>NW_025421895.1:0-335283 GCF_011764305.1 Mustela putorius furo | reverse complement strand
CTTACAAAGATGTCGAAGAACATATTCAGACATTTCAAAGATGTCCTCATGTCCATCGGTTCCACTCTGGAATTCTATCAATAAGGTGAGAGTTCCTCTAGTTGAAAAAAGATCTAAAAAGACGTCCCTTTCTCATGTAATTTCTGTAACCTCCAGGACACACCACCTCCCACCAGCTCTGTAATGAAGCCACAGCTGGTGCCAATTTGTGCAACTCCTTAAAGGCTATTCTCCCTTCTATACCCCCGGACCAAGTTCCCATGCTCCCTCACCTGTTTTCCTGCACTCACCTCCCACCTCGCTGTGTTCAACAGAAAAAAACCTGCAAGTGCCTTTTACCGACAACCTTTGCCAAAAGCCAGTCCAGATGACCTTTCAAAACCTATCAGTTCCTGCAATTGGGGTGTCTCCATAGAAATCTGCTCTGATCATTCTAACAAATTCCCATTCAATCCAAGGCCCCCATATCCTCCAACATCAGTCCTCGTTCATGACCCCTCCAACGACTGATGCCTGATTCTGCCCCATCTTCTGCCTTCAGCCACACGGGCCTCCCGCATTCCTGTGGAACCACCTCTTCGCCTGCCTCCAGCACACGTGGGGTCCCATTGATGGGAAAACCCTCTTCCTGCTCCCCATCTCCCCCCCCCAGTATCTCCAAACGTTATTCGGTGAGACTCACAAGGCCCCATGGTACCACACTGCTCAGTGGCAGCCTAGCTCTCAAAAATCTTTTATAAAGCACTAAGCCTCTGAAAAAAGTTTTCTAGCTGTTGGGGTTGGGGTTTCATGGGAGTCATCATCGCCTACGCCAGTACTCCAATCTCTCCTTCCCTTTAGCCTCCAACACCTGACACAGTGCCTGCACGTAAGTAACACCCTGGCTACCCTTCTAAAGAGCCTTTCACGGGAACCTGAAAGCGATTTTTTTTTTAAAATCCAACCACGTAGGCACTCCAAACTTGTAGGCAGATAGGAACCTTTGCCCTGGATTGACCACTTTTTAGAGACGCGTATCCGTCAAATTGGATTGGTTCAGTGACTTCTTAACCTTGTAACATTAAAAAAAAAAAAAAAAAAAAGACCTCTGTATTTGCGGTCAAATAAAAATGAGCTTGGTCTTTCCCTCGTTCGGGGTGTTCTTTCTTTCTCCAAACTGAACAGGAAGTCTCGTTTTTAAAGCCAATGTACATCCTTCTGATCTTTATATCAACTAATGTGATTCTAATCCGGTCCTGAGTAACGAAAATTGAGAATGCTGATTATCTCTGTAGAAACATTTAAGAACAAACAGTGGACGCAACTCTATTTTCTTTTTTAACTAACTTTAACTTGCCAAAGGGAGGAGAAAGTAAATAGCAGAAGTCTTAACACCACTAAGCACACGTTTTCAAGTGGTTCTCCTGTCAAAATGTGGGTTCATAAATATAAGTAAACCAGTCTCCTTAGAAGCCTTTTAAACCTTTCTTATATCTGTTATGTGGGTGGTAAAGGAGTAGTAGTTACTAGAACCACAGCTGGCTCAGTGATTCACACATTCAGCTTTACCCTCACAAGTATTAAATAGATTTACCTGTTTAGGCCCGGTACTGAACACTGATATAGAATCGTTCACTGGATGATTCCTAGATCAGGAAACCACAAATAATATTTTCTTTTTTATGGAAGTATTGCTGTTTACAAACAATACGTCTTCACCTGTACCACATTACTGTATGACTTAACTACTCTATACGTTTACAGCTATAGTATGAAACATGTAAATAAAACAAACTTGAACTGATTGTAATCAATGGGAATTGTAAGTGTGCCTTGTGTGTCACTTTTCTTAATGTGTATAATTTATCCAAACATCATAGAAAGGTAAAGCAAGGCAGGCCATTGTCAATTCTTTCCGTCAAGGAGGAGAGTCCTTAACAACTAGAGGGATTTCCCATTTGCTCTCAGGATGATTAGAACCTCTGAGTGACAGGTTCCTATTAGTTGGGCCGACACACATTTTGGAGCCTTGTGGCACTTCTGACAGCTTGAGCTGGCATATATTCTCTGTGTTCAAGTAATTGTGATCCCCTGTTTCTTAACTGCAAAGATGTGACTCATTTGTCACCTTTTCCCCCTGTGACGCCTTTGTGCTTTAGAAAGTGTGTCTTGAGACTCAGGAAAGCTTGGAGTCCAGTCCCGCCTCAAAGTAATCTTTTTCAGGAGAACCATGTCAAAGATGATCACCTGAGATGCTCCCTTGTCAAGGAAACAAAACGTAAATTCCTAAGGAACAAATGTCCATAATAGTTCTTTTCCCTGTTGTAATGAAGATTTTCCCCTAATAACCAGCATAGGCTCGCAGTAAAGTGAGATCTTTACCTATTTTCTCCACCGTGTCTCCCCAGTACCTTTGAAGAGCGCCTGAATACACTCACTCAAGCTTAAGGTTTACTGTGCCATAGGATCAACTGACTTGAATGAACTGTAGCCTTTGTATAGTGAGGTAGTTTCAGGGCGTCCTTGAGCAAGAGATGGGATTTGTGTTGGTATTTCAAGAATGGGGACAGGTGCCGAGAAGAGAAACATTGAGAAGCTAATTGTGAAATATGCATTTACTGACTGGAGTAGTTCTGAATACATTTCCAACATAATTAAACTATGGCTGTGGGTGTATATGCGTTTTCATAATTTTCCCTTGAACAATGGTGAGGCATACAGATGTCATCTCCAGTGAATTCTCCTTGTCCATATACAGACAGAATCACCAAAAAAAAAAAAAAAGGCATTCTGATAGTCCTCAGCCCATCCACTCCAGGATTGTGACTCTTTCTTCAACTCCATGTTCTTTCTGACAATCATGGACTTTTCAGGTTGACCCTCTCCCATCTTGGGTCCCCACTCTCATGAGCTGTAGAAAGTCAAGCGATGTTTGTGATGTGAGGGTGGGGTGGCAATACTCTCTGACCTTTGGTTACAATATGTCTTTGAAGGGCCAGTGTTTATTCTGCTTTTTACAGCATTTCTCCATTTGAACTGGCCACCTTTTAAGTGGTCATTAGCCACATGTGGGCTACTAGCCATCGGACTTGGACAGCAGAGGTATGGAAAATCCGCACATTCTTCCACTCAAAGGATATTGTGAGTTATGCTAACATCTTTTTTTTAAGTGTCTTTTTTAGATATTTAATTTCAATTAGCCATTAGATAGTACACATCATTGGTTTTTCAGAGAATTTAGTAGTAAACTCATCAGTTGTGGATAACCCTTGGTGCTCATCACATCACGTGTTCTCCTTAATGCCTATCACCCAGTTACTCCATGTCTCCCCCCTCCCCTCCCCCCCCCCCACAACTCTCAGCTTGTTTCCTATAGTTAAAGGTGCCTCATGGTTTGTCTCCCTTTCTGATGACTCCCATTCAGATTTCCCTCCCTTCCCTCTGATCCCTCTGTACTACATCTTAATCTCAACAGTCAAGCAGTGGTAGTAATTCAGTCATGGAGTCATGCATATTCTAAATCTGATGAGGTGGATTCCTATACTGCCTTTAACTCTGCTAGAGCACTTACATTTGTTATATTATTGCTGCTGTGTTCATGTTTCTCCTTCACTGAATGTCTGTTAAAAGAATTAGTAAAATGTGTGACTGCAGAAAATACAATGGTCATGGATGATGAAGATTTTCTCCTTGACCAGACTGGAGTCAAGTTCCTCTGAGTCCTCTTTCTGTTCAGCCTTGACCTCAGGCTCCACCCACTTAGCCCAGTTTAGCAAGAAGTCTGCTTAGTCAATTTTTCAGCAATCTCCTATCCTACTCTTGATATCTGATCAAATTCCTTATCTCTCACCCCTGGTATCTTACCACTCTTTTTTTTTTTTTTAAGATTTATTTATTTTGACAGAGAGAGAGCCTGAGCAGGGGGAATAGCAGAGGGAGAGAGAGAACCAGACTCCCCACTGAGCAGCAAGCCCAATGCCAGGCTTGATCCTGGGATCAGATCATGACCTAAGCCAAAGCCAGAGATTTAACCAACTAAGCCACCCAGGTGCTTCAGTATCTATAACACTTAATATCTGATCAAATCCCTTATTCCCAGGGCACCTGGTTGGTGCATCTGGTTGAACGTTTGACTCTTGGTTTCTGCTCTGGTCATGATCTCATGGTCCTGAGATTAAGCCTCACCTCAGGCTCTATGCTCAGTGAAGAGTCTGATTAAAAAATCTTTCTTTCCCTCTCCCTCTGCCCCTACCCCTGCTCCCTCTCTCTAAAAATGTATTAATAAGTCTTTTAAAAAATTCCTTATTCCCTGATCTCAATAGTTTATGACCCTAGCCTTCCTTCAACAATATTACTGTCCAGATGGTTTAGCCAGAATCCCTTCATCCTTACCCTTGATGTTCCATCTTAATTTTACATTCAGTGACCCCCACCATGCTCTTTAGCTGTAAATCTCCATTTGTCTGAGCTGAGCCAGATTTCTCTCCCATACTATAAAATAAAATCCCATCGTAGTAGCATCCCTTGAATAAAATCTTCCTTACTGTCTTTAATGGGTGTCACAAATTTTTTTTTTTTTGCTTTAACAGTCAGGAGGGTGCTAATGGAGTACCATGACAAAAGGCCTAACTTCCTATAATGGACATTTCCTTGGTTTACCTGACAAATACTCTTTCTCTCTTCTAAGGAAAAATTTCCAGTTCTCAGTATAACTGCCAACTGGCCCACGGGTGGACAAGTGAGTCAGATGAGACCAAAATGAAAAGTCTGTTGAGACACTGGACCTTGAGGATTCAAGCCAAGGACAAAAAAAGTGTTGGTACTCCATTATTCTGATGGTCCATTAACTCTTGCTTTTTTGATTCCTGTGTCTATCACTGCCCCTGCCTTTTTGAAGATAATGACCATTCATCTGAGTACACGGTTCACAGAATCCCTTTGCAGTGGCCCATGCGGGCCAAGGTAGTAGAGCATAATAGATCTCTGTAAGTTTTTAAAAATGTCTTTGTCACTGTTGCCCATGGCCATTAAAGACAAAAGGTCGGGGGTAGGGGGATACTGGAAAAGGTGAAGTTCTAGTTACTCACTGATTTTTTCATTGGTAGAGAGAAAGCAACACCTACATACAGGGCCAGTGGGTGAGTGGAGGAAACATCTTTGGCTCTAGGAGGATTGGGGAAAGGAGAAATATTAATATTCTTTGTCTTTGGAACTGCCCCTGAAGACTTCCCCACACAGGAAAATGACCTAGCGTGACTCTCCTAAACTTCGGCAAGCCCCTTAAATTTAACTGACATCTAGATCTGATACTCCCTGCTGGATAACTCTGATCATTATTTGATTGTTATTTATTTTATTTTATTTTAAAATTATTTTTAAAGAAAATTTTAATCTAAATACAATTAATTGACATATAATACTAGTTTCAGACACACAGGTTAGTGATTCATCAGTCTTTTATAAAACCCAGTGCTCACTGTATCACATGCCTTCCTTAATGTCCATCACCCAGTTACCCCATCCACCCATCCCCCTCCCCTCCAAGAACCCTCAGTTTGTTTACTGTGATTAAGAGTCTCTTCTGAGGGGTACCTGGCTGGCTCAGTGGGTTAAAGCCTCTGCCTTCAACTCAGGTTATGATCTCAGGGTCCTGGGATCGAGCCCCACATCAGGCTCTCTGCTCCCTGGGGAGTCTGCATCCTCCTCTCTCTCTCTTCCTGCCTCTCTGCCTACTTGTGATCTCTGTTTGTCAAATAAGTAAATAAAAATCTTTTTTTTTTTTTAAAGTCTCTTCTGGTTTGTCTCCCTCTTTGACTTCATCTTGTTTTATTTTTTTCCTTTACTCCCCTATGATTCTGTTTTGTTTCTTAAACTCCACATATGAGTGAGATCATATGATCATTGTCTTTCTCTGACTGACTTATTTCGCTTGGCATAATACCCTCTACTTTCATCCCTGCCATTGCAAATAATTGCCATTTATTTTAACTCAACAGAGAAGGCCACTAGAAACAGCAGGTGATGGCCCCAGCTCCTGTCCCTCCATGCAGAACATCTGTCAACACCTGTGGACATCTTTTCCTCCCCCCATTCCTATGAATGTTGCTCAGTTGTTACATGGCATGGACAAATGCTGTTGACTGGTGGCATGGACACACTGGACAAGCTTGGCCTTCGGTAAAACAAGACTGGATTCAATTACTCAAACTGAAACAGGAATGCTTGGATGAACAAGCCTGCCAGGAAGTCCCACTGGAGGTACTCAACCTGTGCCCCTTCCCTCTTTGGACCAAGAACCTGAACTTGAGAGATGAATGGCTTATCCAAGGTTATGGCAAGGTTACACAGAGCTGAAACTAGACATAGGTGTACATGCCTATTGATCAAGGCTGGCTGTGAAATCGAACTGCCTCAAATCTTGACTCTTTTTGCCACTTCTTATTCTCTGACCCTGTTTTTCATAGTTTAGGATGTAGGAATAATAAAAATATCAGCTAATGGGGTATCCTGACTTTTTGATGTTTTAGTTCTTGTCAGACATTTACCATAATGCTTAGCACATGGATATGTGTGTGCACACACATGCACATGCTTGACACTCAAAAAATTGTTCCCTGATATTAACTTTATCAGTGCACGTTGCATCCACCACCAACTGGCTGTTTTGTCACAAACTGATTAAAGCAGAACTGTCAAGTGAGAAACTTCAAAGCCAAAGCATTAAGTGCTTTGAAAAACCAGCACCTGGGAGGATTTGTCTCAGCATCTGTGATTAGAAGGCAGCAAAAAGAGACTTTGGGGACACAGTTCACCCCTTCATGAAGCAGCCATTCAGAACTTTCTCCGAAGGGCTAATGCCTAATCTTCCAAAGACCAGCAAGAACAAGCTTATGGTCCGTTAAAATCAGATTTTTAAAAGATTTTTATTTATTTATTTGAGAGAGAGAGAGAGAGAGTGAGAGAGCATGAGAGATGAGAAGGTCAGAGGGAGAAGCGGACTCCCCATGAAGCTGGGAACCTGATGCAGTCCTTGATCCTGGGACTCCAGAATCAAAATCAGATTGATTGACTCAATACAGTCAGGGAGGACATTCCTCAGGAGTCACAGAATGCTGGTTGCCATGAGGGAGGAGTCTTTTACAAAGTCTGGGCTCTCACAGAAGGAGTCTGAAGCACGTGTATGGAAAGCAGAGGTCAGTTCTGGATTAGAAGCTCTTTCTGAGGGGAAATGAGTAGAAGCAGGGATTAACCAGGACTTGGGCTCTGCCTTATTCAGTTCAAGTTGCTGCAACAAATGATGACAGACTGAGTGGCTGAAAAACAGCAAAACATGTACTATTCCTTGCAGTTCTAGAGACTGAGAAGTCCAAAAGCAAGATCCTGGGAGATCTGATATCTAGCAAGAGACTGCTTCATTATCTATAGATGCCCATATTTCTGTTGTAGCCTTGCATGGATGACAGCTGGCAGAACAATGTCTCAGGTCTTTTCTCAGAAGTGCTTTTATCTCATGCACAAGTGTTCCAATCTCATGACCTCATCACCTCTCAAAGCCCATACCTCCTGATGGCACTCCTTGAGGGTCAGGGCTTCAACATCTGAATTGGGAAAAGACACACACATTCAGTCCATTAGCAAGTGTTGTCATGAGGACAGCGTAGCTTATCAACTGGGTATCCCCAGGAATCCATGGGACTAGCAAAGCAGAATCTGGGGGCGTCACTGGTAGGAAAGCAGGAGTTCCCCAAGAGACAGTCCTCATAGCATTTTACAGAGACAGCATGACCCTTGAGAAACAATAGTTTCCGTGACCCATACACCAGCCTTTATCTATGCCTGTCCTCCCTGCTGGATTCACAGCAAGCCTACTTCCTTCTTTTCCAGTACAAATGGATTTCCACTCTCTGAATCCTGATGAATTTTTGCTCTTTTGCAGTTAGTAGGTTGTCCCTCAGGATTCTGCATGTCTGGATTTGCAATCGTGGAAACTGCCAAAGGTCTAGTGACCTGCGTGGCAGAACCCGGCCTCTACCACTATTGCCCAAGGTAGGGACTCTGGTCCCTTGAGCGTCCTGTGCTGCTGTCAAAGGTCTGTGTGCATCGGCTTATTGTTTTTTTTTTTTAAATGTAATTGCTTATACATGTGTTTGATCATGCTCAAGTGGCCTTTCTGTGGAAATAGTGGCCAAGCTACACCTAGAAGTCACTGAAGAAAGTTCTAAGAACTCCCGGTTGGTATGAGGCTAGAGAGAGAGAGAGAGAAAGAGAGAAAAGAAATCTGCCTCTCTGCATTTTGCAAGTCCCTGGGCAAAATCTGTTGGCTGTGCACTCCTCACACGGAGATTCCAGGCAGGGAGGCCCTCCTGAGCCTCATCTCCCTGAGTTCCTCCTCCAGGAGCAATCCCTAGTTTGAGACCAGGGTTAGGGAAGGAAGAGCAGCAAAGCAGGGTCCAGAAGGAAGGACTGCCACAGACCATGGAGCACCAGAGGGCCAGGCTGGTACCTTCTCCCTGTTGGGGTACAAATGGGCTCAGCTCAACAGGTGCAGGGGTGCCCTTGGCCCCTCTGGTGGGCTTTGCAGTGCCCCAAACTCAGGAAGAAAAAAGGCTGGCTCAGGTGACTTATTTTTGACTGGGAAGGAGCTGACAGCAATGGAAATAAACACGTAGGGAATGATGTTGGAACGTTGGAGGGTTTGTCCTTTATATCTCAGCTTTCTCACCTATCTTCCCTTGCTCTGTAGTGTGTTCTCAAAGAAGATTTTGGCATGATATTCCTGTTCACTGATTTACTCCTGAGCTGTGTCTTTTCTGCTGTTCAGCTCATCTGGTGAATTCTTTTACTGTAAAGGCAAGACCTGAGAAATCCCAGAGATTTCAGCTTGCCACCGGCTATTTGGAATGCTGGAAAGGATTCAGAGTAGGGGAAATCGTCTTGGACATCTGAGACCACCCCCACATTCAGCGGTCCCCTGGACACAAACCCAGACCTTGATACTGATCCTGAACCATGCTCTCAACTCAGACCCCTGTGATCCTCGCCACAGTGCTTTCAGATCAGTGCAGCCATGCCCATAGGCACAAACTCTTAAGCCTAGATTCTGTCCTGAGAGGTCTGTCTCCGACGGCCTGGCTCCAATGCCTCAGAGATTGATTGGGGACAGTGAGGAACACCATAGGACTCACCCTGCCACCCTGAAAGGAACCATGCCATTTGGAACTCCAGAAAGGATTCAGAGGAACTGAAATCTGCATTCCTACCTCTGGACACCCCCATATTCAGCAGGCCCCTGGATGCAAACCTGGAGCTTGACACTCACCCTGAACAAATCCCTCGATTGCCCCCTCCCCCAGAAAGATGGACAGAGTGCTGGCAGATTGGGCCTGCCATGTGGTGGGCCCTAACCATAACCTTTGGTTTGGTTCTCAGGATTCTGACCCCAAAGGCCTTGCAGTAGGTGCCCTACAATTTGGGGACACCTGGGCAATCCCAGAGGACTCAGCCTGCCGCCCAGAAGGAAACTGTGCCTTTTCGAACTCCGGAAAGGATTCAGAGGAGCAGAAATCTGCATGCCCAGCTGAGGACACACCCACACAGAGCTGACTCCTGGACACAAAGCCAGAGCCAGACACTCACCCTCACCTACACTGTCAACTCAGCCACCCAGACAGCTCCCCATGGGGTCTTCAGGTCAGTCCTGCCATGTCCCTGGTCTCTAACACTAACCCTTGGATGGGTTCTGTAATGATCTCCTCATTTCAGGTCATGTGGTGGTTCTGCAGGACATTGTCCTGGTGTGGGATCAAACACACTGAAGCATCCCGTGTGAAGTGGCAAACGTGGTAAAGAAATGACGGCTGGGGAATCTGAGTGTGGAGACAGCACGTATTTGTGCTGCTATAACAAGCTGACTGCACTTTGAAATCACCGCAGAGGAAATGACTCTTCCAAACATCCATGTTAGCACGACGACGCGGAAGCAGAGAGAACATCAGACTTTGGGATGGAGGCCAAGCCCTCCCAGATCCAGGTCACCCAACATGGAGAGGACACATGTTAGCAAGAGACTCGTGGGAGGATTAAATCATGGGCCCCTGTATCTCAGGTGCAGTAGAAGCAGTGGATTTCGAATTTCAGGTTTCCACAACGTTCCACCACAAGCTGGTTAGAACTGTGCAAAAGCAGGAAGGGAAGCCCCAGTAAAGTGGACTGGGGATGCCAGAAGGGGAGGCTGGAAGGGGGTGCCTGGTGCTCAGTGCCCATTACAGACCCCACATTGCAATCCCCCACAGGAGGGACTCACCAATTCCAGGCCCCACAGGGGAAGCCGGAGGTTCATCTCCTGACTTTTTGTAGGAGCTTTGCAGCTCAGCTGGTGAGAATTCTCCATCACCCTGCCTTTCTCCAGGGGACTTTCCTTCAAGCACCCTTCCCAACTTCTTCCTCCTCCATGAAATAATGTTCCTCTCCTTTGTTTCTCGCACTTGCCTGTGATGGGACCGTAGCTTGCTCAGCCCAGGCTGCCATTCTCTGCTCTTCCCAAATAAACCCATGCTGCTGGTCAAATAACTGGCAGATGGAGTTTAAGGCAAATCGAACTAATAAATTCAAGAACTTGCAAGGAACAAAATCAATATGCACAAATTAGTGGCACTCCTACGTGCTCGGAAGGAACCATCAGAAAGAGACTACGGAGAACAATCTCATTTACACCTGCATCCAAGACAGCAAGATACCTGGGAGGCCCCTGAACCAAGAAGGTGACAGACCTGTCCTCTGACAGCCCTGCAACAATGACGACAGACAGGGAGGGGGACACACGGAGATGGGGAGGCACTGTGCTCAGGGAAGAACCCACACTGGGAAAATACCTACTCTCCCCAAAACCGTCTACAGAGTCCTCACTCTGGCTCCTGAATTTCGGGACTCGGCACAAGCCTGGAGTGGGTGTGGACACGGGAAGGACCCCGCAGGGCTGAGGTGGGGGGAGCACAAGCACCGAAGCAGGCGGACGCTCCCTGACTGCAGACCATCTGAGGAGCCCCAGGAACCAAATCCGCGAGCACACAAACACAGACGAGGACCGAGGAGCACCCGAGCCCAGAAAGGGGGGACCCCACAGCCCCGCGCACAGCACAGCAGGAGGCCACGTCTCCTCACACAAAACGACGGAAGCCCCAGTGTCTACACAGGGCGCCCTTCCTCTGTGGGGTCCTGAGACCACAAACCCCTTGACAGTCCACTCAGGGGGCTTCTCCTCACCTCCTCCAGCGTCTGGTCCTTAGGAGGTTGGACTGCTGCCAGTGTGGGCGCGTCCTCCACAACGGGTCCGGTCAGTGTGGCTGCAGAGCCACACCCTCCTCAGCTTGTCCTGTCAGGGTGGGAGGCGCCCCACATTCTCCAGAAGTCTCCACAGTGGGTCCTGAAGAGGCGGGGCTATGGTCCCAGCTGTGGCTGCTGCAGCCTGGGCTCAAGGCGGGAGCTGCGGTCTGGCGCCCTCTGCAGGCGGTGGAAGGCAGTGCAGGACTGTGGGAGCTCACCCTTCAGTGGAAGGTCCTGCTCCCTCCCGGGGTCCAGCTGACGCCATTTCATTCCGGAAATTCAAGCTGCATGGAGCCCAATACCCCCCAACTTCCCCCAAATAGCTAAGGTACAATGAATTGGAAACAATGTGGAATTACAACAGTCCTTGACCCAAACAGTGGCACTGAACATGGCCCTGATGCAGACCCACACTCTGACCTCAACTTGGTCTCAAGCCTGGACCCTACCCTAATCCAAGACCCTAACCCTAGCCCCCAACCCAAACAATGTTCACAAGAATCAAAAGGTAGAAACTGCAAATATCCATCAATGGCAAGTGCATAAGCAAAGTGTGGTGAAGGGTTTGAATTTGGGTTCAGGTTCAGGTTTTAGTCAGAGTTCTAGATCAGGCTTTGGGTTTAGTGTTAGGGTGAGGATTTAGAGTGAAGGACAAGGGAACAGAGTTATAGTTTAGGGCTTTAAGTTTATGATTTAGGCTTTAAGACTCAGGGCATAGGGGATAAAGTTCAAGGTTAAATTGGGGGTTTGGCTTCATGCTGAGATTTGGGTTCAGGGTTCATGACTTGGAGGTCTGGTTTAGGGTTTGGGTTCGTGGTTCAGGGCTTCGATTCAGGGCTCAGGTACAGGCTTTGGGTTCCATTTCAGGTTTGGGATTCAGGGTTCTAGTTTGGGCTTTAAGGTCAGCTTAGGTTTCAGCGTTGTTAGGGGTTAAGGTTAGGTTTAGGGATGACACATTTTCTTCGGTTGTCATCATGGACAAAAAAATTCTATCTGAAGTTTCTAAGTCAGAAATGTATTTCATCTGGGGGCGCCTGGGTGGCTCCGCGTGTTAAGCCTCTGCCTTGGGCTCAGGTCATGATCTCAGGGTCCTGGGATCCAGCCCTTCATCAGGCTATCTGCTTGGCGGGGAGCCTGCTTCCCCATCTTTCTCTCTGCCTGCCTCTGCCTACTTGTGATCTCTGTCTATCAAATAAATAGAATTAGTAAAAGCTATTATATGATCTTTTACAAACCATTTCCTATCTTTGCATTCTCAGGTGCCAAGACAGACACGGATTATTTAAAACCCTGAAGAGAGTGCTCTTGCATTTAAATTGCCTGTAACCTTCGTGTAATAGATTTATGATTGATGATAGATTTAGTTAAAATATAACTATTTAAAATATTTACTCTCAGTAAACAATTTCAACCTATGCTCATTTAAGTAACTTGATGCATAATCCCTTTTCTATTAAACCATAGTGCAAGGACCAATGCCTCATTTCCGAGAGAACCCCAAGCTATTTTTCTAGAATGGCCGTATGCCTATATATCAGGCGTCCTGTTTTCACTCCCTTTGTGGAGCACCTACCCTGGAGGTCATGTAATAACCAATGACCAAAAACATAAACAAAAAACCCAAACATCCAGGTCGAAGTGCCATCCCTGCCTGGAGAAGAGGAGACTGCTCAGACAGATCCCGGGCAGGCATCTCAGCCCAGGCCTGTGCTGGGGAAGCTGGTTCCTGGCTTTGGGCGCAATCTGGAAGCCAGCAAACTGACCCAAGAGTGCAGCTGGCGTTTAGGATGACGATCTTTTCGCAGCCAGGCCGCGCGCGGACACCCGCTCAGGGAGCCAGGCGCTGGCGCTGGCAACGCTCGCAGCCCGCCTGGGCTTCGCCCCGCACCCCAGCCCGGGCCTGGCCTCGGGAGGGAGGGGGGCAGGGGCGGCGCAGAGAAGGGGCTTTGCTAATTTCCAAAGCGGGAAGTGAGCTCGCGGAGGATTCAGGAGGGAGGGGGGCGGGGGCGGGGCGGGAGCGCCCCGGAGAAGGGGCTTTGCTAATTGCCGAGGCCCAAAGTGAGCTCAAGGAGGACGCAGCGGAGAGTCTGGGAGGAGGTGGAGGGGCTGGGGGAGGAGGGTCGCTCAGCGCCAGGGTGCTGTGCTGCGGCCTAGTCGGGACTGCAGGACCCACCGTACTCGCCGCCCGTGCGCTCCCGCGCTCCAGCCTAGCCCCCGAGGCCGCGCTGTCTCGTTCCAGCCGCCTGCTGCCCCTCCCCACCCCATGGCTTCTCCGGAGGACCCTCGGCTCACAGGTAAAGTGACACCGCGCCGCGCCCTCACCTTGAGCAGAAAACGCGGGCCAAGAGCGGGGCGGGGGGTGCGGGGGGTGTCGGGGCCCAGCCTCACGGGAACCCCAGGGCACTGGGAACACCCCGGACGCCGCGTTGCACCCTGTCCACCAGGGGTCTGGCCAGGGACAGCGCTGCACGAGGTAACCCCCCACCCCCCCGCCAGTGGGCGGGTTAGCCCCCATGGTTAGGCACGCGTGTGACAGAGCCTCCTGCCATTCCCAGGGCACCCAGAACCCAGAGAGTGAGGCCTTGGGTGCTTTCTAGTGACAGATTCAAGGCAATTCTTCGACTTTTGGACTTCAGAGTTAACATAGTTTTCATTTGTGATTATTATTTTTGTGTGGGGGCCATAGCTTTTCTTTTGACCTATGGTTGTTTTCACTCCCGGTTCTGATGAAGCCCCTAAATCCTAATCCTGTTGAGGACTCCGAAAGCTCTCAGAGCAGCAGTGCTGGGGGACAGTGTGGACACATGGTTTGGTTTCTCCTCTGGCCTGATTCTGTGGCAGCCCTGCTCTGTCCTCCTCAGACTTCAGAACAATATCTGAACAAGTGGAGAAGGGACCAGGGGGTCAGGAAGGTGGCCACCTAAGAGTGACTTCTCTGGAGGGTGGCTGAGCTAGCAAGTGAGCATGTTAGTCCAGCTCTGCCTGCAGTCGGGATGGAGCTGAACAGGGGCCAGGGAAGGGGAGGAGGAGCAGAGAGCTGGGACAAAGGGACCAAAGAGGAGATTCAGATGAAGGGAAGTAATGGGGAGGAAAGAGAAGAAACTCTAGAAGACAGGCATGTAGAAAGGAAAAGGGATGAAGTGGGCATTGGGAAAGGGCACCACCAGGGAAGGAGAGAGGGGAAGGGAAGAGGGAGGAAGAGAGGAAAGGGGAAAGGGAGAAGGGAGGAGTCAGCATGCCAGGGCACCCCGGCATCTGAAGAAGAGGTGGCTGGTCCAGCTTGTCAAACAGGGTGCTCACGCTTTGGTCCCAGTTTCTGCTCCCAGTGCTACTGGGCTTTGCAAGGAAGGCAGGCTGTCTGTCCCCTGGGACCTACTGGAGCCCACTGGAGCCCACAGGAGGGTGGGAGAGGTAAGATGCCACCGGGTCCTGTCCTGAGCTGCTCCCAGCCACCAGCCTCACCACATGGTGCAAGAGGGACCCCAGAACAAAGGAAGGACACAGGCCCGCATGTCTGCCGGTGGCCCTGGGCACTTAGCACATCGCAGTGAACCACACTGCCTCCTCAACCCAGGCTTTCAAAGCCTCCTTCTTTGTTCCTGGCTTTCATGTCTGTAGGAACATGAGCCAGATCTAACTCATCTCCGACAGACAATTCTGACTCACCCCGTGTCAGATTTTTATGAGTGGCTGTGATAGAGTAAGATAGCAATGATCCAACAAACGGACTGTTTCCTCCCACTTGACCTCAACAGTCTTATACATTTTCTTAGCGAAAACATCTTGTCTCCTTCCATTAAGCTCATAATGTGGTCTAATAGTATACATGTGCCTTCGTTAGATGTGAAGCGATACAGAGGTCCTTTTTTTTTTTTTTTTAATTTTACAAGGTAAAGTCAGTGAACACATCCAACTTGACGAATACGTCCCTAAAATGTCAATCCAGGCAAAGCTCTTTCTGCCTACAGTTTGGAGCCTACGTGGTGACATTTTTAAAATGCTTTCAGTCCCTCAGTGAGGCTCTTAGAAGCTAGCCAGGGCTTACTACGTGCCAGGCACTGTGTCAGGTGTTGGAGCTAAAGGGAAGGAGAGCTTGGAGGCTGGCTGGGGAGGGACATCCATGACACAACCACAGCTAGAAACAGAAGCCAGTGCTAGAAAAGAGAGAGCAGGCTGCATGGAGAGTGTGTACCATGGGGCTTGTGAGCTCACGAATAAGTGGGAGTAACTGGAGTGGGGAGATGGGGGAGAGGAAGAGGGTCTTCCCATCAATGGGAATCACGTGTGCTTGGAGGCAGGCGCCATGAGGGGTCTCCACAGGAAGAGGGAGGCAGTGTGGTTGAAGGGCAGAGAGATGGGGCAGAACAGGCATCAGTCAGTTGGAGGGGTATGAAGAGACTGATGGGAGGATTATGGGTGCCTTTGGAGGACTGGGAATTTGTTAGAAGATCAGAGCAGATTTCTATGGAGACAAATGCCAGGAACTGATAGGTCTTTGAAAGGTCACTCTGGCTGCCTTTTGGCAAAGGGGTTGGTAAAAGGCACTTGCAGGTGTGAACACAGCAGGTGGGAGGTGAGTGCAGGAAATCAGGTGAGGGAGCATGGGAACTTGGTCCGGGGGTATAGAAGGGAGAATAGCCTTTAAGGAGTTGCACAAATTGGCACCAGCTGTGGCTTCATTACAGAGCTGGCAGGGGGAGGTGGGTGTGTCCTGGAGGTTACAGAAATTACATGAGAAAGGGACGTCTTTTTAGATCTTTTTTTCAACTAGAGGAACTCTCACCTTATTGATAGAATTCCAGAGTGGGAACCAATGGACATGAGGACATCTTTGAAATGTCTGAGTATGTTCTTCGACATCTTTGCAAGTGACGAGGAGACCTTGACCTTAGGAGGCCTCGGCCCTCTTTGTAGCCAAAAAGATTTCACCTACAGATTTGGGCTCTCCCTTTTAAAGTCAAGGAGACAGTCCTTCCAAAGGACACCTCCTATCATTTTACCTTCTTATCATAACTCAAGTGCTGGGATCTCCAAGACCCTCTGTTCCAGGTTGTGAGTATCCACTTTGGCCGGGCTGGTCTTGCCAAGAACACCACCACAGGAAATCTAGAGCCTGTAGTGCTAGTAATAACATCATCTAAGACTGTATTTGCTGCCCTCATGGCCTCTTCCCACCATGACTCACTGAAGCTTTTTACACATTGTATTCAATAAGCTATAGTTCCCAAAGCTCATCTTCTCTAGTGCCATTAATTTTTAGAGGACCAGGCAAACCTTAAACTTGTCCCCCTTAATTGGATCCCTGTGCCCCCACAATCTCTTTGAATGCCTTTCACCATGATCCTTGAATGAGATCTGAGACCACTGCTGGTACCTAACACTTCTTGGCACCTTGTCTGTTAGGTACTTGGAAGAGGAGGTGGCTATGGAGGTGAGTGGGGATGGGAGTGGGAGGATTTCTCCCTTCACTTCCCTTTTTGTTTTTTCAAATAATGGGTTTTGAGGGGGAGGGAAAGGTTAACCAGACCATTTAATTTCCATCTCCCATCCATAAAATGTTTACCACTCCCCACTGGAAGAATTTAGATCTTTCGTTTGAATCTCCAGGAAAATCTCCCAAACCCAGACCACCACCATGGGGATTCAGCCATCTTCTGATTCACCTCCAGATTGTCTCCTCCTAACTGCTCAAGCCACAGGTTAAGGGCGAAATGTTCGATGCCCAAGCAATTAAGTGGGGAACACGTTTATCTAAGCAATTGCATGCAGCTCTGTATCTGCATACAGGGGGTCTCTCCCAAGCCTTTCCAACCTCAGCAAAACAAGACAAAGCCCCAGCGATCTGGGGTATATATCATTCATTCATTCCTGGGTTCAACACTCATGGTGGATCCCCACCAAGACAGTGGGAGAGCAAGGACTGGAGAAATCCTGGAAGCTGACGTCTGAGGAGGATTTCAAATTCAAGTCAGAAATGAAAGAAACATCTGGACTCGGTCCTCAGGTACATGCAGTATTCTGAACTGAGGCTAGAACCAGAGACCATTCTAATGAAAGGCCTCTACAGGTGGGCTCTCACAGGTGGGCTCCGACTCAGTTTCCTGTATATTCATTCATGAAATAGCTCTTCGGGTCATCATGCAGAAGAAAACCATTTAATAAAACTGACAATGAGGAGAGGAAAGGGTAGCCAGGCTTGTGAATGGGGAGAGGAGAAGAGCCAGGGCAGAAAACCAAGAATCCCTCCCTGCCCTCCTTGCTGCCAGGGAGGTCTGAGGGACTAGTTTCCACCTGGAATCCCAAGTCCACAACAAAAGCAGCGGGGCCACGGCGGGGGAGGGAATGGGGTCCTCAACTCGCGCGGTGGGGGTGCCAAATGATGGGGGCTAGGGCGCCCACTGGCGGGGGGCACCTCGAAAGGCGCTGTCCCCAGCCCGACCCCCTGAGGACCCGGTTGGGCGCAGAGTCCGGGGTGGTTCCGGTGCCCTGGGGTTCGCGGGAGGCTGGGCCTCCAAAACCCCCCTCCCCGCCCCCAGGTCCCCCAGGTCGCGTCCTGTGCTCTCTGCTCCAGGTGAGCGCAGGGCGCGGTGTCAGTTTACCTGTGAGCAGAGGGTGGTCGGGAGAAGCCTTGGGGCGGGGAGGGGCAGCAGGCAGCAGGAGCGGGACAGCGCAGCCTCACGCGGGAACACACAGGTGGCGAGTCTGGTGGGTCCTGCAGTCCCGACTGGGCCGCAGCACAGCACCCTGGTGCTGCGTGCCCCTCCTCCGCCAGACCCTCCACCTCCTCCCAGACTCCACCACAACCTCCCTGAGCTCACTTCCCGCCTCGGCAATTAGCAAAACCCCTTCTCCAGGCCGCTCCCGCCCCGCCCCCCTCCCTCCTGAAGCGTCCGCGAGCTCACTTCCCGCTTTGGAAATTAGCAAAGCCCTTTCTCTGCACTGCCCCCGCCCCCTCCCTCCTGAGGCCCTGCCCAGGCTGGGGTGCGGGGCAAAGCCGAGGCGGGCTGCAAGCGTTGCCAGCGCAGCGCCTGCGCTGGGCAGCCTCCTAGCCTGGCTCCCTGAGCGGTTGTCCGCGCGCGGCCTGGCTGGGAAAAGATCATCAGTCCTAAAGGCCGGCTGCACTCTTGGGTCAGTTTGCTGGCTTCCAGATTGCGCCCAAAGCCAGGAACCAGCTTCCCCAGCACAGGCCTGGGCTGAGATGCCTGCCCGGGATCTGTCTGAGCAGTCTCCTCTTCTCCAGGCAGGGATGGCACATCGACCTGGATGTTTGGGTTTTTTGTTTCTTTTTTTTTTTTTTTGGTCATTGGTTATTACATGACCTCCAGGGTAGGTGCTCCACAAAGGGAGTGAAAACAGGACGCCTGATATATAGGCCTACGGCCATTCTAGAAAAATAGCTTGGGGTTCTCTCGGAAACGAGGCATTGGTCCTTGCACTATGGTTTAATAGAAAAGGGATTATGCACCAAGTTACTTAAATGAGCATAGGTTGAAATCGTTTACTGAGAGAAAATATTTTAAATAGTTATATTTTAACTAAATCTATCATCAATCATAAATCTATTACACGAAGGTTACAGGCAATTTAAATGCAAGAGCACTCTCTTCAGGGTTTTAAATAATCCGTGTCTGTCTTGGCACCTGAGAATGCAAAGATAGGAAATGGTTTGTAAAAGATCATATAATAGCTTTTACTATACGGTATCGGCAATTTATCATAAAGGAGCGGCCTCCAGCTAAAAACTCAGCTTTGAAAAATGTAGAAAAGCAGCAAACGTTTCCATACCCTCCTGGTGACCAGAGGCATGCTTTGTGCCCCTCATCATCTCTTTCGTGGTTCTGAGGCCCATGGCGCTCAGTAGTTTAGTGTCTTATTCTCTGGAATAGGCCATTGAAGAAATACCAGGCCCAGAGAAGAAGGTCCTGCTGGGTGTCTGAAGAAACTACAACCTTTTAGATGAAGCTTTCTGGAAAGTTTGTTAGAGGTTTGGTCTGCTCTGAAAGGAATGGAAATTTTTTTTTAATGATTTTATTTCTTTATTTATTTGACAGACAGAGATCACAAGTAGGCAGAGAGCAGGCAGAGAGAGAGAGAGGTGGAAGCAGGCTCCCTACTGAGCAGAGAGCCAGACATGAGGCTCAATCCCATGACCCTCGAATAATGACCTGAGCCAAACGCAGAGGATTTAACTCACTGAGCCACTCCAGTGCCCTGGAGGGAAATTTTTTAAAGAGTATTTTCTCTTTGAATTTATTTTGAGGTTTGGTTTGTGGTTCTTTCTGACTTCTCATGAAGATGGAATTATTTCTGAGGTTGGTTGTCAGGAAACGCATATCAAATCGAGCTATCTTGGTAGCAATAAATAAATAAATAAAAGCTCAAGTGTTGGTATAAAGCTATTATGCTTTTCAAAACCCGGAACTATAATTCATGTATGGTGGTCGTTCTTTATCATATCACACAGGAGAGAGGTGGCAGAAACGCACTTTCAGGTTAATTTTTTTACAAGGAAGATTGACTTATGAACCTACTTTGTTATTCCCTTTCATTCAATTTCCCTGTCCATCCTTTTCTATGAATTGTAACGGTATCCCATCATTATTTTTATTGTTGCCAGGTGCTTTGTGTACCATAAAGTGTACGCTATAAATGGGAGTGCTTTTCTTTTTTTTGTAGTTTACAAAAAACTAATATTTTTTAAATTTATTTTTTATTTATTTTCAGCATAACAGTATTCATTCTTTTTGCACCACACCCAGTGCTCCATGCAAGCAGTGCCCTCTATAATACCCACCACCTGGTACCCCAACCTCCCAACCCCCCGCCCCTTCAAAACCCTCAGATTGTTTTTCAGAGTCCATACTCTCTCTTGGTTCAGCTCCCCTTCCAATTTCCCCCACCTCCCTTCTCGTCTCTAACTCCCCATGTCCATGAAAAATGAATTTAAAAACATTCGTCCACCAGAGTACCCAAAGGGCTCCCATATAAACTATCTGTCGTTGCATCATGTCATTCTGCTTTCGCTTCTATTGCTGTCCAAACAATGTTTTAAAACATCCTTTAAAATGGGCCTTTTTAACAAGATTTTTAAAAAAGATTTTATTTATTCATTTGTCAGAGAGATTGCACAAGCAGAGGGAGAGGTAGGCAGAGTCAGGAGCAGGCTCCTGGTAAGCAAGAAGTCCGATGGCGGACTCGATCCCAGGATGCTGGGATTATGACCTGAGCTGGAGGTAGACAATCAACCAACTGAGCCATCCATGTGTCCCTGAAATGGGCATTTTTGACATTTCCTGATAGCACCTACACACTCATGAATCTCAGACTCATGATATATGGGGCTAGTGGACCTGACAATCATGGAGTCAAGCATGCTGGATTTGACTCACGGGCCTGTCACTGTGAATTTGGGTGGCTTACTAAACTTGCTACATATAAACCCAAGCATGTAAGAATTTGCAGGATTGTGACAGTTCAGTGGTATAATGTATACATAAAAATACCTAAACCAGTGTCTCTCACAGTGTAGGTACAAATATACCAGCCCCCTTCCTGCCTTCATTCTGTCCTTGGAATTCCGTCCCTTGGGAGAAGTTCCTACTGCCTTTGTTACAAGAAATGAACGATATTTACTACACTGTTGGTGCATAGCATGGATCAATACATTGAGTGATAGTATTAACATAATTCTTGAACTGCCCATTGCCCCCCAAGCACCAAATAAAATGTCATGCTCTGGGGAAACCAAAGTGAGAGGTCCCCAACTTTTAGGAGTTATGGACAGGAGAGAGATGCAAATACTGTGTCAGTGTAGAACCAGGATAACTAATGTTTAAACCAGGAAGAGAATGTGTGTGGAAGAAAAACACTGATGATGTATGAAGCCATTTGGCTGGGTGGTGACTACCCTCAGACTGACAATTTGCCATGAAAGCTTCCAGGCAAATTTGAGATCTTTATTAGTGACAATATGGCTATAGCCTTAAGGGGAAGAAAAAAACCAAAAACCAAAAACCAAAACACACATACACACAAACTGTTGGTCTTGTGTCTTTTCACAAATAATGACAGTTATCAGAAATTTTATCTTTAAATGGGGAAAACAGCAACTGAAAATGTATTTCATTTGATTCATCACAGAATATGGAGTTTTTGTTCATTTCACACCATTTTTGCTAAGTTTTATTTAAATTAATGCAATCTGAGTTAAAATGTTAATATTCCTGAGGGTATGGACATTGTATACAAATGAACCCAGCTAAGTGGGCTCCTGGACAGGGTCTGGTCTATTTATAAAAGTAGCTGGAGCTGAGTGGTTTGTTCCAGAACAAGACAACGCCTTCCCTCCGTTGCACTTGCCTTCTACAGCCTACGTGGGAGTTAATACGTTCACTTGTCTCCTTAAATTTTGTCCAGAGTGTGTTAAAGCAGTCATAGGGGACCTGGGTGGTTTTGGCGTCTGCCTTCTCATAACAATGCCCCAGCTTTCTCCTGGAGAATCAACGTTCCTGCTTTCAGTCCATGCAGTTAGGCGGCGGCAACTTCACCCTGGCTCCTTACTCTAGCAGTGGGCATGTCACCCACTAAGGGCCTTTGAGAACATCACTGAGTGAGCAGTGAGTTTAGTCGATGCACGAGACCTTTGCTGGGTCGTTAAGGAGGTGGGTCTCTGAATAACTAGCCCTTGAACAAATGAGCAGAGTGATGTGTTGGCCTGAGTGCCCATCCTAGAGAGCCCTGAATGCCAGACAAAAGCATTTGAGACTATTTTTTTCAGGCAACAGGAAGCCAGGAAGCTAGTTTTGAAAAGCAGCACATGAAAGTTGGTGTTTTTGGAGGATTAGTCGGGCAGCTGTGTTTAGGATAGGGTGGAGGAAGGAGAGAATGTAATCCCTGAGTGTATTTAATCTTTGTGATACACTGTAATTTTATGAAGTTGAATTTGCATCCTTGTCCAAACGTGAGGGAAACTCCTGTCCAAAACTGTAAATGTTTTTTCGTTGCCTTTTTTTAAAGATTGTATTTATTTATATGATACAGATAGAGATCACAAGCAGGCAGAGAGGCAGGCAGAAAGAAAGAGAAGCAGGCTGGCTGAGTAGAGAGACTGATGCAGGGCTCGATCCCGGGACCCTGAGATCATGACCTGAACCAAAGGCAGAGGCTCAACCCACTGAGCCAAACCAGTGCCCCTGGTTGCCTTTTTAAGCATTCCTTGTCTCACATGAAGTGATTACACATTTGCAGATGTGCATTAAAATTATGTATTCCAAAATGTTAACAGAGGAATTAAAAAAGTTATTAAGTAAAATATTATCATTTTTGTTGATTTGAAGCCTATTTGACAAGGGACATAGCATTCTGGTGCATATATGTAAACATGAATAATTATTTTTTAAAAAATCTTTATTTATTTATTTGACAGAGATCACAAGTAGGCAGAGACAGGTTGAAGGAGGGAGCGGGAAACAGGTTCCCCGCTGAGCAGAGACCCTGATGTGGGGCTTGATCCCAGGACCCTGAGATCATGACCTGAGCTAAAGGCAGAGACTTAACCCGCTGAGCCACCCAGGTGCCCCTAAACGTGAATAATTCTTAAAAGTTCCTCTACTCACTTATATAGAAGCCCTTTTCCAAACAGAAGATTAAATCTCTCTTGGCTACTCCTATCAGCTTATTTTGAATTATTTTCTATCCAGAAGCATGAACTAGAAAAACACAGTTTTTACACAGTGTTTGGTTTTCCACCAAGAGAATCACATAATTTGTGGTGATTCAGTGTGGTGTGTTGCTAAAAGCATTTTCAATGCTGTGGATACAAGAGGGCGTGCAGAGAGGTAAGGAAACAGGAGAAAAGGTATGGCTCTCTAATGAGCACTTTATTCTAGAATTTTCCTCCAGCCTTGGGATCTCACCACTCACAAGTGTGTGCTGGTGCCTTGATCTCATGGGCCACAGTGCTCAGCATCTTCCAGCTGCTTTGTTAGTGAATACATATGTAACAATTGATTTCTTGCCCTGGACTTTGAGAGAAAAATCTGTTCAGAGGGATGGAATTTATATATATATATATATATATATATATAATGCCCCAGTCAAAAGACACAGGGTATCAGAATGGATAAAAAAAAAACAAAACTCATCTATATGTTACCTACAGGAAACTCATTTTAAACCTGAAGACACCTTCAGATTTAAAGTGAGGCTGTGGAAAAGAATTTACCATGCTAATGGACATCAGAAGAAAGCAGGAGTGGCAATCCTTATATCAGATCAATTAGATTTTAAGCCAAAGACTATAATAAGAGAGATCAATTAGATTTTAAGCCAAAGACTATAATAAGAGTTGAGGAAGGACACTATATCATACTCAAAGGATCTGTCCAACAAAAGATCTAATAATTTTAAATATCTATGCCCCTAACGTGGGAGCAGCCAACTATATAAACCAATTAATAACAAAATCAAAGAAACACATCAACAATAATACAATAATAGTAGGGGACTTTAACACTCCCCTCACTGAAATGGACAGATCATCCAAGCAAAAGATCATTAAGGAAATAAAGGCCTTAAGTGACACACTGGACCAGATGGACATCGCAGATATATTCAGAACATTGCATCCCAAAGCAACAGTACACATTCTTCTCTAGTACACATGGAACATTGTCCAGAGTAGATCACATCCTCAGTCCTTAATCAGGCCTCAACCGGTATCTAAAGATTGGGGTCATTCCCTGAATATTTTCAGACCACACTGCTCTGAAGCTAGAACTCAATCACAAGAGGAAATTTGGAAAGAACCCAAATACATGGAGAGTAAACAGCATCTTTCTAAAGAATGAATGGGTCAGCTAGGAAATTAAAGAAAAATTGAAAAAATTCATGGAAACAAATGATAATGAAAACACAACGGTTCAAAATCTGTGGGACATAACAAAGGCAGTCCTGAGAGGAAAATATATAGCAGTTCAAGCCTTTCTCAAGAAACAAGAAAGTTCTCAGGTACACAACCTAACCCTACACCTAAAGGAGTTGGAGAAAGAACAAGAAAGAAACCCTAAGCCCAGCAGGAGAAGAGAAATCATAAAGATCAGAGCAGAAATCAATGAAATAAAAACCAAAAAAAAAAACAATAGAACAAATCAACAAAACTAGGAGCTGGTTCTTTGAAAGAATTAGTAAGATTGACAAACCCCTGTCCAGACTTATCAAAAAGAAAAGATAAAGGACCCAAATAAATAAAATCATGAATGAAAGAGGAGAGATCACATATAATACCAAAGAAATACAGACAATTAGAACATATTATGAGCAACTCTACACCAACAAATTTGACAATCTGGAAGAATTGGATGCATTCCTAGAGACATATAAACTACCACAGCTGAACCAGGAAGAACTAGAAAGCCTGAACAGACCCATAACCAGTAAGGAGATTGAAACAGTCATCCAAAATCTCCAAACAAAAGCCCAGGGCCAGAAGGCTTCCCTGGGGAATTCTACCAAACATTTAAAGAACTAATTCCTATTCTCCTAAAACTGTTCCCAAAAAATAGAAATGGAAGGAAAACTTCCAAACTCATTTTATGAGGCCAGCATCACCTTGATCCCAAAGCCAGACAAGGATCCCATCAAAAAAGAGAACTACAGACCAATATCCTTGATGAACACAGATGCAAAAATTCTCACCAAAATCCTAGCCAATAGGATTCAACAGTACATTAAAGGATTATTCACCACGACCAAGTGGGATTTATTCCAGGGCTGCAAGGTTGGTACAACATCTGCAAATCAATCAATGTCATACAACACATTAATAAAGGAAAGAACAAGAACCATATGATACTCTTATAGATGCTGAAAAAACATTTGACAAAGTACAGCATCCCTTCCTGCTCAAAACTCTTCAAAGTGCAGGGATAGAAGGCACATATCATCAATATATCATCAATATCATCAAAGCCATTTATGAAAAACCCACTGCAAATATCATTCTCAATGGAAAAAAACTGAAAGCTTTTCTGCTAAGTCCAGGAACACGGCAGGGATGTCTGTTATCACCTCTGCTATTCAACATAGTACTAGAAGTCCTAGCCTCAGCAATCAGACAACAAAAGGAAATTAAAGACATCCAAATCAGGCAAAGAAGAAGTCAAACTATCGCTCTTTGCAGATGATATGATACAATATGTGGAAAACCCAAAAAGACTCCACTCCAAAACTGCTAGAACTTGTACAGGAATTTAGTAAAGTGTCAGGTTATAAAATTAATGCACAGAAATCAGTTGCATTTCTCTACACAAACAACAGGACATAAGGAAGAGAAATCAAGGAATCAATCCCATTTACAGTTGCACCCAAATCGATAAGATACCTAGGAATAAACCTAACCAAAAAGGCTAAGAATCAATACTCGGAAAACTATAACGTACTCATGAAGAAATTGAGGAAGACACAAAGAAATGGAAAAATGTTCCATGCTCCTAGATGGGAAGAATAAATATTGTGAAAATGTCTATGCTACCTAAGACAATCTACACATTTAATGCAATTCCTATCAAAATACCATCAATTTTCTTCAAAGAAATGGAACAAATAATCCTAAAATTTATATGGAACCATAAAAGATATCGAATAGCCAAAGGAATTCAGTTAAAATAAGCAGAAGAAATAAGGTGGCCCGTATGGGTAACTCAAGTGGAATACACTCAAACAGTGAGCAGAGAAAAAAATACCAGAAAACATTAAAGAATAAGTTCTACAAAGGAAGTTACATAGTAGCAGAAGAGAATAGCAGTAGATATTATTCCCACTAGCAGGAAACAAATGCCTTGTGTAAACACTGCTATCAAACAACCACTGTGAAAAATGTGCATGATTTTTCCTCTCAAATTACAAGTATTTCAAAAAATTATACATACTTTTTAAAAATGTGAGATTGGCAGGAAGGCAACATCCTTTATATTGAAAACTGCAGGACTTTAAAATGATGAATAAGGGACGCCTGGGTGGCTCAGTCAGTTTAATCGGCTGCCTTTGGCTCAGGTCATAATCCCAGGGTCCTGCATTCTAACCCCACATCAGGCTCCTTGCTCAGCAGGGAGCCTATTTCTCTCTCTCCCTCTGCCTGCCACTCTGCTTGCTTGTGCTGTCTTTCTCTGTCTGTCAAATAAATAAATAAAATCTTTAAAATGATGAATAAGCCAGAGGAACAATGAGTGGAAATAAGTATGAGTAGTAGTTTTCAATTATTGACTGCTTACCAAATAGCAAGATATATACCAAGGGCATTAAATATACTCATTCACCAAACTCAAACTAGTCTGTGCAGGTAGTGTCAGACACATTCCCCCACTAATTGGGGGAATGAAGGGACAGAGCCCCACTAATGAAGGGACATATTCCCACTAATTTTACAAATGAAGGGGCAGTGAGTTTAAATTGTATGCTCAAAGAAAATTTTATCGTGGATATAATGCTGAACACTTGAAAGTGCAAGCTTAAAAGAAGAAACATTTATTCAGCCCATAAGCTTATAAAAGAATGGACAACACATATCTAAAACAATATTTATTTTCGTTCCTAAATTATTCAACTGAATTGATGACCGGAACAAAGCAAAGAACGGCCATGTAGTCATTGTATTCAGGGATTTTTATACACAGCTTATTCTGTATAGTGACAATGAACAATGAACGATGTCTACTGAGCCCTAAAGAAAACTGCTGGAGGAAGGAGGGGTAGAGCAGTCAGGGAACAGATGCAACAGCACAGAGCCAGTCACTGGCCTAATCGTAGCTCGTTTGTGTAAGCAGTGGAGGGGGTTGTACAAAAATGTGAGTTTGAGGAATTTTCTCTCATTTGATTCACTCAATATTCAATTTCTAAAAATCTTATGAAGGATTCTCATGAGAATATGTTTTTTTTAGTCATGTATAAAATGACCAACTATTGCTACTAAAAACTGTCATCCCTATTATTTATCAAAATATAGCATTAAACTTATCAGATTTACTTATAAGCTTTAGTATGGGCTTTCTGCCAAATATTAGAGGATTTCTGTTTTTCTTAACTCTAAAACTAAGTACAAACACAAAGAATCAAAGTTAAAAAGAGGGCTGTTAAAATTCCTTTGAAGAATATAAAAAGGCTCAGTTTTTGCTACCATGGCAGTGAAGTGAAATTGGAGGTTATCCACTGTGGGAGTAGCAAGGTTTTAAGATGAGACATTCAAAAAGCTTTTCTTTGAATCCACTTGTTGTGCTTTTGATCCTTCCTGAGAAATAGAAAAAATGAGGGGAAAAAATAGTGTGATACACTGAATATGGCATGAGCTCCAGAAATACCTGGAATAGCACTGCATTAAATCGATCACATTAGAAGATAGAAATAACACACAACTGATGGTTTGGCAGTAGTTGAATGGTAGTCAAGTGTAAAATGCACTTGCTGTTTTTTGCACAATTTCTCAAATGGCATGAACAGTGCAGCACTCAGTGCATTAGATGTCACCAATTTCATAGAATTTCTTTAACAAGTGAAATAATCTTAAAGTAAGATCTATCCCAGCAGCTGTCCTCTGACTTAGCATGCTTTCTAGAGAGCAAAGGACAGTTACTATTTTTTTTCACTGTTGCTATTGTATTTTCTGTAGTTGTAACAATACCCCATATCAACATATTCTGTTGTTGATCCTGAAAATGAAAATATATAATCAGGCCACCTACTGTTCAGTTTTATTTTCAATCTCTGAACAATGGAGGTGAACTTATTTTACTTTTTACTTAATCTTTGGTGTTGTAGTGTTTCTCTTTTTCTCTCTCTCTAACATGAAATGTAGAAGTAATGTTTCAAAGAATAAATGGAGTTCCCTGTAAGCTTGAAAATCAAGAAAGTTACAAGCATCTAAATTGCCATCCAACTGGCTATTTAAAAAAATGAATAGGGCTATTAAAAAAAATCCATTTGAAAAGAGAACAGGTTCAGTCCTTGTTATAAGGAGTCATGAGTATTCAGGGAAGATTAGTCTCATCAGCTCTCACAGGAATTACCCTTCCACATGAATCCTTTCTCCTTTTCATACTCCAAAAAAAAAAAATTGTCCTTTTCGTAAAAAATGAAAAGGAGAAAAAAATGTAATAACTTTAAAGATCTTGACAAACATTTTCTTAAACAGACAGACAGGTTGAATGGTTCTTGCAACATAGATTAAAATGAAAATGCATTTGAGGAAGGAGGGAGAAACAGAACTGCTCATGTCCTGCCAGAAAGACCCTCTGTTGAGGTCAACCCTGGAAACATGCTTCAGAGACACAGAATTTTGCAGCCAAACCCCTCAGTGAGGCCAAGGTTAGTCCTGAGCTGGGAAAAGACAGCATGAATTTCACCTTGCCAGCAAGTTGCAATCTGTATCCAAATTGTTGTGACAGAGCTTGCCTACAAGGCAGAATGTGTGTGTATGTGAGGCCCTGATGGCAATGGGCACTAGACTAAAAAATTTAGTCACTAAATTGTCTTAGCTGTGTAATTTCTACCAGACTTTCATCTAGTATGTAAACAAAGAGGCCTTTATAAATTACCTTTTAAAATGACTCACAGTGGGACACGTGGGTGTCTCAGTTGGTTGGACGACTGCCTTCGGCTCAGGTCATGATCCAGGAGTCCAGGGATCGAGTCCCGCATCAGGCTCCCAGCTCCACAGGGGAGTATGCTTCTCCCTCTGACCTTCTCCTCGCTCATGCTCTCTCTCACTGTCTCTCTCTCTCAAATAAATAAATAAAATTTTTAAAAAAAATAAATAAAATGACTCACAGTATGTGGGAGCACAGGAGGCCTCCTTAAGGCTACTGCTCCAGCAACCATTTCTCAACACTTTGAGCAGCTGTTTGAGGCAGAAACTTGACTCTCCCTTTTGTGAGGACTACCCCGCAAACCTTTTACATAAAAAAAAGGCAACGAAAAAACATTTACAGTTTTGGACAGGAGTTTCCCTCACGTTTGGACAAGGATGCAAATTCAACTTCATAAAATTACAGTGTATCATAAAGATTAAATACACTCAGGGATTGCGTTCTCTCCTTCCTCCACCCTATCCTACACACAGCTGCCCGACTAATCCTCCAAAAACACCAACTTTCATGTGCTGCTTTTCAAAACTAGCTTCCTGGCTTCCTGTTGCCTGAAAAAAATAGTCTCAAATGCTTTTGTCTGGCATTCAGGGCTCTCTGGGATGGGCACTCTGGCCAACACATCACTCTGCTCATTTGTTCCACCACACACAACTGGATCTCGGGCTAGTTATTCAGAGACCCACCTCCTTAACGACCCAGCAAAGGTCTCATGCATCGACTAAACTCACTGCTCACTCAGTGATGTTCTCAAAGGCCCTTAGTGGGTGACATGCCCACTGCTAGAGTAAGGAGCCAGGGTGAAGTTGCCGCCGCCTAACTGCATGGACTGAAAGCGGGAACGTTGATTCTCCAGGAGAAAGCTGGGGCATTGTTATGAGAAGGCAGATGCCAAAACCACCCAGGTCCCCTATGACTGCTTTAACACACTCTGGACAAAATTTAAGGAGACAAGTGAACGTATTAACTCCCACGTAGGCTGTAGAAGGCAAGTGCAATGGAGGGAAGGCGTTGTCTTGTTCTGGAACAAACCACTTAGCTCCATCTACTTTTATAAATAGATCAGACCCTGTCCAGGAGCCCACTTAGCTGGGTTCATTTGTATACAATGTCCATACCCTCAGGAATATTAACATTTTATCTCAGATTGCATTAATTTAAATAAAACTTAACAAAAATGGTGTGAAATGAACAAAAACACCATATTCTGTGATGAATCAAATGAAATCCATTTTCAGTTGCTGTTTTCCCCATTTAAAGATAAAATTTCTGATAACTGTCATTATTTGTGAAAAGACACAAGACCAACAGTTTGTGTGTATGTGTGTTTTGGTTTTTGGTTTTTGGTTTTTTTCTTCCCCTTAAGGCTATAGCCATATTGTCACTAATAAAGATCTCAAATTTGCCTGGAAGCTTTCATGGCAAATTGTCAGTCTGAGGGTAGTCACCACCCAGCCAAATGGCTTTATACATCATCAGTGCCTTTCTTCCACACACATTCTCTTCCTGGTTTAAACATTAGTTACCCTGGTTCTACACTGACACAGTATTTGCATCTCTCTCCTGTCCATAACTCCTAAAAGTTGGGGACCTCTCACTTTGGTTTCCCCAGAGCATGACATTTTATTTGGTGCTTGGGGGGCAATGGGCAGTTCAAGAAGTATGTTAATACTATCACTCAATGTATTGATCCATTCTATGAACCAACAGTGTAGTAAATATCATTCATTTCTTGTAACAAAGGCAGTAGGAACTTCTCCCAAGGGACGGAATTCCAAGGACAGAATGAAGGCAGGAAGGGAGCTGGTATATTTGTACCTACACTGTGAGAGACACTGGTTTAGGTATTTTTATGTATACATTATACCACTGAACTGTCACAATCCTGCAAATTCTTACATGCTTGGGTTTATATGTAGCAAGTTTAGTAAGCCACCCAAATTCACAGTGACAGGCCCGTGAGTCAAATCCAGCATGCTTGACTCCATGATTGTCAGGTCCACTAGCCCCATATATCATGAGTCTGAGATTCATGAGTGTGTAGGTGCTATCAGGAAATGTCAAAAATGCCCATTTCAGGGACACATGGATGTCTCAGTTGGTTAATTGTCTACCTCCAGGTCAGGTCATAATCCCAGCATCCTGGGATCGAGTCCCCCATCAGGCTTCTTGCTTACCAGGAGCCTGCTCCTGTCTCTGCCTGCCTTTCCCTCTGCTTGTGCTATCTCTCAGACAAATGAATAAATAAAATCTTTTGTAAAAATCTTGTTAAAAAGGCCCATTTTAAAGAATGTTTTAAAACATTGTTTGGACAGCAATAGAAGCGAAAGCAGAATGACATGATGTAACGACAGATAGTTTATATGGGAGCCCTTTGGGTACTCTGGTGGATGAATGTTTTTAAATTAGTTTTTCATGGACATGGGGAGTTAGAGACGAGAAGGGAGGTGGGGGAAATTGGAAGGGGAGCTGAACCAAGAGAGACTATGGACTCTGAAAAACAATCTGAGGGTTTTGAAGGGGCAGGGGTTTGGGAGGTTGGGGTACCTGGTGGTGGGTATTATAGAGGGCACTGCTTGCATGGAGCACTGGGTGTGGTGCAAAAAGAATGAATACTGTTATGCTGAAAATAAATAAAAAATAAATTTAAAAAATATTAGTGTTTTGTAAACTACAAAAAAAAAGAAAAGAACTCCCATTTATAGCGTACACTTTATGGTTCACAAAGCACGTGGCAACAATAAAAATAATGATGGGTTACCATTACAATTCATAGAAAAGGAGGTACAGGGAAATTGAATGAAAGAGAATAACATAGTAGGGTCATAAGTCAATCTTCCTTGTAAAAATATTAACCTGAAAGTGCGTTTCTGCCACCTCTCTCCTGTGTGATATGATAAAGAATGACCACGATACATGAATTATAGTTTGGGGTTTTGAAAAGCATAATAGCTTTATACCAACACTTGAGTATTTATTTATTTATTTATTTATTGCTAACAAGATAGCTCGATTTGATATGCGGTTCCTGACAACCAACCTCAGAAATAATTCCATCTTCATGAGAAGTCAGGAAGAACCACAAGCCAAACCTCAACATAGATTCAAAGAGAAAATACTCTTTAAAAAATTTCCCTCCAGGGCACTGGAGTGGCTCAGTGAGTTAAATCCTCTGCGTTTGGCTCAGGTCATTATTCGAGGGTCATGGGATTGAGCCTCATGTCTGGCTCTCTGCTCAGTAGGGAGCCTGCTTCCACCTCTCTCTCTCTCTGCCTGCTCTCTGCCTACTTGTGATCTCTGTCTGTCAAATAAATAAAGAAATAAAATCATTAAAAAAAAATTTCCCTTCCTTTCAGAGCAGACCAAACCTCTAACAAATTTTCCAGAAAGCTTCATCTAAAAGGTTGTACTTTTTCTTCAGACACCCAGCAGGACCTTCTTCTCTGGGCCTGGTATTTCTTCAATGGCCTATTCCAGAGAATAAGACACTAAACTACTGAGCGCCATGGGCCTCAGAACCACGAAAGAGATGATGAGGGGCACAAAGCATGCCTCTGGTCACCAGGAGGGTATGGAAACGTTTGCTGCTTTTCTACATTTTTCAAAGCTGAGTTTTTAGCTGGAGGCCGCTCCTTTATGATAAATTGCCGATACCGTATAGTAAAAGCTATTATATGATCTTTTACAAACCATTTCCTATCTTTGCATTCTCAGGTGCCAAGACAGACACGGATTATTTAAAACCCTGAAGAGAGTGCTCTTGCATTTAAATTGCCTGTAACCTTCGTGTAATAGATTTATGATTGATGATAGATTTAGTTAAAATATAACTATTTAAAATATTTTCTCTCAGTAAACGATTTCAACCTATGCTCATTTAAGTAACTTGGTGCATAATCCCTTTTCTATTAAACCATAGTGCAAGGACCAATGCCTCGTTTCCGAGAGAACCCCAAGCTATTTTTCTAGAATGGCCGTAGGCCTATATATCAGGCGTCCTGTTTTCACTCCCTTTGTGGAGCACCTACCCTGGAGGTCATGTAATAACCAGTGACCAAAAAAAAAAAAAAGAAACAAAAAACCCAAACATCCAGGTCGATGTGCCATCCCTGCCTGGAGAAGAGGAGACTGCTCAGACAGATCCCGGGCAGGCATCTCAGCCCAGGCCTGTGCTGGGGAAGCTGGTTCCTGGCTTTGGGCGCAATCTGGAAGCCAGCAAACTGACCCAAGAGTGCAGCCGGCCTTTAGGACTGATGATCTTTTCCCAGCCAGGCCGCGCGCGGACAACCGCTCAGGGAGCCAGGCTAGGAGGCTGCCCAGCGCAGGCGCTGCGCTGGCAACGCTTGCAGCCCGCCTCGGCTTTGCCCCGCACCCCAGCCTGGGCAGGGCCTCAGGAGGGAGGGGCGGGGGCAGTGCAGAGAAAGGGCTTTGCTAATTTCCAAAGCGGGAAGTGAGCTCGCGGACGCTTCAGGAGGGAGGGGGGCGGGGGGGGCGGCCTGGAGAAGGGGTTTTGCTAATTGCCGAGGCGGAAGTGAGCTCAGGGAGGTTGTGGTGGAGTCTGGGAGGAGGTGGAGGGTCTGGCGGAGGAGGGGCACGCAGCGCCAGGGTGCTGTGCTGCGGCCCAGTCGGGACTGCAGGACCCACCAGACTCGCCACCTGTGTGTTCCCGCGTGAGGCTGCGCTGTCCCGCTCCTGCTGCCTGCTGCCCCTCCCCGCCCCAAGGCTTCTCCCGACCACCCTCTGCTCACAGGTAAACTGACACCGCGCCCTGCGCTCACCTGGAGCAGAGAGCACAGGACGCGACCTGGGGGACCTGGGGGCGGGGAGGGGGGTTTTGGAGGCCCAGCCTCCCGCGAACCCCAGGGCACCGGAACCACCCCGGACTCTGCGCCCAACCGGGTCCTCATGGGGTCGGGCTGGGGACAGCGCCTTTCGAGGTGCCCCCCGCCAGTGGGCGCCCTAGCCCCCATCGTTCGGCACCCCCACGCGCGCGTGCTGAGGACCCCCTTCCCTCCCCCGCCGTGGCCCCGCTGCTTTTGTTGTGGACTTGGGATTCCAGGTGGAAACTAGTCCCTCAGACCTCCCTGGCAGCAAGGAGGGCAGGGAGGGATTCTTGGTTTTCTGCCCTGGCTCTTCTCCTCTCCCCATTCACAAGCCTGGCTACCCTTTCCTCTCCTCATTGTCAGTTTTATTAAATGGTTTTCTTCTGCATGATGACCCGAAGAGCTATTTCATGAATGAATATACAGGAAACTGAGTCGGAGCCCACCTGTGAGAGCCCACCTGTAGAGGCCTTTCATTAGAATGGTCTCTGGTTCTAGCCTCAGTTCAGAATACTGCATGTACCTGAGGACCGAGTCCAGATGTTTCTTTCATTTCTGACTTGAATTTGAAATCCTCCTCAGACGTCAGCTTCCAGGATTTCTCCAGTCCTTGCTCTCCCACTGTCTTGGTGGGGATCCACCATGAGTGTTGAACCAGGGAATGAATGAATGATATATACCCCAGATCGCTGGGGCTTTGTCTTGTTTTGCTGAGGTTGGAAAGGCTTGGGAGAGACCCCCTGTATGCAGATACAGAGCTGCATGCAATTGCTTAGATAAACGTGTTCCCCACTTAATTGCTTGGGCATCGAACATTTCGCCCTTAACCTGTGGCTTGAGCAGTTAGGAGGAGACAATCTGGAGGTGAATCAGAAGATGGCTGAATCCCCATGGTGGTGGTCTGGGTTTGGGAGATTTTCCTGGAGATTCAAACGAAAGATCTAAATTCTTCCAGTGGGGAGTGGTAAACATTTTATGGATGGGAGATGGAAATTAAATGGTCTGGTTAACCTTTCCCTCCCCCTCAAAACCCATTATTTGAAAAAACAAAAAGGGAAGTGAAGGGAGAAATCCTCCCACTCCCATCCCCACTCACCTCCATAGCCACCTCCTCTTCCAAGTACCTAACAGACAAGGTGCCAAGAAGTGTTAGGTACCAGCAGTGGTCTCAGATCTCATTCAAGGATCATGGTGAAAGGCATTCAAAGAGATTGTGGGGGCACAGGGATCCAATTAAGGGGGACAAGTTTAAGGTTTGCCTGGTCCTCTAAAAATTAATGGCACTAGAGAAGATGAGCTTTGGGAACTATAGCTTATTGAATACAATGTGTAAAAAGCTTCAGTGAGTCATGGTGGGAAGAGGCCATGAGGGCAGCAAATACAGTCTTAGATGATGTTATTACTAGCACTACAGGCTCTAGATTTCCTGTGGTGGTGTTCTTGGCAAGACCAGCCCGGCCAAAGTGGATACTCACAACCTGGAACAGAGGGTCTTGGAGATCCCAGCACTTGAGTTATGATAAGAAGGTAAAAATGATAGGAGGTGTCCTTTGGAAGGACTGTCTCCTTGACTTTAAAAGGGAGAACCCAAATCTGTAGGTGAAATCTTTTTGGCTACAAAGAGGGCCGAGGCCTCCTAAGGTCAAGGTCTCCTCGTCACTTGCAAAGATGTCGAAGAACATATTCAGACATTTCAAAGATGTCCTCATGTCCATCGGTTCCCACTCTGGAATTCTCTCAATAAGGTGAGAGTTCCTCTAGTTGAAAAAAAGATCTAAAAAGACGACTTTCCTCATGTAATTTCTGTAACCTCCAGGACACACCCACCTCCCCCTTCCAGCTCTGTAATGAAGCCACAGCTGGTGCCAATTTGTGGAACTCCTTAAAGGCTATTCTCCCTTATATACCCCCGGACCAAGTTCCCATGCTCCCTCACCTGATTTCCTGCACTCACTTCCCACCTGGTGTGTTCACACCTGCAAGTGCCTTTTACCAACCCCTTTGCCAAAAGGCAGCCAGAGTGACCTTTCAAAGACCTATCCGTTGCTGGCATTTGTCTCCATAGAAATCTGCACTGATCTTCTAACAAATTCTCAGTCCTCCAAAGGCACCCATAATCCTCCCATCAGTCTCTTCATACCCCTCCAACTGACTGATGCCTGTTCTGCCCCCATCTCTCTGCCCTTCAACCACACTGCCTCCCTCTTCCTGTGGAGACCCCTCATGGCGCCTGCCTCCAAGCACAGGTGATTCCCATTGATGGGAAGACCCTCTTCCTCTCCCCCATCTCCCCACTCCAGTTACTCCCACTTATTCGTGAGCTCACAAGCCCCATGGTACACACTCTCCATGCAGCCTGCTCTCTCTTTTTCTAGCACTGGCTTCTGTTTCTAGCTGTGGTTGTGTCATGGATGTCCCTCCCCAGCCAGCCTCCAAGCTCTCCTTCCCTTTAGCTCCAACACCTGACACAGTGCCTGGCACATAGTAAGCCCTGGCTAGCTTCTAAGAGCCTCACTGAGGGACTGAAAGCATTTTAAAAATGTCACCACGTAGGCTCCAAACTGTAGGCAGAAAAAGCTTTGCCTGGATTGACATTTTAGGGACGTATTCGTCAAGTTCACTGACTTTACCTTGTAAAATTTAAAAAAAAAAAAAAAAGGACCTCTGTATCGCTTCACATCTAACGAAGGCACATGTATACTATTAGACCACATTATGAGCTTAATGGAAGGAGACAAGATGTTTTCGCTAAGAAAATGTATAAGACTGTTGAGGTCAAGTGGGAGGAAACAGTCCGTTTGTTGGATCATTGCTATCTTACTCTATCACAGCCACTCATAAAAATCTGACACGGGGTGAGTCAGAATTGTCTGTCGGAGATGAGTTAGATCTGGCTCATGTTCCTACAGACATGAAAGCCAGGAACAAAGAAGGAGGCTTTGAAAGCCTGGGTTGAGGAGGCAGTGTGGTTCACTGCGATGTGCTAAGTGCCCAGGGCCACCGGCAGACATGCGGGCCTGTGTCCTTCCTTTGTTCTGGGGTCCCTCTTGCACCATGTGGTGAGGCTGGTGGCTGGGAGCAGCTCAGGACAGGACCCGGTGGCATCTTACCTCTCCCACCCTCCTGTGGGCTCCAGTGGGCTCCAGTAGGTCCCAGGGGACAGACAGCCTGCCTTCCTTGCAAAGCCCAGTAGCACTGGGAGCAGAAACTGGGACCAAAGCGTGAGCACCCTGTTTGACAAGCTGGACCAGCCACCTCTTCTTCAGATGCCGGGGTGCCCTGGCATGCTGACTCCTCCCTTCTCCCTTTCCCCTTTCCTCTCTTCCTCCCTCTTCCCTTCCCCTCTCTCCCTTCCCTGGTGGTGCCCTTTCCCAATGCCCACTTCATCCCTTTTCCTTTCTACATGCCTGTCTTCTAGAGTTTCTTCTCTTTCCTCCCCATTACTTCCCTTCATCTTCATCTGAAATCTCCTCTTTGGTCCCTTTGTCCCAGCTCTCTGCTCCTCCTCCCCTTCCCTGGCCCCTGTTCAGCTCCATCCCGACTGCAGGCAGAGCTGGACTAACATGCTCACTTGCTAGCTCAGCCACCCTCCAGAGAAGTCACTCTTAGGTGGCCACCTTCCTGACCCCCTGGTCCCTTCTCCACTTGTTCAGATATTGTTCTGAAGTCTGAGGAGGACAGAGCAGGGCTGCCACAGAATCAGGCCAGAGGAGAAACCAAACCATGTGTCCACACTGTCCCCCAGCACTGCTGCTCTGAGAGCTTTCAGAGTCCTCAACAGGATTAGGATTTAGGGGCTTCATCAGAACCGGGAGTGAAAACAACCATAGGTCAAAAGAAAAGCTATGGCCCCCACACAAAAATAATAATCACAAATGAAAACTATGTTAACTCTGAAGTCCAAAAGTCGAAGAATTGCCTTGAATCTGTCACTAGAAAGCACCCAAGGCCTCACTCTCTGGGTTCTGGGTGCCCTGGGAATGGCAGGAGGCTCTGTCACACGCGTGCCTAACCATGGGGGCTAACCCGCCCACTGGCGGGGGGGTGGGGGTTACCTCGTGCAGCGCTGTCCCTGGCCAGACCCCTGGTGGACAGGGTGCAACGCGGCGTCCGGGGTGTTCCCAGTGCCCTGGGGTTCCCGTGAGGCTGGGCCCCGACACCCCCCGCACCCCCCGCCCCGCTCTTGGCCCGCGTTTTCTGCTCAAGGTGAGGGCGCGGCGCGGTGTCACTTTACCTGTGAGCCGAGGGTCCTCCGGAGAAGCCATGGGGTGGGGAGGGGCAGCAGGCGGCTGGAACGAGACAGCGCGGCCTCGGGGGCTAGGCTGGAGCGCGGGAGCGCACGGGCGGCGAGTACGGTGGGTCCTGCAGTCCCGACTAGGCCGCAGCACAGCACCCTGGCGCTGAGCGACCCTCCTCCCCCAGCCCCTCCACCTCCTCCCAGACTCTCCGCTGCGTCCTCCTTGAGCTCACTTTGGGCCTCGGCAATTAGCAAAGCCCCTTCTCCGGGGCGCTCCCGCCCCGCCCCCCCCCCCCTCCCTCCCTCCTGAATCCTCCTCCGCGAGCTCACTTCCCGCTTTGGAAATTAGCAAAGCCCCTTCTCTGCGCCGCCCCTGCCCCCCTCCCTCCCGAGGCCAGGCCCGGGCTGGGGTGCGGGGCGAAGCCCAGGCGGGCTGCGAGCGTTGCCAGCGCCAGCGCCTGGCTCCCTGAGCGGGTGTCCGCGCGCGGCCTGGCTGCGAAAAGATCGTCATCCTAAACGCCAGCTGCACTCTTGGGTCAGTTTGCTGGCTTCCAGATTGCGCCCAAAGCCAGGAACCAGCTTCCCCAGCACAGGCCTGGGCTGAGATGCCTGCCCGGGATCTGTCTGAGCAGTCTCCTCTTCTCCAGGCAGGGATGGCACTTCGACCTGGATGTTTGGGTTTTTTGTTTATGTTTTTGGTCATTGGTTATTACATGACCTCCAGGGTAGGTGCTCCACAAAGGGAGTGAAAACAGGACGCCTGATATATAGGCATACGGCCATTCTAGAAAAATAGCTTGGGGTTCTCTCGGAAATGAGGCATTGGTCCTTGCACTATGGTTTAATAGAAAAGGGATTATGCATCAAGTTACTTAAATGAGCATAGGTTGAAATTGTTTACTGAGAGTAAATATTTTAAATAGTTATATTTTAACTAAATCTATCATCAATCATAAATCTATTACACGAAGGTTACAGGCAATTTAAATGCAAGAGCACTCTCTTCAGGGTTTTAAATAATCCGTGTCTGTCTTGGCACCTGAGAATGCAAAGATAGGAAATGGTTTGTAAAAGATCATATAATAGCTTTTACTAATTCTATTTATTTGATAGACAGAGATCACAAGTAGGCAGAGAGGCAGGCAGAGAGAAAGATGGGGAAGCAGGCTCCCCGCCAAGCAGATAGCCTGATGAAGGGCTGGATCCCAGGACCCTGAGATCATGACCTGAGCCCAAGGCAGAGGCTTAACACGCGGAGCCACCCAGGCGCCCCCAGATGAAATACATTTCTGACTTAGAAACTTCAGATAGAATTTTTTTGTCCATGATGACAACCGAAGAAAATGTGTCATCCCTAAACCTAACCTTAACCCCTAACAACGCTGAAACCTAAGCTGACCTTAAAGCCCAAACTAGAACCCTGAATCCCAAACCTGAAATGGAACCCAAAGCCTGTACCTGAGCCCTGAATCGAAGCCCTGAACCACGAACCCAAACCCTAAACCAGACCTCCAAGTCATGAACCCTGAACCCAAATCTCAGCATGAAGCCAAACCCCCAATTTGACCTTGAACTTTATCCCCTATGCCCTGAGTCTTAAAGCCTAAATCATAAACTTAAAGCCCTAAACTATAACTCTGTTCCCTTGTCCTTCACTCTAAATCCTCACCCTAACACTAAACCCAAAGCCTGATCTAGAACTCTGACTAAAACCTGAACCTGAACCCAAATTCAAACCCTTCACCACACTTTGCTTATGCACTTGCCATTGATGGATATTTGCAGTTTCTACCTTTTGATTCTTGTGAACATTGTTTGGGTTGGGGGCTAGGGTTAGGGTCTTGGATTAGGGTAGGGTCCAGGCTTGAGACCAAGTTGAGGTCAGAGTGTGGGTCTGCATCAGGGCCATGTTCAGTGCCACTGTTTGGGTCAAGGACTGTTGTAATTCCACATTGTTTCCAATTCATTGTACCTTAGCTATTTGGGGGGAAGTTGGGGGGTATTGGGCTCCATGCAGCTTGAATTTCCGGAATGAAATGGCGTCAGCTGGACCCCGGGAGGGAGCAGGACCTTCCACTGAAGGGTGAGCTCCCACAGTCCTGCACTGCCTTCCACCGCCTGCAGAGGGCGCCAGACCGCAGCTCCCGCCTTGAGCCCAGGCTGCTGCAGCCACAGCTGGGACCATAGCCCCGCCTCTTCAGGACCCACTGTGGAGACTTCTGGAGAATGTGGGGCGCCTCCCGCTCTGACAGGACAAGCTGAGGAGGGTGTGGCTCTGCAGCCACACTGACCGGACCCGTTGTGGAGGACGCGCCCACACTGGCAGCAGTCCAACTTCCTAAGGACCAGACGCTGGAGGAGGTGAGGAGAAGCCACCTGAGTGGACTGTCAAGGGGTTCGTGGTCTCAGGACCCCACAGAGGAAGGGCGCCCTGTGTAGACACTGGGGCTTCCGTCGTTTTGTGTGAGGAGACGTGGCCTCCTGCTGTGCTGTGCGCGGGGCTGTGGGGTCCCCCCTTTCTGGGCTCGGGTGCTCCTCGGTCCTCGTCTGTGTTTGTGTGCTCGCGGATTTGGTTCCTGGGGCTCCTCAGATGGTCTGCAGTCAGGGAGCGTCCGCCTGCTTCGGTGCTTGTGCTCCCCCCACCTCAGCCCTGCGGGGTCCTTCCCGTGTCCACACCCACTCCAGGCTTGTGCCGAGTCCCGAAATTCAGGAGCCAGAGTGAGGACTCTGTAGACGGTTTTGGGGAGAGTAGGTATTTTCCCAGTGTGGGTTCTTCCCTGAGCACAGTGCCTCCCCATCTCCGTGTGTCCCCCTCCCTGTCTGTCGTCATTGTTGCAGGGCTGTCAGAGGACAGGTCTGTCACCTTCTTGGTTCAGGGGCCTCCCAGGTATCTTGCTGTCTTGGATGCAGGTGTAAATGAGATTGTTCTCCGTAGTCTCTTTCTGATGGTTCCTTCCGAGCACGTAGGAGTGCCACTAATTTGTGCATATTGATTTTGTTCCTTGCAAGTTCTTGAATTTATTAGTTCGATTTGCCTTAAACTCCATCTGCCAGTTATTTGACCAGCAGCATGGGTTTATTTGGGAAGAGCAGAGAATGGCAGCCTGGGCTGAGCAAGCTACGGTCCCATCACAGGCAAGTGCGAGAAACAAAGGAGAGGAACATTATTTCATGGAGGAGGAAGAAGTTGTTGGAAGGGTGCTTGAAGGAAAGTCCCCTGGAGAAAGGCAGGGTGATGGAGAATTCTCACCAGCTGAGCTGCAAAGCTCCTACAAAAAGTCAGGAGATGAACCTCCGGCTTCCCCTGTGGGGCCTGGAATTGGTGAGTCCCTCCTGTGGGGGATTGCAATGTGGGGTCTGTAATGGGCACTGAGCACCAGGCACCCCCTTCCAGCCTCCCCTTCTGGCATCCCCAGTCCACTTTACTGGGGCTTCCCTTCCTGCTTTTGCACAGTTCTAACCAGCTTGTGGTGGAACGTTGTGGAAACCTGAAATTCGAAATCCACTGCTTCTACTGCACCTGAGATACAGGGGCCCATGATTTAATCCTCCCACGAGTCTCTTGCTAACATGTGTCCTCTCCATGTTGGGTGACCTGGATCTGGGAGGGCTTGGCCTCCATCCCAAAGTCTGATGTTCTCTCTGCTTCCGCGTCGTCGTGCTAACATGGATGTTTGGAAGAGTCATTTCCTCTCTGCGGTGATTTCAAAGTGCAGTCAGCTTGTTATAGCAGCACAAATACGTGCTGTCTCCACACTCAGATTCCCCAGCCGTCATTTCTTTACCACGTTTGCCACTTCACACGGGATGCTTCAGTGTGTTTGATCCCACACCAGGACAATGTCCTGCAGAACCACCACATGACCTGAAATGAGGAGATCATTACAGAACCCATCCAAGGGTTAGTGTTAGAGACCAGGGACATGGCAGGACTGACCTGAAGACCCCATGGGGAGCTGTCTGGGTGGCTGAGTTGACAGTGTAGGTGAGGGTGAGTGTCTGGCTCTGGCTTTGTGTCCAGGAGTCAGCTCTGTGTGGGTGTGTGTCCTCAGCTGGGCATGCAGATTTCTGCTCCTCTGAATCCTTTCCGGAGTTCGAAAAGGCACAGTTTCCTTCTGGGCGGCAGGCTGAGTCCTCTGGGATTGCCCAGGTGTCCCCAAATTGTAGGGCACCTACTGCAAGGCCTTTGGGGTCAGAATCCTGAGAACCAAACCAAAGGTTATGGTTAGGGCCCACCACATGGCAGGCCCAATCTGCCAGCACTCTGTCCATCTTTCTGGGGGAGGGGGCAATCGAGGGATTTGTTCAGGGTGAGTGTCAAGCTCCAGGTTTGCATCCAGGGGCCTGCTGAATATGGGGGTGTCCAGAGGTAGGAATGCAGATTTCAGTTCCTCTGAATCCTTTCTGGAGTTCCAAATGGCATGGTTCCTTTCAGGGTGGCAGGGTGAGTCCTATGGTGTTCCTCACTGTCCCCAATCAATCTCTGAGGCATTGGAGCCAGGCCGTCGGAGACAGACCTCTCAGGACAGAATCTAGGCTTAAGAGTTTGTGCCTATGGGCATGGCTGCACTGATCTGAAAGCACTGTGGCGAGGATCACAGGGGTCTGAGTTGAGAGCATGGTTCAGGATCAGTATCAAGGTCTGGGTTTGTGTCCAGGGGACCGCTGAATGTGGGGGTGGTCTCAGATGTCCAAGACGATTTCCCCTACTCTGAATCCTTTCCAGCATTCCAAATAGCCGGTGGCAAGCTGAAATCTCTGGGATTTCTCAGGTCTTGCCTTTACAGTAAAAAAGAATTCACCAGATGAGCTGAACAGCAGAAAAGACACAGCTCAGGAGTAAATCAGTGAACAGGAATATCATGCCAAAATCTTCTTTGAGAACACACTACAGAGCAAGGGAAGATAGGTGAGAAAGCTGAGATATAAAGGACAAACCCTCCAACGTTCCAACATCATTCCCTACGTGTTTATTTCCATTGCTGTCAGCTCCTTCCCAGTCAAAAATAAGTCACCTGAGCCAGCCTTTTTTCTTCCTGAGTTTGGGGCACTGCAAAGCCCACCAGAGGGGCCAAGGGCACCCCTGCACCTGTTGAGCTGAGCCCATTTGTACCCCAACAGGGAGAAGGTACCAGCCTGGCCCTCTGGTGCTCCATGGTCTGTGGCAGTCCTTCCTTCTGGACCCTGCTTTGCTGCTCTTCCTTCCCTAACCCTGGTCTCAAACTAGGGATTGCTCCTGGAGGAGGAACTCAGGGAGATGAGGCTCAGGAGGGCCTCCCTGCCTGGAATCTCCGTGTGAGGAGTGCACAGCCAACAGATTTTGCCCAGGGACTTGCAAAATGCAGAGAGGCAGATTTCTTTTCTCTCTTTCTCTCTCTCTCTCTCTAGCCTCATACCAACCGGGAGTTCTTAGAACTTTCTTCAGTGACTTCTAGGTGTAGCTTGGCCACTATTTCCACAGAAAGGCCACTTGAGCATGATCAAACACATGTATAAGCAATTACATTTAAAAAAAAAAAAAACAATAAGCCGATGCACACAGACCTTTGACAGCAGCACAGGACGCTCAAGGGACCAGAGTCCCTACCTTGGGCAATAGTGGTAGAGGCCGGGTTCTGCCACGCAGGTCACTAGACCTTTGGCAGTTTCCACGATTGCAAATCCAGACATGCAGAATCCTGAGGGACAACCTACTAACTGCAAAAGAGCAAAAATTCATCAGGATTCAGAGAGTGGAAATCCATTTGTACTGGAAAAGAAGGAAGTAGGCTTGCTGTGAATCCAGCAGGGAGGACAGGCATAGATAAAGGCTGGTGTATGGGTCACGGAAACTATTGTTTCTCAAGGGTCATGCTGTCTCTGTAAAATGCTATGAGGACTGTCTCTTGGGGAACTCCTGCTTTCCTACCAGTGACGCCCCCAGATTCTGCTTTGCTAGTCCCATGGATTCCTGGGGATACCCAGTTGATAAGCTACGCTGTCCTCATGACAACACTTGCTAATGGACTGAATGTGTGTGTCTTTTCCCAATTCAGATGTTGAAGCCCTGACCCTCAAGGAGTGCCATCAGGAGGTATGGGCTTTGAGAGGTGATGAGGTCATGAGATTGGAACACTTGTGCATGAGATAAAAGCACTTCTGAGAAAAGACCTGAGACATTGTTCTGCCAGCTGTCATCCATGCAAGGCTACAACAGAAATATGGGCATCTATAGATAATGAAGCAGTCTCTTGCTAGATATCAGATCTCCCAGGATCTTGCTTTTGGACTTCTCAGTCTCTAGAACTGCAAGGAATAGTACATGTTTTGCTGTTTCAGCCACTCAGTCTGTCATCATTTGTTGCAGCAACTTGAACTGAATAAGGCAGAGCCCAAGTCCTGGTTAATCCCTGCTTCTACTCATTTCCCCTCAGAAAGAGCTTCTAATCCAGAACTGACCTCTGCTTTCCATACACGTGCTTCAGACTCCTTCTGTGAGAGCCCAGACTTTGTAAAAGACTCCTCCCTCATGGCAACCAGCATTCTGTGACTCCTGAGGAATGTCCTCCCTGACTGTATTGAGTCAATCAATCTGATTTTGATTCTGGAGTCCCAGGATCAAGGACTGCATCAGGTTCCCAGCTTCATGGGGAGTCCGCTTCTCCCTCTGACCTTCTCATCTCTCATGCTCTCTCACTCTCTCTCTCTCTCTCTCAAATAAATAAATAAAAATCTTTTAAAAATCTGATTTTAACGGACCATAAGCTTGTTCTTGCTGGTCTTTGGAAGATTAGGCATTAGCCCTTCGGAGAAAGTTCTGAATGGCTGCTTCATGAAGGGGTGAACTGTGTCCCCAAAGTCTCTTTTTGCTGCCTTCTAATCACAGATGCTGAGACAAATCCTCCCAGGTGCTGGTTTTTCAAAGCACTTAATGCTTTGGCTTTGAAGTTTCTCACTTGACAGTTCTGCTTTAATCAGTTTGTGACAAAACAGCCAGTTGGTGGTGGATGCAACGTGCACTGATAAAGTTAATATCAGGGAACAATTTTTTGAGTGTCAAGCATGTGCATGTGTGTGCACACACATATCCATGTGCTAAGCATTATGGTAAATGTCTGACAAGAACTAAAACATCAAAAAGTCAGGATACCCCATTAGCTGATATTTTTATTATTCCTACATCCTAAACTATGAAAAACAGGGTCAGAGAATAAGAAGTGGCAAAAAGAGTCAAGATTTGAGGCAGTTCGATTTCACAGCCAGCCTTGATCAATAGGCATGTACACCTATGTCTAGTTTCAGCTCTGTGTAACCTTGCCATAACCTTGGATAAGCCATTCATCTCTCAAGTTCAGGTTCTTGGTCCAAAGAGGGAAGGGGCACAGGTTGAGTACCTCCAGTGGGACTTCCTGGCAGGCTTGTTCATCCAAGCATTCCTGTTTCAGTTTGAGTAATTGAATCCAGTCTTTGTTTTACCGAAGGCCAAGCTTGTCCAGTGTGTCCATGCCACCAGTCAACAGCATTTGTCCATGCCATGTAACAACTGAGCAACATTCATAGGAATGGGGGGAGGAAAAGATGTCCACAGGTGTTGACAGATGTTCTGCATGGAGGGACAGGAGCTGGGGCCATCACCTGCTGTTTCTAGTGGCCTTCTCTGTTGAGTTAAAATAAATGGCAATTATTTGCAATGGCAGGGATGAAAGTAGAGGGTATTATGCCAAGCGAAATAAGTCAGTCAGAGAAAGACAATGATCATATGATCTCACTCATATGTGGAGTTTAAGAAACAAAACAGAATCATAGGGGAGTAAAGGAAAAAAATAAAACAAGATGAAGTCAAAGAGGGAGACAAACCAGAAGAGACTTTAAAAAAAAAAAAAGATTTTTATTTACTTATTTGACAAACAGAGATCACAAGTAGGCAGAGAGGCAGGAAGAGAGAGAGAGGAGGATGCAGACTCCCCAGGGAGCAGAGAGCCTGATGTGGGGCTCGATCCCAGGACCCTGAGATCATAACCTGAGTTGAAGGCAGAGGCTTTAACCCACTGAGCCAGCCAGGTACCCCTCAGAAGAGACTCTTAATCACAGTAAACAAACTGAGGGTTCTTGGAGGGGAGGGGGATGGGTGGATGGGGTAACTGGGTGATGGACATTAAGGAAGGCATGTGATACAGTGAGCACTGGGTTTATAAAAGACTGATGAATCACTAACCTGTGTGTCTGAAACTAGTATTATATGTCAATTAATTGTATTTAGATTAAAATTTTCTTTAAAAATAATTTTAAAATAAAATAAAATAAATAACAATCAAATAATGATCAGAGTTATCCAGCAGGGAGTATCAGATCTAGATGTCAGTTAAATTTAAGGGGCTTGCCGAAGTTTAGGAGAGTCACGCTAGGTCATTTTCCTGTGTGGGGAAGTCTTCAGGGGCAGTTCCAAAGACAAAGAATATTAATATTTCTCCTTTCCCCAATCCTCCTAGAGCCAAAGATGTTTCCTCCACTCACCCACTGGCCCTGTATGTAGGTGTTGCTTTCTCTCTACCAATGAAAAAATCAGTGAGTAACTAGAACTTCACCTTTTCCAGTATCCCCCTACCCCCGACCTTTTGTCTTTAATGGCCATGGGCAACAGTGACAAAGACATTTTTAAAAAACTTACAGAGATCTATTATGCTCTACTACCTTGGCCCGCATGGGCCACTGCAAAGGGATTCTGTGAACCGTGTACTCAGATGAATGGTCATTATCTTCAAAAAGGCAGGGGCAGTGATAGACACAGGAATCAAAAAAGCAAGAGTTAATGGACCATCAGAATAATGGAGTACCAACACTTTTTTGTCCTTGGCTTGAATCCTCAAGGTCCAGTGTCTCAACAGACTTTTCATTTTGGTCTCATCTGACTCACTTGTCCACCCGTGGGCCAGTTGGCAGTTATACTGAGAACTGGAAATTTTCCTTAGAAGAGAGAAAGAGTATTTGTCAGGTAAACCAAGGAAATGTCCATTATAGGAAGTTAGGCCTTTTGTCATGGTACTCCATTAGCACCCTCCTGACTGTTAAAGAAAAAAAAAATTTGTGACACCCATTAAAGACAGTAAGGAAGATTTTATTCAAGGGATGCTACTACGATGGGATTTTATTTTATAGTATGGGAGAGAAATCTGGCTCAGCTCAGACAAATGGAGATTTACAGCTAAAGAGCATGGTGGGGGTCACTGAATGTAAAATTAAGATGGAACATCAAGGGTAAGGATGAAGGGATTCTGGCTAAACCATCTGGACAGTAATATTGTTGAAGGAAGGCTAGGGTCATAAACTATTGAGATCAGGGAATAAGGAATTTTTTAAAAGACTTATTAATACATTTTAGAGAGAGGGAGCAGGGGTAGGGGCAGAGGGAGAGGGAAAGAGAATTTTTAATCAGACTCTTCACTGAGCATAGAGCCTGAGGTGAGGCTTAATCTCAGGACCATGAGATCATGACCAGAGCAGAAACCAAGAGTCAAACGTTCAACCAGATGCACCAACCAGGTGCCCTGGGAATAAGGGATTTGATCAGATATTAAGTGTTATAGATACTGAAGCACCTGGGTGGCTTAGTTGGTTAAATCTCTGGCTTTGGCTTAGGTCATGATCTGATCCCAGGATCAAGCCTGGCATTGGGCTTGCTGCTCAGTGGGGAGTCTGGTTCTCTCTCTCCCTCTGCTATTCCCCCTGCTCAGGCTCTCTCTCTGTCAAAATAAATAAATCTTAAAAAAAAAAAAAGAGTGGTAAGATACCAGGGGTGAGAGATAAGGAATTTGATCAGATATCAAGAGTAGGATAGGAGATTGCTGAAAAATTGACTAAGCAGACTTCTTGCTAAACTGGGCTAAGTGGGTGGAGCCTGAGGTCAAGGCTGAACAGAAAGAGGACTCAGAGGAACTTGACTCCAGTCTGGTCAAGGAGAAAATCTTCATCATCCATGACCATTGTATTTTCTGCAGTCACACATTTTACTAATTCTTTTAACAGACATTCAGTGAAGGAGAAACATGAACACAGCAGCAATAATATAACAAATGTAAGTGCTCTAGCAGAGTTAAAGGCAGTATAGGAATCCACCTCATCAGATTTAGAATATGCATGACTCCATGACTGAATTACTACCACTGCTTGACTGTTGAGATTAAGATGTAGTACAGAGGATCAGAGGGAAGGGAGGGAAATCTGAATGGGAGTCATCAGAAAGGGAGACAAACCATGAGGCACCTTTAACTATAGGAAACAAGCTGAGAGTTGCTGGGGGGGGAGGGGAGGGGGAGACATGGAGTAACTGGGTGATAGGCATTAAGGAGAACACGTGATGTGATGAGCACCAAGGGTTATCCACAACTGATGAGTTACTAAATTCTCTGAAACCAATGATGTACTATCTAATGGCTAATTGAAATTAAATATCTAAAAAAGACACTTAAAAAAAGATGTAGCATAACTCACAATATCCTTTGAGTGGAAGAATGTGCGGATTTTCCATACCTCTGCTGTCCAAGTCCGATGGCTAGTAGCCACATGTGGCTAATGACCACTTAAAAGGTGGCCAGTTCAAATGGAGAAATGCTGTAAAAGCAGAATAAACACTGGCCTTCAAAGACATATTGTAACCAAAGGTCAGAGAGTATTGCCACCCTCACATCACAAACATCGCTTGACTTCTACAGCTAATGAGAGTGGGACCCAAGATGGGAGAGGTCAACCTGAAAGTCCATGATGTCAGAAAGAACATGGGGAAGAAAGAGTCACAATCCTGGAGTGGATGGGCTGAGGACTATCAGAATGCCTTTTTTTTTTTTTTTTTTTTTTTTTGGTGATTCTGTCTGTATATGGACAAGGAGAATTCACTGGAGATGACATCTGTATGCCTCACATTTTCAAGGGAAAATTATGAAAACGCATATACACCCACAGCCATAGTTTAATTATGTTTGAAATGTATTCAGAACTACTCCAGTCAGTAAATTGCATATTTTCACATTTAGCTTCTCAATTTTCTCTTCGGCACCTCCCATTCTTGAAATACCAACACAAATCCCATCTCTTGCCTAAGGACCATAAACTACCTCACTATCAAAGGCTACAGTTCATTCATTCATTTGATTCATTCAAAGTAACCTAATCTTGAGTGATGTCTTAGGCGCTCTTCTAAGGACTGGGGACACGGTGAAGAAAATAGGTAAAGATCTCACTTTCATGGAGCCTATCTGGTATTTAGGGGAAAATCTTTCCTTATCAACATGAAAAGACTTATTATGGATGTTGCTTAGAATTTCAGTTTTTTTTTTCCTTGACAGCATCTCAGGTGATCATCTTTGACATGGTTCTCCTGAAAAATACCTTTGGGGGGTACTGACTCAACTTTCTGAGTCAGACACTTTCCTAAAGACAGGGGTCACAGGAAAAGTGACAAATGTCACTCTTGCAGTAAGAACAGGGATCACAATACTTGAAACAGAGATATGCTGCTCAGCTGTCAGAAAGTCCACAAGGCTCCAAATGTGTGTGGCCAACTAATGGAACCTGTAACTCAGAGGTTATCATCCTGAGAGCAATGGGAAATCCCTCTAGTTAAGGACTCTCCTTGACGGAAGATTGACAATGGCCTTGATTTACTTACTATGATGTTTAGGTAATTATACACATTAAGAAAAGTGCACAAGGCACTTACAATTCCATGATACCATCAAAGATATTGTTTTATTAAAATGTTACATCTAGAGCTGTAACGTATAGAGTAGTTAAGTCAATCAGTATGTGGTACAGGTGAGACTATTGTAACAGCCATACTTCCATAAAAAAGAAAAATTTTTTGTGGTTTCTGATCTAGGAATCAGCCAGTGAATAATTCTATATCAGTGTCCAGTTACCGGGCTAAACATGTAATCTATTTATATTTCTGAGGGTAAGCTGAATTGTGATCACTGAGCCAGCTGTGTTCTAGTAACTACTCATTTACCCAACATAACAGATATAAGAAGGTAAAAGGCTTCTAAGGAGACTGGTTACTTATATTTTGAACCACATTTTGACAGGTATAACTTGCAACGTGTGCTTAGTGGTAAGATTTCTGATATTTACTTTCTCCTTCCTTTGGCAAGTCAAGTTAGTTAAAAAGAAAATAGAGTTGAGTCCATTGTTTTTCTTAAATGTTTACAGAGATATAGAACTCTCAATTTTCTTTACTAGACAGGATTAGATCACATTAGTGATAAAGATCAGAATGATTTACATTGCTAAAACGAGAACTTCCTGTCAGTTTGGAGAAAGCTCATTTTTATTGACGCAATACAGAGGTCCTTTTTTTTTTTTTAATTTTACAAGGTAAAGTCAATGAACACATCCAATTTGACGGATACGTCTCTAAAATGTCAATCCAGGCAAAGGTTTATCTGCCTACAGTTTGGAGCCTACGTGGTGACATTTTTAAAATGCTTTCAGTCCCTCAGTGAGGCTCTTAGAAGGTAGCCAGGGCTTACTACGTGCCAGGCACTGTGTCAGGTGTTGGAGCTAAAGGGAAGGAGAGCTTGGAGGCTGGATGGGGAGGGACATCCATGACACAACCACAGCTAGAAACAGAAGCCAGTGCTAGAAAAGAGAGAGCAGGCTGCATGGAGAGTGTGTACCATGGGGCTTGTGAGCTCACGAATAAGTGGGAGTAACTGGAGTGGGGAGATGGGGGAGAGGAAGAGGGTCTTCCCATCAATGGGAATCACGTGTGCTTGGAGGCAGGCGCCATGAGGGGTCTCCACAGGAAGAGGGAGGCAGTGTGGTTGAAGGGCAGAGAGATGGGGCAGAACAGGCATCAGTCAGTTGGAGGGGTATGAAGAGACTGATGGGAGGATTATGGGTGCCTTTGGAGGACTGGGAATTTGTTAGAAGATCAGAGCAGATTTCTATGGAGACAAATGCCAGGAACTGATAGGTCTTTGAAAGGTCACTCTGGCTGCCTTTTGGCAAAGGGGTTGGTAAAAGGCACTTGCAGGTGTGAACACAGCAGGTGGGAGGTGAGTGCAGGAAATCAGGTGAGGGAGCATGGGAACTTGGTCCGGGGGTATAGAAGGGAGAATAGCCTTTAAGGAGTTGCACAAATTGGCACCAGCTGTGGCTTCATTACAGAGCTGGCAGGGGGAGGTGGGTGTGTCCTGGAGGTTACAGAAATTACATGAGAAAGGGACGTCTTTTTAGATCTTTTTTTCAACTAGAGGAACTCTCACCTTATTGATAGAATTCCAGAGTGGGAACCGATGGACATGAGGACATCTTTGAAATGTCTGAATATGTTCTTCGACATCTTTGCAAGTGATGAGGAGACCTTGACCTTAGGAGGCCTCGGCCCTCTTTGTAGCCCAAAAGATTTCACCTACAGATTTGGGCTCTCCCTTTTAAAGTCAAGGAAACAGTCCTTCCAAAGGACACCTCCTATCATTTTACCTTCTCATCATAACTCACGTGCTGGGATCTCCAAGACCCTCTGTTCCAGGTTGTGAGTATCCACTTTGGCCGGCTGGTCTTGCCAAGAACACCACCACAGGAAATCTAGAGCCTGTAGTGCTATTAATAACATCATCTAAGACTGTATTTGCTGCCCTCATGGCCTGTTCCCACCATGAATCACTGAAGCTTTTTACACATTGTATCCATTAAGCTCTAGTTCCCAAAGCTCATCTTCTCTAGTGCCATTAATTTTTAGGGGACCAGGCAAACCTTAAACTTGTCCCCCTTAATTGGATCCCTGTGCCCCCACAATCTCTTTGAATGCCTTTCACCATGATCCTTGAATGAGATCTGAGACCACTGCTGGTACCTAACACTTCTTGGCACCTTGTCTGTTATGTTCTTGGAAGAGGAGGTGGCTATGGAGGTGAGTGGGGATGGGAGTGGGAGGATTTCTCCCTTCACTTCCCTTTTTGTTTTTTCAAATAATGGGTTTTGAGGGGGAGGGAAAGGTTAACCAGACCATTTATTTTCCATCTCCCTTCCATAAAATGTTTACCACTCCCCACTGGAAGAATTTAGATCTTTCGTTTGAATCTCCAGGAAAATCTCCCAAACCCAGACCACCACCATGGGGATTCAGCCATCTTCTGATTCACCTCCAGATTGTCTCCTCCTAACTGCTCAAGCCACAGGTTAAGGGCGAAAGGTTCAATGCCCAAGCAATTAAGTGGGGAACACGTTTATCTAAGCAATTGCATGCAGCTCTGTATCTGCATACAGGGGGGTCTCTCCCAAGCCTTTCCAACCTCAGCAAAACAAGACAAAGCCCCAGCGATCTGGGGTATATATCATTCATTCATTCCTGGGTTCAACACTCATGGCGGATCCCCACCAAGACAGTGGGAGAGCAAGGACTGGAGAAATCCTGGAAGCTGACGTCTGAGGAGGATTTCAAATTCAAGTCAGAAATGAAAGAAACATCTGGACTCGGTCCTCAGGTACATGCAGTATTCTGAACTGAGGCTAGAACCAGAGACCATTCTAATGAAAGGCCTCTACAGGTGGGCTCTCACAGGTGGGCTCCGACTCAGTTTCCTGTATATTCATTCATGAAATAGCTCTTCGGGTCAACATGCAGAAGAAAACCATTTAATAAAACTGACAATGAGGAGAGGAAAGGGAAGCCAGAAGGCTTGTGAATGGGGAGAGAGGAAGAGCCAGGGCAGAAAACCAAGAATCCCTCCCTGCCCTCCTTGCTGCCAGGGAGGTCTGAGGGACGAGTTTCCACCTGGAATCCCAAGTCCAGAACAAAAGCAGCGGGGCCACGGCGGGGGAGGGAACGGGGTCCTCAGCATGCGTGCATGGGGGTGCCGAACGATGGGGGCTAGTGCGCCCATTGGTGGGGGGCACCTTGCAAGGCGCTGTCCCCAGCCAGACCCCATGCGGACTCGGGTTCGGCCCAGCGTCCGGGGTGGTCGCGGTGCCCTGGGGTTCGCGGGAGGCTGGGCCTCGACAACCCCCCTCCCCGCCCCTAGGTCGCGTCCCCCGCTTTCTGCTCCAGGTGAGGGCGCGGCATGGTGTCACTTTACCTGTGCGCAGAGGGTGGTCCGGAGAAGCCTTGGGGCGGGGAGGGACAGCAGGCAGCAGGAGCAGGACAGCGCGGCCTCACGCAGGAGCACACGGGCCGCGAGTCCGGTGGGTCCTGCAGTCCCGATTGGGCCGCAGCACAACACCCTGGCGCTGCGGGACCCTCCTCCGCCAGACCCTCCACCTCCTCCCAGACTCTCCGCCACATCCTCCGTGAGCTCACTTTCCGCCTCGTCAACTAGCAAAGCCCCTGCTTCGGGCCGCCCCCGACCGGCCCCAGACCCCCTCCCTCCTGAGTCCCCCGAGAGCTCACTTCCCGCTTTGGAAATTAGCAAAGCCCCTTCTCTGCGTCACCCCTGCCCGCTTCCCTCCTGAGGCCCTGGCCCTGGCTGGGATGCGGGGCGAAGCCCAGGCGGGCTGCCAGCATTGCCAGCGCCGGCTCTGGGCAGCCTCCTAGCCTGGCTCCCTGAGCTGGTGTCCTCGTGCGGCCTGGCTGGGAAAAGATCATCAGTCCTAAACGCCAGCTGCACTCTTGGGTCAGTTTGCTGGCTTCCAGATTGCGCCCAAAGCCAGGAACCAGCTTCCCCAGCACAGGCCTGGGCTGAGATGCCTGCCCGGGATCTGTCTGAGCAGTCTCCTCTTCTCCAGGCAGGGATGGCACTTCGACCTGGATGTTTGGGTTTTTTGTTTCTTTTTTTGGTCATTGGTAATTACATGACCTCCAGGGTAGGTGCTCCACAAAGGGAGTGAAAACAGGACGCCTGATATATAGGCCTACGGCCATTCTAGAAAAATAGCTTGGGGTTCTCTCGGAAACGAGGCATTGGTCCTTGCACTATGGTTTAATAGAAAAGGGATTATGCACCAAGTTACTTAAATGAGCATAGGTTGAAATCGTTTACTGAGAGAAAATATTTTAAATAGTTATATTTTAACTAAATCTATCATCAATCATAAATCTATTACACGAAGGTTACAGGCAATTTAAATGCAAGAGCACTCTCTTCAGGGTTTTAAATAATCCGTGTCTGTCTTGGCACCTGAGAATGCAAAGATAGGAAATGGTTTGTAAAAGATCATATAATAGCTTTTACAATATGGTATCGGCAATTTATCACAAAGGAGCGGCCTCCAGCTAAAAACCCAGCTTTGAAAAATGTAGAAAAGCAGCAAACGTTTCCATACCCTCCTGGTGACCAGAGGCATGCTTTGTGCCCCTCATCATCTCTTTTGTGGTTCTGAGGCCCATGGCGCACAGTAGTTTAGTGTCTTATTCTCTGGAATAGGCCATTGAAGAAATACCAGGCCCAGAGAAGAAGGTCCTGCTGGGTGTCTGAAGAAATTACAACCGTTTAGATGAAGCTTTCTGGGGAATTTGTTAGTGGTTTGGTCTGCTTCTGATAGGAAGGGACATTTTTTTTTAATGATTTTATTTCTTTATTTATTTGACAGACAGAGATCACAAGTAGGCAGAGAGCAGGAAGAGAGAGAGAGAGAGAGAGAGAGAAGTGGAAGCAGGCTTCCCACTGAGCAGAGAGCCAGACATGGGGCTCAATGCCAGGACCCTAGGATCATGACCTGAGACAAACGCAGAGGCTTTACCTCACTGAGCCACTCCAGTGCCCCAGGAAGGGAAATTTTTTAAAGAGAATTTTCTCTTTGAATCTATCTTGAGGTTTGGTTTGTGGTTCTTTCTGACTTCTCATGAAGATGGAATTATTTCTGAGGTTGGTTGTCAGGAACCGCATATCAAATCGAGCTATCTTGTTAGCAATAAATAAATAAATAAAAGATCAAGTGTTGGTATAAAGCTATTATGCTTTTCAAAACTCCGAACTATAATTCATGTATCGTGGTTGTTCTTTATCATATCACACAGGAGAGAGGTGGCAGAAACGCACTTTCAGGTTAATTTTTTTACAAGGAAGATTGACTTATGAACCTACTTTGTTATTCCCTTTCATTCAATTTCCCTTTACCTCCTTTCCTATGAATTGTAATGGTAACCCATTATTATTTTTATTGTTGGCACGTGCTTCGTGAACCATAAAGTGTACGCTATAAATGGGAGCGCTTTTCTTTTTTTGCAGTTTACGAAAAACTAATATTTTTTAATTTATTTTTTATTTATTTTCAGCATAACAGTATTCATTCTTTTTGCACCACACCCAGTGCTCCATGCAAGCAGTGCCCTCTATAATACCCACCACCTGGTACCCCAACCTCCCAACCCCCCGCCCCTTCAAAACCCTCAGATTGTTTTTCAGAGTCCATAGTCTCTCATGGTTCAGCTCCCCTTCCAATTTCCCCCACCTCCCTTCTCGTCTCTAACTCCCCATGTCCATGAAAAACTAATTTAAAAACATTCATCCACCAGAGTACCCAAAGGGCTCCCATATAAACTATCTGTCATTACATTATATCCCGATGTGGTGCTCGATCCCAGGATCCTGAGATCATGAGCTGAACTGAAGGCAGAGGCTTTAACCCACTGAGCCACCAGCCCCAATGTATTCTCTTCAGTACCAGAATTTGTAACCTATTGACAGATGAAAAAGAAGGCAGTCAAGTGAAAAACAATAGGTCTTAGACCTGCAAGAAATTCGAATTAGATGAATTCAGCTACTCAGGCACTGTTTCACATTTTCAGATCTCTGCAGAAAAGGGGTTAACCTTTTTACAGCATGTAAAAGAGAAGACTATAACACACAATATGTGTAAGCATGTAAATATCAAAATATATCCCATTAGTTGCTAAGACACACAGGGCCTATTTTTTCTCTCAAATTCATGAATATGTAGGAGCAAAAAGTGAGAAGTGAATGTATACTCTTCACTTCGAAGTCTTTTAGAAATCTAAAATATGACTTTCTATGGTTTGTGTCTCCATATTCCTTTATTGCCAGTTTGAACAAATGCACATGCTTTGATTCAAAGGTAATAAATTCCTCTTATTTGGAAAAATGATGTTTATTTTTGTTCTCTCACCCTTTGCAGGTGGTTTCATTTTAGCACACTTCAAAGTTATAATTTCATGCTTATTAAAAACATTTATTGTGATCTACATAGATGAATGAAACTTTTGTTTTATTAAATTATTTGACAAAAAATCTGTTATTTTTAAAAATGTATTTCCATTGATGTGTTATTTTAGAGTGTTCAGAGAGGATCTAGGAGTGTGGTATTATGCAGTATTTAAGTAGATATGAAATGGTTATTTATAGGATTATTTCTTTAAGGCTTATGTATATTGTCCATTATATGCTATAAAATATTTTGAAAGTAAATTTAAGGTATGTGTTACCTAGTTTATTTTTTGGAAAAAATTATTGAAATGACTTATGAAATTCAGTATACTCTCAACATTAATTTATTCTGAAATTTACCAATTGTCTATTGAACCTATTACATGGCAGATATTACTTCAGACTACAATGGTAAATGAAATACTTGGCTTTGTAGAACTTTTATTTTCATGGGTGAGACAATAAAAGCTATAAACCTTAATAAAAATTGCATAGTGCATTCAAAAATGATGAGTACAATGGGGAAAAAGAAAAATTCGATCAGGGTGAGAAAAATCAAGGTTGCTAGGCAGGGGATGGGGAGTTAAAATTTTTAATAAGAAGATCAGGGTAGTTACAATGAAGCTGACAATTGAACAAAGGTATGGAAAGGTGATGAATTTGCCCAGAACTATCAGCAATAAGGTCACTCCAGACAAAGGAATTGGCTATCTTGAAGGCCATAAGGTTGGATCATGCCTGGCATATCTGAGGAATAGCAAGGAGGCCACTGTGAGTGACTGAAGAGTAGCAGGGAAAGAGGTCACAGAGGTTAAATGAGTGGCTAGATCATGTAAAAGCTTAGAAGTCATTGTAAAACTCTGGCTTTTATATTTGGAAACTTACTGTGTGATAGAATTTCTGCTAATAACGGACAGTTCAAATGTCCATAAAATTTCAAGGATTCTTATTCTAGTAAGACAGAATAAAGAAAAAGAGTTCATATTTTCACATGGTGTAACAAATGCTCAGAGATCCAAGTGTAGGAAGCTATGGGAGCACAGAAGAAGGCACTAAAATCACACCAATATATTTGATGACTGTGACTATATATAAATTTGTATTTTCTAGATTTTTTTATATTCATGGAATCACACAGTATATACTATTCATTGTCTGGCTTTTCTTTTCTCAGCATCATTACTTTGAGAATCTCCAATTGTAAATAGTTCATTTTGATGTGGAATAGTAATCTCTTTAATGAATAGATCATAATTTGTCTTTGCTCTATTGATGGACATTGATGAACATTTCCACTGTTTTCAATTCTTAAAGCTGCTATGAAATTCATATACTAGTCCTTGTATGAACATAGGGTTTGTTTCTCTTGGTTAAATGTCTAGAAGTAAAATGGCTATTTGTGTAACTGCAACAAATTTTGCATTTAAAAAAATTTTCAAACTATTTTCCAAAGTGGTGGTAACATGATATATGCCAACAATAGTTTAGATTTTTTGTTGCTTCCCAATCTAGCTCAGACCAAGTACAATTAGCCTTTATAATTTTAGCCATTCTAATAGATATGTAAGCATGTCTCATTATGATTTTAATTTTTATTTCTTTAATGTCTAAATGTTGAGAAATTTGTCATGTGCTTATAAGCCATCCTTATCCTTTTGGTGACATGTCTCTTCAATAATTTTCTTCACATGTAAAATTGGATACTCTGTTTGGTTATTAGTAAGGTTTTTTTATTTTTACTCATTTTTTAATAATCAGAGTAGATGTCCATTATCAGATAATAATTTGCAAATCCCTTCTCCATCTTTACGGTTTCTCAGTGGAGCTTTGATAGCTGTGTCTTTCAAGAAATATGCTACTTCTTTCCTGGTACACGGAGGTATGACTACAACTTTATCAATGTTGACCTTTGCAAAGAAAATCATGCCTTAAGATATATGTAGTCTGCAGTTGTTGGGAGTGTTCACCATCCTTGCCTCTAACTCATCTCTCACTGCCCACACATTCAGATATAGGGGAATATTGATTGACAAAATATTAATTGTCAAATAATACTAGTTGGAGAATAAGAAAAATGCAGGCACCTGATTATATAATATTACTTAAATAAAATATGTTTTTATAAGTGCTATTGGAAGTAAATTCCTCAATACTTTAATCACACAGAATGATGGAATCCTAGATTTTTTTTCTTGTATTTACTAAGAAAATGATCATGCCTCAAGTATATTAAAATGGAATAGGGAAAATTAAAAATTGTTTTAAGTTGATTTGCGTGTGTTGTGCATATGTGAGAGAGAAAGTGAGAGAGAAAGAGAAAGAGAGAAAAAGAGAAAGGGAAAGACAGAGAGGTGGCTGCAGTGAATTGATGAGTTGCAGGATAGATTTTAAAGTTTTGTATTTTGCTTTCTACATTTCCTTTTCCTTAGGTTCAAGAGAACAATCAGTAATATCTCAGATGCCTGCTGGTAACATCAGCAGAAAGAGTTAGAGGTTCCCAGAAAATTAAAGATGAGATATAGTTTTCCTGACATAAGAAAAGTCATTTTTTTTCCCCCAGCTATTTTCAATGATCTATGTACTTGCCCAAGCACACTTCTTCCAAAACTCCCTGGGAGGTTCTTACAAAGAAATGCAAAAACCTCACTAGTTCAGGATTTTGAGGGAACAAGGCAATGGGAAAACTAACAGTCACCACCAGACCAGGAAATAGCCTAAGCTATTGAGACAATAAATCAGTGGTAAAACTCCTAGTGCTATTTCAAAAGTAATCAAGGCCTTACATTCCTTGTCCCAGTAAATGAGCCCAAGACCCCATCTAGTTTATATCTGCTCTTGAAGCCTGCAGAGTCCCTTTCCCTTGTCCAACAGTTACCTCTGCTTTATTCTAACGTTGAAGTTTCTGCCCTCGGTGGAATACAAGCTTCATTCAGGTGAACATGCAATACATATTGCACAAATACATATGTGGATGTGCATGCATCCACAACCTTATGACCAACCATACACGGGATAATAAAACTCTCCCTTCTGAGTATTCATCTTAAATACTAAATAAAAATCTCTCTCCTGTTCAAACAGTCAAGGCTTTGGAACTTATTCCCTGTGATCTCCTTGTATGTTATAAACAAAGATTCCTTTGTTTGACAACTCCACCTGTTTCTGTGATTCACCAAAGACTGACCTCAGTTAGTTTCGTTACTGTAATGGCTTTCACTACTCTGATTCTACCTCTGCAAGTCTCCAAATTTAACTATTTTTTCTCCCAATTCCGCATGTTCCTGGCTTTAAACTGCAACTCTGAAGAGATGATTTGCTTGTTTAAAAAAAAAATCAAGAAAAGGGAGTTGTAGTCAACATTGGTACTTTGAACTTCCTGCCCTAAGGGGCTCTCCTGTTGTTTCTCTTTGACTTCCTGGACTGAAACGACAGAAATTTGGCAATACATCACTCCCCAATCCAGATTACTGACAGAACAGTTTAGACTCTTAGAAAAATATTAGTTTAAAAGATCACATAATTAAATACTTAAGCATGTAGTGTAATATAGTGGTTTACAAGAAATATATTTTGGTCATCTGAATATTTGGTTTTCAACCATGGCTACTGACTCACAGCTCCTAAAACTCTTGGAATTTCCTGTGATAAGGGTGAGAGAGGTGTGTTTTGTTATGTTCATGAAGTGACCTTCAGACCTCACTCAAGGCAAGGGCTGTTTGCCTGAAGGACCAACCACTTGGTGAAAGCCTTCATAACTTTTTGCCCAACATGCCTCCCCTTCCTCCCAATTCAGGATTATCTGGGGAGGGAAGAGGAGCTGGAGATTAGATCAGCAAATGACAATGATTTAGTCAGTCAAGACTATGTCATGAAGCCTCCACAGAAAACCTGAAAGGACTGGGTTCAGAAAGCTTTTAGTTTGTTAAATGTATGAAAAGGCAGGAAGAGTGGCAGTCTTACAGAAGGTAATAGAAGCTCTGTGCCCATTCTCCATACCTTGCCCTGTGCACTTCTTTATCTATCTATTGATTTAAATCTTCTATTATATCTTTTAATGAGCTGGCAAACATAAAGTAAGTATTTTTCTGAGTTTTGTGAGTCCCTGTACCAAATTAAAAGAACGTAATAAGTAGGCCACTGGGACGTCCAACCTGTAGTTGCTCAGTCACAAGCACAGGTAATAACCTGGGGCCTACAGTGAGACTGGCATCTGAGATGGGGTTGGAGATAGTCTTGGAGGACTGATCCCTTAACTGATGAAAGCTTACGCTATGTTCAGGTAGATAGTGTCAGAATTTAGTTGAATTCTTGGAGATCCTGCTGTTGTCTGAAAATTATTTGGCATTGTTGGTATGATGTCCTAAAACCCAAAAAGATATAGCTACCTCAAAATAAGAATAAGGTTGACAGCTTATCTATAATAAGTGAGTATATCAGGGATTTAAAATGTACCCAATAAATAATGTAAGGAAATAAGGAAAGATTTTGAAATAAAAACAAGAATAAGAACCTAGTGGTACTAATAGATTAAATATATGTAATCTAGTTGAATTAAGAATACAATGGATAGGGACGCCTGGGTGGCTCAGTTGGTTAAGCAGCTGCCTTCGGCTCGGGTCATGATCCCAGCGTCCTGGGATCGAGTCCCACATCGGGCTCCTTGCTCCGCAGGGAGCCTGCTTCTCCCTCTGACTCTGCCTTCCACTCTGTCTGCCTGTGCTCGCTCTCACTCTCTCTTACAAATAAATAAATAAAATCTTAAAAAAAAAAAGGAATACAATGGATAGAATACGTAATGGATTCAATAGAGATAAGAAGTCACTTAAGGATATAGTCATCTGGATACCAGCAAAGCATTAAAATTATCAATATAAAAGAGGTGTAAGATGTAGGTGATGTGTGTGGAACAAAATCTAGAGAAAAAATTAGATTTCCTTACTACTCATAGCCTGTTGACAAGTCCTTGAAGTTCCTCTGGGGACTCAGCTGCTTCCATGTGGACACATCCACTCAGGGCAAAAAGCATTCTTAGTCCACCCCCCCAGGATACTGATAATCTACTTTCACATGTAAAAATTACTTTGGAAACTTCTTTTCTCTACTCCCCACCCCTGCCCTCAAGATATACATGGGCAATCATCTCCCAAGCATATACCCACTGATACACATCAGAAGAGTCTCTTCCCTGAGATTTTACTAAATAGTAATAAATGACCTTCCCCTAACAATAGCTAGCCCCCTCAAGGTCCCAGAAACCTTGTTTATAAAATACCTTGGAGGCTTGTGCTATCCCTAACATCCTCCCAAATTGAAAGTATATAATCAGCCACTCTTCATGACCCTCTCTCTCTACTCCAAATAAATAAATAAATATTTTTAAAATAAAATAAAATAAATGACTTTTTTTTAATGAAAGAAGAAAAAGGAAAGAAATATTTGAATATTAATGTACATCTATTTCTCAAGCATAAAATAGTCAAGACACTGGATTAAAATTTACATACAAGAAAAGAAAGAAAATATTCATAACTATAGTTGACTCTATGAATCCCAAACTAGGGCATACATACCAAAGACAAAAAAAAAAAATCATAAGTGTTAGAGAGAAAAAAATAATTCATTAATAAAGAAACAAGAATCAGACTGACAGAAATTTTTTAAATAACATCAGATATAAAAAAGAATGAAGTAATAGCTTTATTATCTTGAAAAAAATAATCACAAATGTAAACATTTAGATCCGCATAAAATGTCATTGGAATAGGAAGGCATAATTAAAAAAAAATATTTTCAGGAATACAGACCACAGATAATTTGCCTTAATTTGTGTAGGCAGCACTTAAATACTAATATTATTTTAAGAGTTAAAATATACTCTATGACCTATGGGGTGGGGGAAAAGAGGATGACCAAGACATCTTGAAATAATTCAGTTTTATGAAAAAAGTAAAAAGATTGAAAAAAAGACTTGAAGAGAGATAAAACATATGCATAATAAAAATAAATAAATAAATAAACAACTGGAGTGCCTGGGTGACTTAGTCGGTTCAAGTGTCTGCCTTCAGCTCAGGTGATGATCCCAGGGTCCTGGTATTGAGCCCTGCATCAGGCTCCCTGCTCAGTGGAGAGTCTGCTTCTCCCTCCCATTGAGAAAAAAAATTTGACTTATTTATTTGAGAGAGATAATCTTTAAATTTTACTTATGTATTTGAGAGAGAGTGAGAAAAGAAAAACATGCACACAGCAGGGGGAATAACAGAGGGAGAGGGAGAAGCACCCCACTGAGCAGGGAACCCCCTGCGGGGCTCTATCGCAGGACCCGGGTATTATGACCTGAGCTATAGGTAGACACTTAACTGACTGGGCCACTCAGGTACCCCAATGAATACAATCTTTAAAAATAATAATAATAATAATAATAATAATAATAATAAATAATATTTCAGATAGTATGATTTTTTTTAATATAAGACTTGGTATAAAAACAGGATGACATACTTGTCTAATTATAGCAAAAGACTTTGATAAGTTTAGATGCAGTAGTACATAAAAAATTTAACTTCTTTCATTAACTGATAATTTAATTAGATTAAATTAAGAGACATCAAAATTTAGAGAATCTAATAGTCCTGATCTATTAATAAATGTAGCCATCCTGACCCCAAAACAATAGTCTTCAGTAAGTATATAAGCATAAGTTGAACATTTACACAAACAGGCCATTATTTAGGCCAGAAGTATATGCCAATAAATTCCTAGAGTTAAATATCAGGCTATATTTTCCAAGAATAAGGCAATAAAATTAGAAAACAATGACCAAATATTAAATTCATATAATTGGAAGTTAACTTCATACCTAAAAAGAAATAATACAGCTAATTCAGAAATTTTTAGAATTACAGTACTTTGGTAATATCAACTCTCAAAATGAGTAACGGACAGGTGGGGCTAGGGAGGAAGAGATCCATAGGGAACTTTGTGAACAGGCTCTCAGAAATCCCCAAAATGTGGTGTGGGAAAACCAGAGTAAAGAGATAAATTGGACCACCCTACCCCAGGGAAGAGCACCCTGATCTAGGCATGTGGGATGGAGGACCACCCTGCCCTAGGTGTATGGAGTGGGTCATGTGGGGTGGGTGTCTCTATGATAAACACCTGTAACCAAAAAAGAATAATCAGACCCTAAAAAGGAGGTAAGCCATTGCAGAGATGTTAAAAGGATTAAAGTTGCCTGGTTACCTTTTTATAAAACATAAACCCTGAAGGCCCTCATTGTTAACTGTGTGGGGACCCCTCTTAGTTGTGAGAGCTTTTTCTATATATTCACTTGATAAACTTCTGTCACTTACTCACTCTCCATTGCCCACGAGATTCCTTCTTTGACTCCAAGAGACAAGAACCTAGCTCTCCCACATCATTCCATAGAGTTAAGTATCAGGCTATATTTTCCAATGATAAGGCAATAAAACTAGAATAGAATGACCAAAAAATTAAGTCCATGTAACGGGAAGTTAACTTTATACCTAAAAAGAAATAATACAGCTAATTCAGAAATATTTAGAATTACTCTACTATGGTAATATCATTTGTGAAAAAAGTGACAATAATTAAAGGTATGAAGGAAATCTAAAGGTTTAATTGTATTAATTCAAAAGAAAAACAAAACAATACAACAAAAACACCAAAGCATAAAACAACAAAACAAAACAAAAAGAATATAAAGGCAAAGCCTAAGAACGATAGCAGTAATAACAAAATCTTATAGAAACAAACAAATTTTTGGAATAGATTAATAAGAAAGATTTGACCAATGAGTACTGGTCAGGAATACTCAGAGATGATGAAGATAAAATAAAATACTAAATGAAATGTATAAAAACTAAATTATAGACCTAAGAGACTGATTAAAAATGCTTCTAGAAAAAGAGTCTAATTTGAAGACAATACAATTAATAGCACCATAGAGAAAACTGTATTTGTGACATAGGGGATCAATTAGAGATGATAAAGTATTTCCTCAAATATCAAAGATAACAATTAGACTCAGTGGCTCAGTCAGCTAAGCCTCTGCCTTCACCTCAGATCATGATCCCAAGGCCCCGAGACTGAGCTTGACTCCCTGCTTGGTGGGGAACCTGCTTCTTTTCCCTCTCCCTCTGCAGCTTCCCCTGCTTGCACTTGTTCTCTCTCTCTCTCTCTCTCTCTCTCTCAATAAATAAAATTTTAAAAGTTAAAAAAAATTAAGAAATAAGCATCAAAGATTAATCCATAAGGTAAAAATATTTATTAAAGTGATTAATTAATTTATATTAAAATTAAATATTTCCTTTCAATTAAGTGCAGTGTGGAGAAAAGTTAATAGACAACTGACATAGGAATGAACCATACTTAAAATATTTAAAACTGACAAGGAATTATTAGATTTAGACTCCATGATGATCTCTATGTATGTGCATATAAAACACCTTAAAATACTTTGTAGGAATGTGCTACAGGAAATTAAGGAGACAGGGAGATAAAGGGGGGGAAAATAGCTCAACTTGATATGACTAGTTGGTTGCCACTGTGTTTTATTTACATTTTCCACCACTTTTTTGGTCAATGAAATTATTTTTCATGTATCTATTATTATCTTGTAGGACATGTTACACTAATATCATTATTAATGAAGTTGAGAATAAGAATATGATGCCTCATTTCATCATAATTGTTAAAAATGATCCCTAAGCTGGTAAATGCAGGAAGCCAGAAACAGAAATAATAATTAGCACCAGTTCAAAAGCTTGTCCACCTGGAACCTGTAAGAAAATCCAACTAGATCCTGAAAATAATGAGTGATTTGAGGTAACTGGACAGGGATATAGATTTGCAGATGCTTTTTACTTATAATGGCAATAGCAACTTAGGCAAGGTAATGGAAAAAAATCTATTAATTGGCCGTAGGAAAATTATTAAAAAAATATAAACCATGAGCCAATGAACTTGGGAAAATTATGAAGAATCTACATAAACATAAAAAGAAACAATATATATTTGCCAAGGCACATTCACATTAAAAAAAATAAGTTGAAAGGGGAACAATATGCCATAATACATATATCAATGTTTTTCATAGAAGTTTAGTACAAAAAATAAACATTTTAAATAATTTATTTGGAAATTGATATCACATATCTGAAAAACTTGGAAGAAATGGATAACCATGACTAAACAAATGTAGCAGAAAAATGATTTACAATAATAGATAAAAGCTCTTCAAAAATGCAGTGAATATTGGCCAAAGCTTAGAAAAATCGATAAAATATAAAATGTAAAATGAATTCATGAATGAAAAATAGAATCCCATTAAATCTAATTTGGAAAGAACTAATATATTTTTTTTTTTGCCTGAATCTGCTCTGCCTTACATTAGGTGGGACACTGACCAAGCCCACTCAGCTCCTCTCTCATGCCCAGTAATAGTAAAGTCAGGGACATTAATTACTTCTGGGATGAATTTTAACCACTGTGGATAGGATGCAGAAGCCAGTGGGTTAAACAGATTCTTTCTTGTTTCAGGAAAATAATTCTGAGATGTATTCTGTGCATTAGGATTGATGCTCAGTTGTCCACAATCATAATCCACTCAGTCTGAACTCATATATGTTTCTCCTGGACCACTTAGCTCTTCTCATTCTCTCCTCTTCCACGTGATCAAATCCCAAAATAATTATTTAGGTTGTGTATGCAAGTCCTGATTTTGAAGGGAAACTCAGTTACAGAAAGAGATGAAAATAAAGATACAGGGGAAAAAATGGTGCGCTTGGTTGACTCAATTAGATAAGCATCTGACTCTTGATTTCAGCTCAGGTTGTTACCTCAGGGCGATGAGATGAAGCCTCTAGAGGCTCTGTGCTGGGCAAGGAGGTTGCTTAAGATTCTCTCTTCTTATCCCTTTCCTTCCACCCTTCACCTCCCATGCTGTCTTTCTCTTAAATAATAAGCACTGCTGAACTATCTTAGATTCTGTACCTTCTCTCCAGCCATGAACCTATCACTGTCTTTAACTCCTGAAAACTTCATTAGACAAATTAATGTGGTGAAGGAAGCAATATGAGAAAGCCTATTAATCTGATGAGCATGGAACTGAACAAACCCTATAGATACTTTCCCTTTGATTTCTAGCCTATCAATACCTACAGTGAGTCACATACACTCAAGATTATAGTTTTTATTGTATACTTCATATATTCATTAATTTTTGACTCGTTATCATTTTGTTGAAGTGTTAAACTATGGTAATAAACAAACTTTTAATTAACTTTTCCTCCTATGATACAAATATAACTTGCACTTGAGCTTTAGCTAATTTTACATCCTAAAATTGCCAAAACAAAATGATCAAGGTTTCTAGATTATTTACTGTATTTTCTACTATATAATATTGTTCTATCTCTTCTGTATAAAGAAAATGAATGCTTGGGGCTCTTGGGTGGCTCAGTGCGTTAAAGCCTCTGCCTTCTGCTCAGGTCATGATCCCAGAGTCCTGGGATAGAGCCCCACATCAGGCTCTCTGCTCAGCAGGGACCCTGCTTCCCTTCCTTTCTCTCTGCCTGCCTCTCTGTCTACTTGTGATCTCTGTCTGTCAAATAAATAAATAAAATCTTTTTTAAAAAAAAAGCAAATGAATGCTTGATAACTAAATGAATGCTTTACTGAACAAATTAAATATGGCAATAGCATTTTATTTTATCATGCTTTACATATTAAACTATAATATTATATCACTAGTCTACAAATAATCTACTCACATAGTGATTTGGAAGCATTTAGCAAAAGAATTCTTCCTCCTGATTGTAGTATAAAAGCCACAGAAATATACAGAAGACTCCTAGGATAGAAAGTTAAATCCAGTTATCCGTGATGCCTTGAGTAGGACCTGACCTATGTATGTCCTGGGATGCACTAGTAACTGTTACATGTGATAGGATTATATTTAATATATACAGTTTCATTTACTTCACAAAGGAGATATAAATTTGAGAATAAAATATTTGATGAATCCATAAAGTCTATATCTATTTGTAACCAATATGGTAGCATTAAGATGTTAATTTGAAAAAAAAATTTCATTGAACACATACACATATTCAATTGTTTATATATATATAAACAGCATTATTTATTTATGTAAATAAATGCATTGTCAGTAAAATCCATTTACTTATCAATCATAAGGGTAATTTTAAGTACTAAGAATAAGAAATATGTGAAAAGATAAGTGTTCAAGAGTGCAGTTTGTGGTAATTAATGCAATATGATGGGCTCATAAAAAAGATATATTACTTGAACTTAAAAGCTTCTATAATTAAGCGATGACCACTTGAAATTTGTAATTAGTCTTGCTGCAGTTTTTCCTTGTACTTATTGCCCTTCTCCAGAAGTTCATTAAGAATTTCTGTGAATGTCCTTATGTTTAATCTCATTCATAGATTCCACTGCTGCACAAAAAACAAAGCCAAAAAGAGAGGTAACTCTATGTGGCACTCCATCCACAAGCAATACATTCATAAATAATTAAAAAGCTCCCTACTTCATTTGTTACCCATTCAGCTGATAATTTAAATGAGTAACTGAGGCCATTTTATCAGCACTTTTAATAGAATGTGACTCAGAAACTTCACAGTGTTTTTTAAGAAGAAATGCTCATGTGTTAAGGTTTTTATTTCTTTTAAATCAACAAAATAATTTTCAAATATTAAAAGCAAATGTCTCCTTTTCCTCCAAGTTTCCTTGCTATGTCAAAGTTATAAATAAATACATTACTATCGTATTTTGAGTAGTAGATAAAAACAAATGTTTTGAAACTGCCTGTGGGTTGAGTGTCTGGATTAACTTGTATAAATATCTGAACCCAATGTATTTAGACTTTATTAGATGGTTATTTTTAGACTATTTAAAAATACATGCTCAGATAATGACAACATTATTTTATTCATTTTAATAAATAAATTATTTTATTTAATTATGTTTAGATATTTATTTATTAAATTAATGATTTAATTTTTAACTATCTAAATTTGAAATATTTAAAATTCTAAAAAATATTTATTTAATTAAATTGATATATTTAATATAAGTATTTAATAAATTATTTAATCATTATTATAATTATGCAATACATTATGTATTGTGTAATAATTGCATTTTAATAAATAAATAAATGTATTATTTACATTATTTTATTTTATTTAGTTGACAATGAGAGGGAGAACGCAAGCAAAGGGAGCTGCAGGCAGAGGCAGAGGGAGAAGTAGGCTCCCAGCTGAGCAGAAAGTTCAACCTGGGGTTCCATCCCACGACCCTGGGATAACCACCTGAGTCGAAGGCAGATGCTTAACTGACTGAGCCATCCAGATGCCCAAGGCTTTGTATTCTTCGCTTCTAAATATTGATGCTGCTTCATCTCTGGAGTTAGTAAATTGATGCTGAGAATTCATATCAAAGAATTGATAGTAGCTGTTAAACAGAAACATGTAATTTAGGGGGAAAAAAAGAACAGAAGGAAGAGAAAGGCCAAAAGTCAAAAGCACATTAATATAAAATTTAATTAGATAAATAAAGCTGATATTCCTGAACGGGGCTAATAAAAGAGCTGCAAAGAGCTCATAGGATTAGGAAAATTGTCCACTCCTGGTCATTTCATAATTTTAAACTATTCCTTATTAATAAATATACTTAGTTCCAGAAACACAACCACATAAGGACATTTCCACCAAGTTTCCTCTAACAGCATTTACAAATTAGACATTAAAACAATGTAGTTCGTTACATGTTGCATCTGTATCTTAAAGTTTAAACACTTTCTGTGACACATTTTCTAACAATTAAAATAAATAAATATATATATTATATATGTATACATATTATATATATATATATCTTATCCCTAAATGGAAAAAAATATATATATAGAAACCTTATCCCTAAATCAAACCTTTCTTTGTTTATTAGCTTAAATAGGTAAATTAGCAACAACAACAACAACAAACAGCTAATATTATAGAGGTAGGAACAGTTTACCTCTTCATTCATTGCTATTTTCTAAAAATTCCTATTTTATTTTTTTCTCAAGTCTGTCATAATAATTTTCTAAATCTCCTGCCTTATTCAATTTTTTTTTCTTTTAGTGGAAATCTCTATTTCATATTTATTTTCTCTTCCTCCACTCTTTGCTCTAATAATTCAATGTATTATTAGATTTTCTGTTTTTCTCTTTATCCAGATATACCTTTACTTTCTTTCTTTCTTTTTTAAATAATTTGATTTGCTGGCATTTTACATCAGTACATGCTTTCTTATGGATGTTAGAAATGTCTGTGGAACTACTAGAAGAATAAACGTTTTTACCTTTAAGAAGTTTACAGTCTAGAGTGCCTGGGTGGCTCAGTTGGTTAAGTGTCTTCCTTCACCTTAGGTCATGATGCCAGGGTACTAGGATCCAGTCCTGCATCAGCTGCCTGCTCAGCAAGGAGTCTGGTTCTTCCTCTCCCTCTGCCCCTCCCTCTCTCTCTCTAATAAATAAATAAAATCATTTAAAAAAGACTTACTGAAATCTGAGACTGAATTACTAAATTCAGTCTTAATATAAGACAGCTAAACAAAGCAATGATCACAACTGGAACATTTAGTCAGATCATGGTTTAACATTTTTGGTTGACACAGGACCTCTTTCAGTAAAAACTTTCCCTAAATATCAATTTCTTTTTAAGGCAAAAAATTTTGACAAGAAATCCAGATCCTTCTCATCATTTTCATATCAATTTAATGTGACATCCTCAGAGTATATAATCAAATATGTAATTATTCTATCTGTTGCCTTGTATATTGCCTGTATCTTTTTCAGACTCAAAGTTCCATTGAGGTAGAGTTTTTTTGTATTGTTTTTAAAGCAGAGATTTTTAAAGTGTTTGATATATACAAGATGCTTCATAAGTGTTTACAAAACCTATGTATTTCAGAAGCCTTAAACAGGCTTTCAAATAATGTAGGTGATATTAGTAGTCATATCAAACAATTTGTAGGCTTCAGTCATGTAAATAACTACATTTCTCAGAGACAGAGAAACATACAAATGATCTGGGTCCAGTAGGATAATGCTAGCATGTGTTGTAAATTCTCTTATATGACCTTATTCTTGCAAGAATTGGTTATGTGGCAGAAAAAAAGGTATCACTATCTTATACTTTATTATTTAAAGAGATTTATGGAAGTTGTTAATTTCTTACACTACCCCTTTGTTTCAGTGGACCCAATTTCCGTGGTAATGGTGAGAGGAAAGTAGGCAATTCAGGCAGCAGCAAAAATCTCCTACAAGGCACTATAAAATAAGGCTTGTTCTAGATCATGGGTCTGTCCAAAGGGGAATGTTAAGGGGTAGAATGGATGATGGATGCATTGTGGTCTTATAACTATAAGATTAATACTGTTATGCCCCAATAATGGGTCTATGATTAAAGGAGCGAGACTGATGTAAAGCGAAGGTCAAGCAAAGCTTTATTTCATGCCAAGCATCAAGAATCTAACCGAACGTTCGGGGCCACACCTCTTATGAGAGAAGGCAACCCTTTGCTGTTTCACAGTCTAGCTTTTAAGGGCAAAGGCCATGCAGTCAGGCCTGGCCACGCACAGGTGACCAATGAGATTTTAACACAAACAGGAAACTCCACAGTGAGGCTAGGTGACCAATTGAGGTTCAATTTACCCTAGTATAGACATTTGACCCAGCCTATTACACCTTGATTAGGATTGGTGCCAAAACGGTTCCCAAAGGGTGGAGGAGTGGGGCATACTCCTTAGTATCTAGGGAGACAATATGCAAACACCGCCCCCCCTCCCGCTGATTGATGTCTCCACCTGGCCTGACCCACCCTTGTATATGGGCTTTGTTACCTGGAGCTGATTTCCAGGACATGTTTTTAAGTGAAACCCCTGGGGGAAGGGGAGCAAGGACAGTTTAAGTGTTAACCTCAATGAAAGCCTCTTGCTAAAATATAAAAATATAAAATAGGTCCTTACATTACAACAACTCAGTAGGGAAAGCCCCAGTGTGGTGATAAAAGAAATGATGTAACTTGCATTGCGCATTTTATTTTTAAAACGTGTAAGTTGTATTTTTCCCTGCCATGACATCATACTTTATCTTCATCTCTGTCTACTAGTTTAAAACTAGTTAAACAAACTCAACTTTTTTTTTAAAAAATATTTTATTTATTTAAGAGCAAAAGCCAGAGAGAGAGAGAGAGAATGAGCAATATGGGGCTCGATCCCAGGATTCTTGAGATCATGATCTGAGCCAAAGGCAGACACTTAACTGACTGAGCAAATGAGACTCCCACAAACTCAACAATTTTATAAAATATTTATTTGTTGGGGTGCCTGGCTGGATCAGTCAGTAAAATATGTAACTCTTGATCTTGGGGTTGTACGTTTGAAATCCACATTGGGTGTAGAGGTTTTTAAAAATAAAATCTTTAAAAAAATTTTTTTTCATTTTTTTATTTAAGCCATTGTATGGCAGGGTTGATCACTATATTGTACACCTGAAACTAATATTCACCTTATTTTAACTAACTTGAATTTAAATAAAAACTTTAAAAATAAAATAAAAATAATAATCATAAAAAAAGAGGAAAAATTATTTGGCAGGTAATTTTCTTAATTGCATTATTATTTATTATTATCATAGTCTGTGTGTGTTGGTGGGAAGTGGCTGGTATTCCAGTGAGTTCCATATCTGTGTTACACTGAGGTCCATGTCTGTAGTCAGTCTTTTTTTTTCTTTTAATTTATTTTCAGTGATCCGAAATTCATTGTTTATGCACCACACCCAGTGCTTCATGTAATAAATTCCCTCCTTAATACCCACCACTGGGCTCACCCAACCACCTGCCACCCTCCTCTTCAAAACCCTCAGTTTGTTTCTCAGAGTCCACAGTCTCTCATGGTTTGTCTCTCCCTCCGATTTCCCCCAGCACACTTCTCTCCATCTCCCAGTGTCCTCCCCGTTATTCCTTATGTATTGAGTCTTATAAAAACTTTTATTTCTTTCCCTAGTCTGCTTTGCATATGCTTATGACTGCTTCTTTACCAAGTGCAAAAGCAACCCATTTTGACCATAGTAAACAGCTTGGACCTACTTTTTTTGGCTCACTGTTTTAGTGAGACAAGTGGAGTGAAGATGACACACCATTTCCAAATGTATTAATAATTGGTAAACCATACTTCTAACTTGAAGTATTGTTGCCATTAAACTACGATAAAACTCGCTATAATTACAGAGGTAAATTCTTTACTTTTACAATATTTGAAATTACCATATAATACCAAAATAAAATTATGATTATGTGAAGAGTCTGTAATATTAAGAAGATGACTTTGAAATTATTGCTCATCTAAATGAAATTTCCCATTTTATAATCTTGTATACGCTTCCGTTGTCATTTCCTATTTAAAATCTATTAGGAGGCACTCTTATTTTCCCTTAAGTGGGAAGTCAAATGTGGAACAAATTCATCCCAAAGGAACTGATTCTATATTCCACTGAAGACCATGTGGCTTCCATGTGGCATTTTGCCTCTTGCATATTGTTCATCTCCTACAACAAATGGGGGTATGCTCTTTAGTAAACTAACTCAACTCAATTAGAGGCATTGTCTTCAAGGGATAACATCATAGAGACTAGAATCAGAATCATACTTTTGGGAAAATTGGGCCCAGGTTTTTTGTTTTATTTTGTTTTGTTTTAAGATTTTATTTATTTATTTGACAGACAGAGACCACAAGTAGGCAGAGAGGCAGAGAGAGGGGGGGAAGCAGGCTCCCTGCTGAACAGAGAGCCTGATGCAGAGCTTGATCCCAGGACCCTGACATCATGGCCTGAGCCGAAGGCAGAGGCTTAACCCACTGAGCTACCCAGGCGCCCCTGGGCCCAGGTTTTGATGGCTTCTTTCCTCAATCTTATAAAACCTATTTGAACTCTACTGGATGCCAGAACTGCTTAAAAATATTTGGTCTCTTGTAATTTTAACCTTCCAGTATTCAATGCACCTGATCCATGTAATATCCTATAGTATTTTTGTCAAATGAAGACTCTCAAAGTGTGTTTCATGGGAGACACTTTTCAATTGGTTGCTTACATTTCTGCATTTATTATTTGTTCTAGACCATCCTTTGAAGATGGTTGTATTGAATAGACTTGGAAGACAGAAATAGTATCTTTTTTTTTAACTTAACCTGTTGTGTTTGCAAATATTATCTGCCTCTGTTTTGATTCTTCTTGTGGGAACTGAGGCTCAGAACTGATATATAACTCCCACCCCTACATACACACACACACACACAAACACACACACACACAAATACTGTTAATATTCTGGCTACCTCTATTGCTGTGAATAATAAACTATATTATTTCTGAACCATGAGTCTGCGTCTTCTATCAACACCCAAGAAACCACGGCAGACTCATACACCAGCTTTCAAATAAGGGAAAATAATCTCAGATGCTTTATATTTTTTGATAGTGTTACCTACTTCTGAACATATGACTGAACACATATAAAGCTGGAGCCATGACCATTTAGAGCTTCTTCTGTGGAAGAACTATGCATTCACTAGTAAACAAAAGTAGTTTCATCTTTTTTTTTTTCCTCCTGGACACCATTTCCTCTCTCACACTGTTGCTCAAATTGGATGGAGTCTAAGGTCCTTTGAGGAAATTTTTGTTTAATGACTCAAAATAAAATAGGAAGAGTCTAAAGTGCTAAAAATAAGATCATGCCAGAAAGGATAGTAATTTTATCTAACAACTGCCTGTTCACCCCTTATTTGTTCATTAACTAATCTCCAAATTCCTGACTAAATCCCTTTTGTGAGCCAGAATGTGAGCTAAAAACTGGGATTTCAAAAAAGTTTTCATTTGAAATCCAGTTAGTTAACATATATGGTTGTATTAGTTTCATGTGTACAATATAACATATAGCACTCGGTGCTCATCATGACAAGTGCTCTAATTAACCCCCATCACTTATTTAATCCATCACTCCTTTCAGATCCCCTCAAGTAACCATCAGTTTGCTCTCCGTAATGAAATGTCTGTTTCTTGCTTTGTTTCTCTTTCTATGTCTTATTATTTTCCCCTGTGCTTATTTGTTTTGTTTCTTTTATTCCATATATGAGTAAAGGTATTTGTCTTTCTCTGACTGACTTATTTCACTTTTAGCATTATACTGTCTAGTTCCATCCATGTTATTGCAAATGGCAAGATTTCAGTCTTTTTTATGGCAGAATAATATTCCATTGTATATACATACCACTTATTCTTTATTTATTCATCAATTGATGGATACCTGGGCTCTTTCCATATCTTAGCTTTACAAATAATGCTGCTATAAAAATAGGGGTGCTAGCATCCCTTTGAATAAGTTTTCTTATATTCATTGGGTAAATACACACCAAGAGGATTGTTGGATCACAAAGGACTTCTATTTTTAAATTTTATGGAAATTCCATACTGTTTTCAAATATGGCTGTATCAGTTTGCATCACCACCAACAGTTCACAATTGTTACTTTTTCTTTTTTTTAAGATTGTATTCATTTGACAGAGAGAGATCACAAGTAGAGAGAGAGAGAAGGGAGCAGGCTCCATGCCTGGCAGAGATCCCGATGTGGGACTTGATCCCAGGACCCTGAGATCATGACCTGAGCTGAAGGCAGAGGCTTAACCCACTGAGCCACCCAGGCAGCCCCCACAAGTGTTACTTTTCCACATCCTCTCCAACACCTTTTGTTTCTTGTAGTGTTGATTTTAGCCATTCTGACAGTTGTGAGGTGGTATGTCTTTCTAGTATTGCTTTGCAATTTCCTGATGATACATGATGATGGACATCATTTCATGTATCTACTGAACATTTGAATGTGCTCTTTGGGGAAACACTTGTTCATGTCTTCTATCCATGTTTTTATTGGATTATTTGTTTTTGGATGTTGACTAAAAACTGGATATTAAGTAACACACAAGACAGGTTTCCTTGAGCTTAAATTTTATTTGCATGAGTATCATTAACAGGAAAAAATATGCATATGTGTATGTACAAGTGTGTTTACATATACATCTATCTATTTATCCTCTATCCCCTGTCTTCCTATTGTGGTAAATCCTGTAAGGTGGGGAATGGGATAGTCTGAAGAAATGTGCTGCTGGATATGTTGGGTAAGCAAATTTAATTGCACTCAGATGCATTGTATATAAGTGAATCACTCAAATGAGTTATTTAATATTATATAGAAACAAATTAAAATTTTATGTAGTTGAAAATAATAGGTAGTTAAAATAATTTTTGTTGTTTGTTGTTTTTGTGTCTTTTTTTGTTTATATATACTATGGTGTGAATGTTTATGTCTCCCAAAATCATATTATGAAATCTAACTCTGGAAGTGACAGTATTAAAACATAGGGGCCTTTCGGAGGTGGTTAGGTCATAAGTGGGATTACAGTCCTTTTAAAGGAGACCCCAGAGAGTTCTCTTGATTCATTCATCATGTACGTTTACAGTGAGAAGATAGCCCTCTATGAGGAAGTGGGCTCTCCCTGGATCTGCCCATTCCTTAATCTTGAACTTCTCAGTTCTAGAACTGTGAGAAATAAATTCCTGTTCTTTATAAGCTATTCAGTCTATATCATGTCCGTTATAGCAGCCTGCATGCAGAAGGACACTATGACCTAAAACAAGAGCAATAAATATAAAGTTTCAGTAAAGTCAGTTGGTACAATGTTTTTATACTTAGAGAAGACATGCTGCTTCATGTTAAATCTTGATATTGTATATGTTTCTTGAAGGGCCACTTCTTACTCCTTTGTGTGTTCTCCACAAATTCCAGGATGATGCCTTACATAAAGGTAATATTTTATAAATACTGTTGCAAATATATACCTCTCTAAAATCTTATTTTGCCTACAGATTACTTGGATCCACTTTGCCTTGTGTAGAATATTTGAAATATATTAAGTACAGAATGTCTCTCTAAATAACATTTAGAATCATCATTAGTTTATGACTCCTGACTCATTTGTTTATGCAGTGATACTTACTGCAAGAACACTGAAGTTTGTAATATAATTTTTGAATTAATCACCAAGCTAGTTTATTATAACTTATGAAAAAATAATTTCTCATGTTGGTTTAATTCTGCTCTTATGTTATGGTCATGACATTTTCATTAACATAAAGTAGAAAATAGAAGTAAATAATAAATGAAAAATAAAAAATAATAAATAAAAAAATAAAAGTAAAACTCTTGTGAAATGTTAAACTTTTCTTACTTATTTTGTTTTGCTTTTCCTCTACCATACTGGCAAAACTGTATTTTGCAGATAGATACAATTTTCTAATTGCTAGGTTTGTTACTTTTGCTAAAATTTTCAAAATATAAGAAGTTGAATAGTCATGGATTGTTTATTAAACTCCTTATCTACACATATAAAAATAAAACAATGATGGTGACCTGGGTATTTCTAAAATTGTATTCTGTTTTTCCATATCATGTTTTACAATGTAATTAATAAAGATTCTGCATATATTAACACCCATTCCCTTCTATCTCATCTGTATGTCCATTACAGAGCATGTATGATTTCTATTCGTTGCTATGTTGTGGTGAAGAGATTGTCTGAAGTAGTCCTATATTTATGCAGGTAGATCTTAAGCTACAGTGCTCTTGTTCCTGATCAGTATGTCTGAAAGATGGTAACTATTGCATCAGGTATGACGATTAAAAAATATTATTGGTGCCTGATACACTGTGATGAAATAGGTAAGTCGATTCATAATTTGTTAATTAAATTAGAAAAAAAATTCCTTTGGATTTGTCCTTTATTAAGAGTTATTTTTTTAACAAATTCCTTGGGATGTTTTTTGTGTAATATCTATCACATGCCTCAACCTTTAAATTTGAATGTAGAAAAGAGTTATCAGAATGAGCCTAGAAAATATTTTTATGAAATATTTGTATTCTGTTATATTATGTTAACTTAAGAAATAATGGTAGTTATTTTTATTAGCATTTCCTACTTTCCACATGCCCTTACAGATGAGATATCATGGTTTTCCTATTCTTTTTATCGTGGTTGTTATATTCTTCATGATCAATAACAATCAATGAAAATTCATAACATTAATTTTCTTTGGGAAAGTGATATTTTAGCAAGAATCCATGACCAAAAATTTTAGCTGTTGTTCTTCCAGGAGATGAGACTATCAATGTTCCCGAAATTTCAAGAAATAGAACTTATTAATTGTGTTGGTTGATGTTTATTGTCTCTGAACTTAGAGGTGCATAATTCACTTTAAAATTTATTTTGGGGGCGCCTGGGTGGCTCAGTGGGTTAAAGCCTCTGCCTTTGGCTCAGGTCATGATCCCAGGGTCCTGGGATCGAGCCCCGCATCGGGCTCTCTGCCTAGCAGGGAGCCTGCTTCCTCTTCCCTCTCTCTCTGCCTACTTGTGATCTCTATAAGTCAAATAAAATAAATAAAATCTTAAAAAAAATGGAGTGGACCTTAGGGGGGTGCTTATCTGAAATTGAGGGACATTATAAAAAAAATAAAAAATAAAATTTATTTTGAATTGAAAACAAGATCTTACTGAAGTTTAGGCATCCCACTTTATATCAGGCCTCCAGTACATTCTAACTTAAAATATCATAAACATGAATGTCACTTTTCCTATTGCATTTATACTGAAACTGCAATGACTCAAAGATGTCAGATCTGAAAAGCACTACCTTTCTATAATTTCTGTTTCCTAGGAGGAATAGATATACCATTTTAGCACAATTATCCAACAGTATTCAAAACCACCATGAATTTTAAAACATACTTATTACACCCTAAAAATCAAGTATGAAAATGTATAAGCAACCAAATCTCTATCTGTAAATGAAATACTCCCACACAGACGGGTTTTAAAACTTTCTAACTTAAGGAATTTGATAGCACAGACTCAGGGTAGTAGTTTCAGTGCCTACAGTATACTTTCAGGGAGAGAGTAATGTAAGCTCTGAGTCACTTTCTGCCTAGAGATGACCTAATAGTGGTTCTGCCATTGTTTGTTTGTTTTTGAAAATACGTTCCTGGGCGTCATTCAGAAAATACAGAATTTGGCAATCTATATAAATTAAGGATGATCTTTTTGAATGTTTGTCTTTCACTACATCAAATTAACATAAATGGACAGAAATTCCACTAAATTAAGCATTGTTAGGAAACGTGTAAATTGGAGCTGCTCAAATTAGTTGCTCTTTGAACTATGTGCTGTTGGTTCAGGATTAGATAAGGAGTTTGAAGGAAGACCTAAATCATTGCTTCCTTTTTTGAGAGAGTCTTAGCATATTTTCTTAAAATTAGCTGAAATAAACAATGTGTTTAGTCGCAAAGTGATTTGCATTTTTGCACAAACTCCCTATCTCCTTGAGAATTATAACAAATATTTCATGAAACATCATTGATCTTTACTTTGTGACACTGCTGTAAAGTACATTCAGAGTTGCCATTTAAAAGTGTTAGTGTTGAGATGAAATGTCATGCATTTTTCTTCACTTCCATGGAAATGAACACAGTAATTTATTAAGACACAATGAAGAAAAAAAATTGACAATGAGTTCCAGATTTTAAAAATCACTTGCCATTCAATCCAAATTGTGAGTTTGATCGGTTACCGAACACTTTATAATGCACCCCCGGTAATTTTACAGAGATTATTTGTTTCTTACCAATTCTTGATTATTCTGTCTTGCAATGCAGAGAAAGCTAACTAATTTAAAATAAACTTCCGTTAATTTTGATTGTTATAAACTTAAAATTGATTAATTTCCATATACAGAGTTGAAAACGTTCACAATTTACATTAAATATATATTCTGTGTATACCCTGGAAAAATTATACTGAAAATTGAAATTAAAATGATGTTGTATATAGCTGCAAGAAGCCGCCTGTCCCATTTCATCTTCCTATATAAGTTGTGTCAGGTAATTTATAAAATCCCTACTGCATAACAAGTCTATATTTTGTTGGAATGGGTAGTAATGTTTCTTCTTATTTCTAAATAAGAGTTGGTCTATGAGTGCATCTGCAACTGTATTTTTCCTAAGTGGCTTCATGGTCTTGAACTGAGAAAGCTCAGAACATTAAACATCAAAATAATATATTTGGACATAATTAGACATCAAGGAAATGCAATTAAAATGACACTGAGATATCACTACACACTTACCAGAATGGCTAAAATAAAATATAATGACAAGACCAAAAGAAAAAAATATACCATTTGATGATACACAATGGCAAGTTGTACCATCACTTAACCATCTCAGACTAGTGTAGTGTTAAATTTGTTTTTCTAAGCAATGTTTTGGGTCACTTACCACTTTTCAAGGATATAAAGTGCTACCATTTTACTTAAAACTGTGAAATTTGGTCAGATTTAAATTTCAATTTATGTTAAAACATTCTGTAAACTGTGTTAAACTTTGACATTCGTTCCCTCTGTTCAGTGAATAACACTATATCATATTCTGAAAAATACGCTAATTTTCATTTTGAAAAATATCCCTTTTTCCTCTTATGGTAATTATTAATATGAATTAATAGTAGAATTTGATATGGTTCCATATGCCCATAAGTACTTTATTGTATATTTTCAAATTTAATAATGAATATAATGTACTTCTTTGGACAATATTTAAAGACCAGTCTACTCTTAAAACAAAAATATGGAGATGCACTTCTTTAGTTCACACAAATTTCATTTTGTTATATATAACCTCAGATAAATTTCAACAAATCATAATTCATTAAAATTATGTCTACGTAAATTCTCATAGAAGAGTAAAACCATCATAAATAAAAATAAACACACACAACACACACACATCACCCATGTATAGGCAAATCACAATGGCTGTAACAATACATTAGGCATTCCACAGTTAAGGGCTATCAAAATTTCCATCAGTGGCAAAAAGATTTGTATCCAAATGGACTGATTTTCCAGAATCAAAGAAAAAGTCTCCTAGGGTTTATTTGAAGATATATATTTAAACAAATACTTCTTAAATTTAGGAAATTCAGAACATATGATTAAAGAATATTTGCAGTGCAGACTATATTCAATCCTTCCTTCAAAATGTGCCTTTGAGTACATAATTCTGTTTTCTCTATCTAAATTGAGCTGTCCTCCAAGGAAGTTTTCTAAAATATGTGTCTCTGTGTGATAAATGTTCTAAGACCTAACATGCTTCATTGTATTTTTACTGTGCTCTCAAATTTAATCAATAATTTGGCTTGATGTATAATATCTAGTTTCAAATATCTTTTCCATCTATACAAACACCCAGCTGTCTCCTTTATATGCTATTACTATTGAGAATTCTGCTGTCATTATTATTATTGTACATTTTAGGTGATCTGTTCTTCTCTTGGGCATCATTTATGCTCTTCTCTGTTTTTGATATTTTTAAAACTCACCATAATGTATATGAGTGGTTTTGTGTGTGTGTGGTTTTTGTTTTGTTTTGTTTCTGATTTCTCATGTTTGGCATCATTTTAAGTCTGGTATCTTTTACCTTTCTTTAATTCTCCAAAATTTATCTCAGTACTTATTTAAATATTTTCTTTATTTTTTTTTCTCTTCTGCTGCATTTGGGCAGAAGTCATTAATTTGTTTGTTGGTTTTTCCCAACTCATTTATTCATTTTACAGCTATATTCATCTTAGTCTCCATTTATTGTATTCTTTATTTCAACAATTTTCACTTAATTTATATTCACAGTATAGTATCTTTTCTTTGTATATGTATATCATTATTTTATCATATACTTTTAAGCTATTTTTAAAATATTTTATTTATTTATTTGACAGTGAGAGATCACAAGTAGGCAGAGAGGCGGGCAGAGAGAGAGGAAGGGAAGCAGGCTACCTGCTGAGCAGAAAGCCCGATGTGGGGCTTGATCCCAGGACCCTGAGATCATGACCTGAACCAAAGGCAGCGGCTTAACCCATGAGCGACCCAGGCGCCCCTTTTCAGCTATTTTTTTAAAGTACAGTCATTTTTTAATAATATTTTCTTTATTTATTTATTTGACTGAGAGAGATTACAAGTAGACGGAGGGCAGGCAGAGAGAGAGAGAGAGAGATAAAGGGAAGCTGACTCCCTGCTGAGCAGAGAGCCTGATGCAGGACTTGATCCCAGGACCCTGAGATCATGACCTGAGCTGAAGGCAGTGGCTTAATCCACTGCACCACCTAGGCGCCCCTATGCTATTTTTTTAATTCCTGTTCCAATAACACTTGGATTGCCATATAAAGTTAACCACATCATCTTTTTTAGGTAAGTAATTGTACTTTTTATGTGCATAGTTATTTTGGTCCATGAGTTCAGCTCCTCTTAGTATCATCAAATCTCTGTAAATTCTGGGTATGCTAGGATTTTCTAAGCAACAATAAAATACATTGAAACCTGGTAGCTTAATTATAATAATGTTTTCTTTCTCAATCATTCACAATAGTATTACATTCTGAGTAGCTTCCTTCTATTTTGCAGCTATAGTGTTTGGAAAAACTTGAATTGTGATATCACTGTGATAATGTGAATTAGTCAGGGTTTTTCAGAGAATCGGGAAGAGAAAAAAAGGAAGATATTCTCCAGGGCCAACTCTAGAAGTGACTATTAAAACATCTGTCCAAATTCAATTGAACAAAACTCAGAAATGCCATCTCCAGTGAAATACAAAGAAGATTATATATAGTTCTGGGCACACACATCTCATTTGACCCAATGATGTACATCAATGAAAGACTGAAGGCCAATCACCACTCCATGGAAGAATTTAAAAATAAATTTACTAATGAGGCCAAGAATTCAGAATGACAAATACTTCAGAACTAATAATAACTGCCTTCACTTGATGTTATTCTATAAGATAAATCCTATGATCAAGTTTCAATTTTAAATTCTTACAATTTTAAATTCTTAAATCCTTATGAAGAAGCATCATTTGGAGGGAGCAGTTTTCATAATTTATCATCCATCAGCCTTTTTTTAAAGATTTTATTTATTTATTGGACACAGAGAGAGAGAAAGAGAGAGAGAGAGATCATAAGTAAGCAGAGAGGCAGGCAAGCAGGGAGGGAAGCAGGCTTCCTTTTGAGCAGAGCCCGATGTGGGGCTGGATCCCAGGACCCAGAGACCATGACTTGAGATGAAGGCAGAGGCTTGACCCACCACCCACGTGATGAGAGAGCCACTCAGGTGCCCCTCATCCATCAGTCTTAATTGATTGGAGGAAAATGTGTGGAGGAATAAAGCCTTAGGGAGCTAATCTCTCTAAAGGATTTTCAAGTCTTTACCCCTTCAAGGTTTTTGTACAGTTCTGATAGCCTCTAAACATCCAGCTGATTTCTACAGTGACAGGCCTGTTAAAACCTGTCTTCAAACCAGGAATAGAGCTTGAAACATACCAGTCAAGAGCAACTTTGAGTCTTTTAAGGAATTTATCATCATTTCTTTGTTTTTGGTTAATATCTGAAATAGTTCCATATTACACTTGCATAATTTCTCCAGAGCTGACTTTGAAGGAGGCATTCAGTTCCAGCTAGTTCCATATTTTGGCAAGAACTATAATTCTATATAAAAAAAAAACATATTTTAGGGCGCCTGGGTGGCTCACTGGGTTAAAATCTCTGCCTTCGGCTCAGGTCATGATTCCAGGTTCCTGGGATTGAGTCCCACAGTGGGCTCTCTTCTCAGCAGGGAGCCTGCTTCCATTCCTCTCTCTCTGGCTGCCTCTCTGCCTTCCTGTGATCTCTGTCAAGTAAATAAATAAAATTTTTTTAAAAACATATTTTATACCAGTTATTCATGTTTATTAACTAAGATATCACAATACAAATAATACAAAGAGTTGCTCTTTATTAATACCTTCAACCAAGATCAAAAAATATGTCATATTTTCTCCAAAAATTTTATATAATCTGATAGGTCAGATATATATAAAATTACATTTAAAGTTTGAAAAATATCAGCAAATATTTTCATTTAAATGCAAATTTGAAAAAAAATCTACTTTTCCAAACACGACTTTTTATCCTATTTTTTTGAATTTTGTCGACAACTGATAAAATGATTAGCGAGACTATAAATGTTAGATCGAAAAAAATGATTAATACATGTAGGTTCAAATTATTATGTTCCATTAAAAATGATTTAGTCCTTGATGAACATCTGTTTGGTAATATGTTGTATCCAGATATAGTAAATTATGATATATATAAAGTTATAGGGAAATGACACCTTCCGTTCCATTATGAATAGAGCTTTTAAAATGCTATTTCTCACAACCTGTCATCTTGTCATTATGTAGCATTATGTAGCATTTAACAAATGTATACTCTTCACTTCGAAGTGTTTTAGAAATCTAAAATATGACTTTCTATGGTTTGTGTTTCCATAATCCTTTATTGCCAGTTTGAAAAAATCCACATGCTTTGATTCAAAGGTAATATATTCCTCTTATTTGGAAAAATGATGTTTATTTTTGTTCTCTCACCCTTCGCAGGTGGTTTCATTTTAGCACACTTCAGAGTTATAATTTCATGCTTATTAAAAACATTTATTATGATCTACATAGATGAATGAAACTTTTATTTTATTGAATTATTTGCGAAAAAATCTGTTATTTTTAAAATGTATTTCCTTTGAAGGGTTATTTTAGAGCGTTCAGGGAGGATCTAGGAGTGTGGTATTATGCAATTTTTAAGCAGGTATGAAATGGTTATTTATATGATTATTTCTTTAAGGCTTATGTATATTGTCCATTATATGCTATAAAATATTTTGAAAGTAAATTTAAAGTATGTTTTACATAGTTTATTGTTTGGAAAAAATATTGAAATGACTTATGAAATTCAGTATACTCTCAACATTAATTTATTCTGAAATTTACCAGTTGTCTACTGAGCCTATTATATGGCAGATATTACTTCAGACTACACTGGTAAATGAAATACTTGGCTTTGTAGAACTTTTATTTTCATGGGTGAGACAATAAAAGCTATAAACCTTAATAAAATTGCATAGTGCATTCAAAAATGATGAGTACAATGGGGAAAAACAAAAACTCGATCAGGGTGAGAAAAATCAAGGTTGCTAGGCAGAGGATGGGGAGTTAAAATTTTTAATAGGAAGATCAGGGTAGTTACAATGAAGCTGACAATTGAACAAAGGTATGGAAAGGTGATGAATTTGCCCAGAACTATCAGCAATAAGGTCACTCCAGACAAAGGAATTGGCTATCTTGAAGGCCATAAGGTTAGATCAGAAGTCACTCTGGTGGATGTAGATCTGGTCAAAAATGGCCTTAGGGACCATCCACTTCACAGGCAGTCCACTGTTGGTTGTCTTTTTATAGTAACTGATGTGGTGATATCTCTGGCAAGGCTGAAGTCTGAGATCTTCATCATGTTGTCCTTTGTCACCAGCACTTCCCTGGTGGCCAGGTCTTGGTGTATGCACTTCTTGGAGGCAAGGTACTCCATGCCTCAGGCTACCTGGTAGGCACAGGATACCAGGTCCTTGGAGGAGAGTTGCTCTGCTGCATTGTGGCTGATATTGTAACAGTACTCCAGGTCAGGAGGCCTCTGGGCCTGAAGGTACTCCTTTATGTTGTCTTTGGAGGCATATTCCATGAGAGTGTACGAAGGACCGTCCTGTGTGCAGGACCCAGCAGGTTGATGGTGTCCTTGTGCTGTCCAATCATCTTCATCATCTCCATTTCTGAGATTAGGTTTGACAGCTCTTTCTCTGTTGCATCTGACTTCAACATCTTCACAGACACTTTAGTCAAATGGTTGGATTTGTCTTTGTCCAGCTCAATGGCCTCCTCCAACACCACATGCCCAAAGTAGGCCTGTCTTAGGGGTCTGCCTAAACTGCCTACAACCAGCCTGCCTCAAGGCAGTTATGAACTCTAGATTATCCTCAAAAACATTAAACCACAAGCTAAAAATTCTCTTCACTAGGTCTTTGTCGCAGGTCTAATTTTCTTATCTTTCATCATTTATCTTTTTCCTAATTCTTATTTTCAGTATAGTTTATTTTGCTTCCAGGTGTTTCCCCTGGTTTCTGTATGCTGTTTCATAGGGAAGAATTATCTGTCATAACATTATTTCTTGAGCATTCATTACATCTCTCAGTTAAAATGGGTTCTTTTATGGTATTGATTCATTTGAATTTTCTCAAAATGGGAAGAATTTTCAAAATGGTGTTTTCCTCAAGGTTCAGAGTATGTCTTAGCCTCATCTTTACTCTTTTTGAAATTCACTTTTCAAATTCTTGTCCTTCTTTTTCTCTTTTTAAAATAAAATGTTTAATTTTTACTATTTTTTATTTGAGTATAGTTGATATTCAGTGTCACATTGGTTTCAGGTTTTCAGTATCTCCATACATTATTCTATGATCACTACAAATATAGCCACCATCTGTCACCATATAACACTATTATAATATCTCTACACTGTCCTATATCTCTTTTTAAAATCTCTGATTTTTATGTTTTCTGTTATTCCAATTTTCGACCATCATTTTACTTGGTTACATTAATAAAATATGCCTGATTACACACTCTTTGCTGAACACCATAGCATTTAATTTATAGTAGTCTTCTTCTTCTTCTTTTAAATTAACATATAATGTATTATTTGCCCCAGGGGTACAGGTCTGTGAATCGCCAGGTTTACACACTTCACAGCACTCACCACAGCACATACCCTCCCCAATGTTCATAACCCCACCACCCTCTCCCTACCCTCCCCACCCCCCCAGCAACTCTCAGTTTGTTTTGTGAGATGAAGAGTCTCTTATGGTTTGTCTCCCTCCCGATCCCATCTTGTTTCATTTACTCTTTTCCTGTCTCCCAAACCCCCCACATTGCACCTCCATTTCCTCATATCAGGGAGATCATATGATAGTGTCTTTCTCTGGTTGACTTATTTTGCTAAGCATAATACCCTCTAGTTCCATCCATGTCAACGCAAATGGCAAGATTTCATTTCTTTTGATGGCTGCATAGTATTCCATCATATATATATATAATTCATTTGTTGATGGACATCTAGGTTCTTTCCATAGTTTGGCTATTGTGGATATTACTGCTATAAACATTTGGTGCACGTGCCCCTTTGGAATATATAGCAGTCTTCTTTACCTCTATCAGAACCCCAGAAAGCTTTATTTATTTATTTACTCACATAAACAGATGATCCAACACAACGTTTTTTGATGTTCAAATGTATTATAATGTCTTACCGCTTAACACTATGCTTACTGCTCTCTTTCACTGTCTGACTAAATCCTCATCATCACTATGCCATTTAATGAGAAAGAACATTTGAAATCAGAGTTCTCTCCATATCAGGGAATGAAGGCTCCACCCTTCTGTTTGTGCAGGTAAAATAAATGTTGATATTGTCTGTCCTGCACATACCCCATCCTGTTCACCAGAATATTCACCATCAAAATATATACAAAATGAAAACCATACCTCACCACTTCTATTACCACCCAGCATGCTAAAAACACCATCATATGTTCCTGAATTATTGACTTGATTGATAACCCCTCTTCCACACATTCTGCACTCCTTTCTCCCTGCAAATTTATTTTGGTACAGCAATTTAACCTAAAAATCAAGTCAGATGAATTTATTCTGCTGTTGAAAGTCTTTTGGTATCTTCCCCTTTCATATTAAATAAAAACTGAAGGCGTTTCAATGTACTAGGTCATACATCAATACGTTCTTCCTCTCTCCACCACTATGAACTCCTCATTGGCCTCCTTGCTTTTCCTCAAAAGTAACAGACAAGCTGTTCACACAAAGTCTATATACTTACTTGCTCTGCCTAGAGCAATCTTTTCCTTTAATATTTGTATAACACTCTCCTTCACTTCCTGGGTCTTTGTGCAAATAACATCTCCTAAATGAGATATAACCACCCAACACAAAATAAAATTAACTTTCATCCCAGCATTCTGCAATGGCTTTTACCTTTCTTGTATTTCTTTGTAACACTTATCACCATCAACCATCAATCATTATTCTATTACTGGTTTATTTTCTTATTTGAGACAGAGAGAGAGAGAATTGGGAGGGTGCGCAGAGGAAGAAGAAAACACCCAACTGCCTAGAAAGCCTGCTGGGGAGTTACATCCCAGGACCCTGAGATCATGACCCAAGCCAAAGGCAGTCACTCAATGGACTGAGCCACCGAGGTGCCCCTCTATTATTGGTTTATTTCACTATTATATTTCAAAAGAATGTAAGCTCTTTGTGGTCAGGTATTTTATATGTTTTATTAATTGAAGTATTCTCAGAAAGGTAGCTGGCAGATTGTAGGGGCTCACTAAACTGTATTTTGTTGTTATTATTGGGCTCCTTTATGGGCTTTACCTCTTACGCTAGTAGTCTATCCTTCAGATGTAAGCAATAAGAATAGAGCCCTGCTGCCTGTTCAAATGTGTAAAAAGCCTGTATTAAGTGGATATTTTAAAAGCTAAATGAATGGCTTAATAGTTGTATATAGGGGGAAAGGGAACATATTTTCCACAGTTTAGAAGTGGAGTTCTTTTATAGAGTTCTTGTACAAGCCTACACTATTGAACGATAATGGGCAGTTGTACATTACAATTATACAAACACTTTGGTAATTTATATCCTTTTTTTGTATTTCATGACTGGATCATTTAATTCCTTAGGAGCATTATAGCATTTCAACTTTTCATGTTCAATAAACTTATTGGGGTTGCTACCTTTTTTATTCAAATGGAGAAATAGTCATGATTTAATCTAAATAGAGTGTTACTGATTGTGTTGTTTTCTAGGAATGAGTTGCACATGCTAGTTTAAAAGTTTTGTTAAATTCCCAAGTCTGTCACTGATAAAAGCCTTTTGTAGATTAGTAACTTGTTCAAAACGGAAAAGTTATGTAACACCAATTGTTATACTATCTTTGTTTCCATCTTGCATTGTAATAACACCCATCTTAACTCTATTTAAGTCAAATCATTGCCAGATGGATTTCTGGCATTGATTGCAGGATATGAAATCTAGTATAACTAAAAGTTTTTGGTTTTAGTAGCATATAAATCAATTTAGAAAAATATATGTATTTGAATATAAGATAAAGTTTTAAATTATTTGGCAATAGTAAACTAAACTTTTTTTTGTAAATTTTAATTTTCTAAAATTTCATTGAGCTCTTTTGCAATAAGAAACAAGTTACAAAAAATTAAGGTTTATTTACCCCAATTCAAAATTATTAGGAATATAATCATAGAGGTTGAAGTATTTAAAATATTGAGCCCAAAATATTTTATTAGGTAAATTCATGAATGCTGAACATTCACTGTTAAAATATACTAATACTATTGATAGACTGGTAGAAGCCTAAAATCAAATATTTATTAAATATTTATATCCATATCATTTCATGGCTGGTAATTCATTTCTCTAGCATTAAATAATATTCCATTGTTTGCATGTACTACACTTTATTTGACCTTTCACCTATGGAAGGATATCTTGGTTGCTTCCAAGCTTTTGTCAGTTATGAATAAAACTACTATAGACATTTTTGTGGGTATAGATTTCATCTTCTTTGGATGAATACCAAGAACTGCTACTGCTGAATCATCTGGCAAGAATATGTTTAGTTTTGTAAGAAACTGCCAAGTTGTTTTCCATTCTTTATTCTCAATAGACATGGAAGAACATTCCTGTTGCTCCACATCCTCACCAACATTTCGTGTTCTGTTGTCAGTGCTCTGGATTCTGGGTATGTACCGGTGTCTCTTTTTTGTTTTAATTTGCATTTTCCTGATGACATATGATGTGAAGCATCTTTTTATATGCTTATTTGCCATCTGTAATATTTTCTTTTGTGAGGTATCTGCTAAGGTCTTTGGCTCATTTTTAATCAGGTTTTTCCCCCATTGTTGAGTTTTAAGGGGTCTTTGTGTATTTTTGATTAACAGTCCTTTGCCAGATGTGTATTTTGCAAATTTTTTCTCATAGTCTGTGCTTTGCCTTTTCATTCTCTTGGCATTGTGTTTCACAGAGTAGACATTTTTAAATTCAGTGCTTGTGCTTTTGTAGCTAAAGTTATTGCCAAAACCAAGGTCATTTAAATTTTCCTCTATATTACCTTCTACATGTTTCATGTTTTGGTTTATAATCCAATTTGAGTTAATTTTTGTGAAGAGTGTATGAAATCTGCCTGGATTTATTTTATTTTATTATTTTATTTTATATTTTTACATTTAGCTTCACCGTTACTCCAGAACCATTTGTTTAAAAGATTGTATTTTGCTCTCTTGTATTGCTTTTGCTTTTATATTAAATATAAAATATAATTGATAATATATATTCTGTTGCTTTAATCTAGTCTTTCTGTGGTATTACAATATCCTGCTTACAATTATCGTTATGGTAAACTTTTTTTTAAAGATTTTATTTATTTATTTGACAGAGAGAGAGATCACAAATAGTCAGAGAGACAGACAGAGAGAGAGATGAGGAGAAGCAGGCTCCCTGCTGAGCAGAGAGCCCAATGCGGGACTCGATCCCAGGCCCCTGGGATCATGACCTGAGCCAAAGGCAGAGGCTTAACCCACTTAGCCACCCAGGCGCCCCATCGTTATGGTAAACTTTGAAGTCAGTCCTCAGTCATTGTTCTCCTTCAACACTATGTTGACTATTGTGAGTCTTTGCCTCTCCATATAAATTTTAAAATAAGTTTGTTAATATTAAAAAAAAAGAAATTGGGACGCCTGGGTGGCTGAGTTGGTTAGGCAGCTGTCTTTGGCTCAGGTCATGATCCCAGCGTCCTGGGATCGAGTCCCACATCGGGCTCCTTGCTCCGCAGGGAGCCTGCTTCTCCCTCTGCCTCTGCTTTCCACTCTGCCTTCCACTCTGTCTGCCTGTGCTCGCTCTCGCTCTCTCTCTCTGACAAATAAATAAATAAATAAATCTTTAAAAAAAAAGAAATTGCTGGAATGCATTAATTGTATAGATAAACTTGGAAACCAGTGACCTCTTGAGCTTAGCAGGAGATAGACCATGGACATCAGTTGTCACAGTGGTGCCTCTGGCAGAACCTATTGCAAATCCCTAGGCAAAATGAGACCTCAAGGATCTGAGAGAATGTCTAAGAAGTACTTGATACGTCCCTTGGGTATGGTTTATTGAAGTGTCCACCTGTCTGAAAGCTGGGGAATCTAGATAAGGGAGGGAAAATTAGTTATGATAAAACATATCAACAAACATCAATAAATTTTGTAAAACTAATTGTCATGGCTCATATACACTATGACCAACAGAGGGACCATCAGAATGAAAGCATCAGTTATGTTTATTGTGAAATTTTTTATTCAAAATAAAGCAATGTGAGGGGAAGACACAATGAGAAATTTACCATTTTTTAAATGGTTAAACTTCTTACAAAATGGAATAGGTTTTATATTCTAAGTAGTATATTGAAAAGTAAAACATTGGGGTGCCTGGGTGGCTCAGGGGGTTGGGCTGCTGACTTCGGCTCGGGTCATGATCTCAGGGTCCTGGTATTCAGCCCCGCATCAGGCTCTCTGCTCTGCAGGGAGCCTGCTTCCCTCTCTCTCTCTCTCTCTGCCTGCCTCTCTGCCTACTTGTGATCTCTGTCTGTCAAATAAATAAATAAAATCTTTAAAAAAGAAAAGAAAAGAAAAGTAAAACATTAAAAAATAATATTTTAATTAAAAAATTATGTAATTTAAAAAAAAGATTAAACATAGCATAACCATTTTTCTTATAACTGGAAAATACATTGTATATATATCTATCAAAAATAACTTGTCATGGGGGTGCCTGGGTGGCTCAGTGGGTTAAAGCCTCTGCCTTTGGCTCAGGTCATGATCCCAGGATCCTTGGATCGAGTACCACATTGGCCTCTCAGCTCAGCAGGGAGCCTGCTTCCTCCTTTCTCTCTCTGCCTGACTCTGCCTACTTGTGATCTCTGTCAAATAAATAAATAAAAACTTTTATAAAAAAATTTTTAAAAAATAACTTGTCATGTCTGGAATCAGGAGCATATGGAAAAAAATAATATCTGAGGACAATACTTCTGCCATGTTTTGTGCCTTGTTAATATTTTTAAACAGTCAGGCAACTTTTAGCTTTATTGAAATACCTGCTAAGATACCAGCAGTGCCTTTTGGAGCCCTATGACTATAAAAATTAATTGCAAATAATCCAAATGTTTACTATGGTGTCACTATTTAGGGCCACCACCAAGTATGTTTCAGAAGTAAGCATAACTGTTACTCTTCCATAAGGCAAAAGGGCATATATTCAGGAGTTCCATCTGCTGTACCAGGAGGTGAATCAAGTAATGATTTTTGTCTATAAAATAATTCACTTTTCAATCTAACATTCCTCATTCCACATTATATTAAAAACAGGAGGAGACTAAAACAAACAAACAACTACAACTACAACAACCAGCTTTTCCTTCAGAGGAAAAGTAAATATAACCTTATGAGTAGCCTGAAATTTATTTTTAAATATTTTTAAGATAAACGTTTTTGTTAGAAAACCATATATATTATATTACTAAGAAATAACAGGCAAAGTTTTATTAACTTCTAAAAAGTCTAGTTACTTCTATTTATCTATTAACTCATCTCTTTATGAAGTAGAACATGATCACACCTATTGTACCTACCCAAGTTTGTATGCTTTGGTTATTTTATGTTTGCTATTTCCTTGCTTAATTTTTACAATATTTGATACATAATAGTATCTTTAAGTCCATCTATGGTTTCACAGAATTTGTTTGAACTTCATAAAAATGTACCATACTTTTTGCACTGTCCTTGTTTTACTTCTCTATTAGCTTTCCAAGATTTATTCACTTTAGAGTGTGTATTTTATTTTTATTTTGCCATAATGCTATGTTTACAAATTTGTATTTATCTGTACTTTTAAAAATATCTTAATTATATACCATTTCTCATCTCACGTAACACTCATGTTACTTCTACACTTTTCAGATATTATGTAACTGAAAAGCACAACTCAGCAACAATAGAACACCATTTTTCAAAATTAAATGGCTTACCAGAATTCTTTAATTCTATCCTTTATTTGTAGTAGATGACCCTTTATTCTGGTATTTGGCATTGTTCATATGGAGGAAAGCTTATAAGTTGATATACCATAAATAGAAGGATTTATTATGATTGAGTAATTATTTTCATTTAGAATGCATAGAATATGGTTGATTTAATATTTCTTTCTTACCCTCTGCCTGGAACATAGTGCTATCTATGTAATAGCCACTAAAATATTAAGTTAATTACCTAGACTTTAAACTGCATATTAATAGGAATAACATACAGAACTCTTCTCAGATTGGGACACCTGGGTGGCTCAGTCAGTTAAACGCCTGAGCCTTTAGCTCAGGTCATGATCTTAGGGTCCTGGGACTCAGTTCTGCAACAGATTCCCTGCTTAGCTGGGAGTTTGCTTCTCCCTCACCCTGCTGCTCCCCCTGCTTGTGCTCTCTCTCACTCTCTCTCTTACAAATAAATAAAATTATAAAAATAAATTCTTCTCAGATAGCTAATATAGAATATCGTCTTTGTATTCATCAAAGGGAAAGTGCCATATAATAATGAAATTCAGACTACTTCAAATTCATTTTTTAACCAGTAAGAAAGTACTGGAAACAAGCCAAAAATGTCTTCAATGAATTAAAGAAATAGATTGATTTTCAATATCTTAATGTTTCTAAAATAAATTGCAAGGTTTTTATACTAAATATCAGTGTAAATATTCATTATACAAGGATATTCTAAAAATAAACCCGAGAAAACTACTTGACATATATGATGACAAAAACGAGTTTGACAAAAGTCAGTTTGGGTAAAACTTACAACACCTACCACCTGAAACTTGTTCTATAATTTAATTATTTTAATTTACAAAAATACAAAAATAATATATCAGAGTAAGTATATTGATAGCTTTGAAGGTATGCTCTGGTTGTGCACTGTTTACTATTTAAAGGGGAATCAAATATGTGATGCTTATGGTGTGACTATATTAAAATTCAACAAGTTCAGAAGCATACGAGGAATAGAATAAAGACAAAAGATGACCCTTACTTATCCTAAAGATAGACAATGGTATATATGTGCTAGTTGGGGAGAGAATCCAGTCAGTAGATGGAGGATGTGGTAGTGGAAAAAAAAAGACACAACGTTTTGGTTGAAAGTTTAGCACTATATTTAACAAAGTGAAATTGTGTGTTAATAGCTTTGAATAAAATCCAAAAAATATTTTCAATTCATTGAAGATTATTTAGGAAAAACTTGAAAAATACAACTTGATAAGGATTCCAATAAAAGATTCATAAGCAATACAAGTTTCAGAATTTTTAGTATATTTTCCCTAAAAAGCCATTTGATTTAAATTAAAAAGAATTCTATTTACCTGCCACTTAAATAAGAGGAAATTATTTGGTTTTGTAATAAGTCAATAAAATAAATTAACATATCTTTAGAAAACAGATATGTACACTAATTTAAAAAGAATAGTGCTTAATCTGTTCAGCAAACATTTGTAAAATTCCTTGCCATCAGCTAGCTCTGGAGTTCTGCTGGGTGAGTAAGGCCATGTATGTTACTGCTCAGAGTACTGACGCAAAGCAATTGTCCCCTTCACGTCCATTTTTTGCTGTTGATATGTCATGCTTTGTTGTTTAGAGATCCATAGATGGCCCTACATGAAGGCCTTTTTTTGTGTGTATATGGGTGACTGTGATTTAACTTTCAAATCAGATGGCTCCTGATTTACAATGATTCAACTTATGATATATTTGGCAATGATGTGAAAGTGAAAGTGATTCAGTAGAAACTGTACTTTGAATTTTGAATTTGGGTCTTTATAAAAAGGGCCAGTGACATGTGGTATGGTGCCATCTTGTGATGCTGGGCAGCGGCAGTGAGCCACAGCTCCCAGTCAGCTAGAAGATTACAGGGGTGAACACCTGATATTCCTACAAGCATTCTATATATAACCATTATTCTCTTTTTTAGTGTAATATTTAATAAATTGCATGTGATATTTGATACTTTGTTATAAAATAGGCCTTGCTTAAGATGATTTTGCCCAAATGCAGGCAAATGTAAGTGTTCTGAGTATGTTTAAATAAGCTTAAGGTAAGCTATGATATTTGATAGTTTAGGGTATTAAATGCATTTTCAATTGTTTATGTGTTTCTCTGTACATAGCCCCCTTGAAAGCTGAGGAACATCTCTATATGTATATGTAGCTTTGGTATGGCTTACATATTATTGGCATGAAACATCTAGAACAGTATGCATGCCATATAATTGTCTACAACATCCAACAAGTTTCTTGAAAACTTGTGCCAAAGGGGTTATGTCTTTAAGGATTCTTATTTCAGAAGGGTTCTCTCAAATGTAAGATTTTTCAGAAGTTAAGTGAAAATCTGACCAAACTAAACATTTTTCCATTTTCCCTAGTGAGCAATGATAGCTAAAATCTATCTGCCATTTTCAACACTGTACTCAACGACTGTAATTCTAATTTAAGAACAGATTATTTATATCAAAACCACATGTTGGCCTAATCTTATACAATATTCATAAATCTCACTCAGAGCCTTGGACACTTTTATTTGTTGAGTCTACATGGTACTATGGACATTCATCTTTTTTGACCTCATAGCTTCATGTATGTCTATACTTTTGAAAATATATGCATCATAGTTCCATTGTAAAATGTCTGGGTTATAAAATGTGCTATGCTATCAAAATGGTAATAAGAACATACAAATGACCTGATGTAATGAACCGGACCAGATTGCCAGATATCACATTTTATACCAGAAAGATTCAGTGGTAAGTTTTTAAATGGCCAGCTATACTTCGACTGAATTATAACTCATTTAACTTCTTTCTTTGTGTACAGTATTATACTTTAGTCAGTATTATAGTAAATGAGTACTTTGGACAGATGTAAATATGCTGTAATAAAAAATGTTTTTCTTCTTTCTTTTAGTCCTTTTTACTTGTAAGACTAGCCACAAATACCATGCCTCCCCGAAAATAATTTGCAATCCAAATTTATCTCTAAATGAATTTATTGCACAGAAAAAATAATATATATATATATATACACTTACAGTAGACATTTTCAAAAAATAGTTACACAACAGCAGGGCCCTATATGTAAGCAGTATCATTGTTTTGTTTTGTTTTGTTTCTTTCTTTAAAAAAAAAAGAGGTTATGTGAAATATTGGAATTTTATTTCGAGGCCTAGTATTTCAAGACAGTTAACTACACTTACGGTGTCAACAGCCTCTTGTTGGCAGTATGATTTTATTGGCTCCATGGAATAACAGCAAGGATTTACTACTGCTTCTTTCTTTTATGACACACACAGAAAAAAAAAATTGTCACATTTGCTCAAGACCAACCAGAATCATTTTAACCTATCAAAATTGATGGGAGGCCTTCACTGCCAAAGTCACTGCTGGGTTTTCACAATTCATTGCAGACAATCTGCTACTCCCATTAGGATAAAGGAGAGAAGAGTCATAATCAGGGAAGAAAGCTGGATTAATACTTGTAATTATCATTGAATTATTTAGCCTGCTATAGGATTATTATTATTAGTGTCATTTGATAATTTTCTCTCATTTTATTAAACACAACTGTGAGTAATTACCCTACGTAATATTTCTCTGTATTGGCTGACTAGCTAGCAAACATTCATGAAAATATCCATTAGCCACACATATAAAATGCTGCATTATGATGCTGTTGAATCAGAATATACCACTACCTGATCCTGTAGCTCTTTGAGGATTTGCAAATCAATTAATTCTATGTTTATTGGATTCTTCCCATACAATTAGAAAATTTATAATAGAGTCCATGAACATTATTAGTTTTACCATTTTAAACCAGCAATCACACTTTGATTTCTACAACAAAAGCAGAAATATAAACACACACATTTGGATCAGTTTTCTGTTATTCTGTCTGGACTTCAGACAGTACCCTGAGAACATGACCTGAGCGGCTTAACCCACTGAGCCACCCAAGCGCCCCCTGAAAAACTTCTTTAAGTTGTCCTCATGAAGACCTGAAAACTGACAATTTTACCTATGGTTCTTATTTCCACTTCACTGAGAGCTGCCCTCAGAGGACATTAACTCTCGTACACTTTTGGGTTGTGTTGGAGACATTCTAAAATGAGAGAGAGAACATGAGATGCTATCAGTGTTAAATAATTGCAATTTCCCATGGAACTATCCACCACAGGTTTGGCTATAATCAGGTGTTGGGCCTTGATATCAGAGGGATTTGAGGCAGTATCATTTTAGGTTAATCATTATATACGAAATTTCCAAAAACTTCAACTGATGAAACTTTGATTATAAATCTATAAATATAACAATAAATCTACAGTATTCAAATTATTTTCATAGAAATACACAAACAAAGCATCAATTGATTAATATTTAAATTTTAAAAATACTGAACTGAAAGAATTTGGTCATAGAACAACGTGTAAGAAGTAGAACTTAGGTTTAGGTTAGAACTCAGGATGCATTTGAGACTCAGTTAAGAAATTGAATGGAGGGACGCCTGGGTGGCTCAGTGGGTTAAGCCACTGTCTTTGGCTCAGGTCATGATCCCAGGGTCCTGGGACCGAGCCCCAAATCAGGCTCTCTACTCAGCATGGAGACTGCTTCCTCCTCTCTCTCTGCCTGCCTCTCTGCCTGCTTGTCATCTCTCTCTGTCAAATAAATAAATAAATAAAATCTTTAAAACAGAAATTGAATGGATGTCTGACTATCTTATAGGTTTGCTAAAAATCAGTGACTTTGTGTTCATGTGTGGCTATGCAGGAATTTTTAACTTTCTCTAAGAAGTTATTAGATTTGATTATATAAGGGCAGTAAAGGATGGGGAAAAGCAAAGTACAAACCCCATAAAGACAAAGACACTGAGTATGAGAAAAGAGTAAAGATAAGAAGAATCAATGCATTTGAGGAAAATGGGAATTGAAATACACAATGATTGTTGATTTTTTTAGATGGAGAAAACAAAACTAGCTTGCAAGAAGGAAATAACAGAAGACATGTTGTGATGTGATACAGAATCCTGGAAAAGGCAGTAACGTGGATTAAAGGAGTAGGGAGAGCATATCAGGGAATTTGGATAGGAAGGAGTTAGGAGATAATTGCTTGATAAATTTTATATGGCCCACTTAAATGCACAGATTTCTCTTCTTTAATTTATATGGAGAACAGGGTGTCCTTTCTCTTCCCTTTCAGAGCACCAGAGGTGTACTCTTTCAGACTGAAAACCTGAAAAGCTCAGGACTCAGTTGCTTAAGCACAGCTGAGAGGACATATTTCAATTAAGATTTACATTTTGCTGTAGGTAGTAGTACTGTCAAAAGTGGTTTAAACCATATTTTTTTTCATTTAACAAGAAGACTACAGAGAGTGCTTTCTGGTGTTGGTTCAGAGTCTTAAGAAAGTCAAGTGAAGTATCTTAGAGGTTTTCATGGCTTTTTATTCACAGTTGCAAAAATTGCTGTTGGAGTTCTCACTATTAAGCCCACATTTCTGGCAGAAAGATAGAGGTAAAAGAGAATGATATCTTGTACGACTGATACTTTGTCATATGGTTACAATGTAACTAGAAAAGAGACAATAAAATATTTGATGTTGTTTTAAGTTTCCTTGATGTCAATCCCTCAGTGCTTTCTGATATTAAAGGAAAAAGTAGATGGATATTGACCTGGCAACTATCAACACCTGTCAGTCTCTCTTGGATAACCAATATCTCTATAATCTCTTCTTCCCAGTAAAAAAAATAGAATATATTCATAACCCACACTGTGCCATCTCAAGTTACTGCACCAAGATAAAATTACAATGATTTTCAGTTGTTCCAAATGGACAGAATACCTTATGATATCATGTCTTATAAGATAGATAATTGGCTTGCTACCAATATACCCAGATGTGACTGTGGAAGAGACAGGAAAAAAATAATAATATTTATTTATTCCTTGGGTTGACCCTGTTTACAAGGATGCATTCCTATTAGAAAAGGTTGGTTTGGGACATTGGAATGAATTTACTTAATGGGTCTGTATGTAATTGGGTTGGAGGAAATTTTTAATTTCTACAAAAATTATTAGAATTCTATCTTATTCTCTTTTGTTAATTTTCACATGTTAACAAAGCCAACATTTTTGTCTAGCAGAAAAGATCTTAAATCCTAACAAAACTCAGTTTTTTCCTTTTTTTTTAAGATTGAGAGCCTCATGTTCTCTCATGGTGCTTTAAATACAACTCAAAAAAAAAAAAAGGAGCTAAATGGGGCAGTAAGACCAGACTTTTTATTTTATTTTATTTATCTTAATTTTAATTAAAAAATTAAAGATTGTATTTATTTATTTGAGAGAGAGAGAGAGAGCATGAGTGGGGCAGGGGAATGTAGTGGCAGAGGAAGACTGAGAAGTATATTCCCTATTGAGCAGGAAGCCCGATATGGGGCTTGATCCCAGGATCCTGACTGAGATCATGACCAGAAAAAAAGGCAGATACATGTGCAAAATCCCTTTTTTCCTGGGAAAAAATACTTTACAAGAGATGTTTGAAAAAGTACTGGGGAATCAACTTTAATCAGAGATACAAATATTTAATTGACTTTTGTAAAGCTACAGGGATCCAAATGATGGGAATCCCAGCCCATTTAGGTTGTGGACCACAGAGTATTCTTCTCTGTAATATTTTATTTTTTTCCATGTCTACTAACTCCAGTCCAAGTTCACTGATCTCTTTTTAGATAGTGCAAAACATGGCAATGAATACCAAACGAGTGCCCAATATTCTACATTTATTACATCATTTCTAACATATAGAAGTGTGTTATCAAGACTGGTTCTGTGAACGAACATAGTTATGGTAAAGTGTGTTTTGTTCTCCAAGAAATTAAATGCATGATTATCACACAATTATAAAATACTTGTGTCAAGAATTTTTATTCAAAAATTAATAAGAGAAGCAGATATTAAAACTAGTTCACATGGTTATTTGGGATATAAGCAGAGTTGTGCAGCAGAAGTGCTCTGGGCCCATAATTTGGGTTATAGAATTTATGTTCTCTAATGAAAAATCACTAACTTGCATTATTGTTAACAAGAATCTTGTGCATTACCATCAGTTTTCTACATTACAACCTCTTGCTCTACAGTTTGTAAATAACTTTATCAATAGCAAGCTAATAAACCGGGTGACTCCAATGGATTGAGATAATCTCCAGAGTTTCTGCTACATAATGCCCAGGACTCCATTGAAAGGACACCTAAGAATTTATTTTGCCCAAAAATTTGATCATTTTTTTCACTGCCCTTACCTATTTTCCAAACCTAGTCCTTTTGCTTCACCTTTCAGTCTACGGACAACCCTGTATCTGACTGACTTGTTAATTCTGGGAATGTTTTGCAGATTAATTTGCTTGCCAGAGGTGGTTCCACTAATTGATGTCTAAGAACCCTAATTAGTTAAGAAAACTTTTTTAAAACATTTTCATTGCTACTCATTATTATTATTATTATTATTATTATTGCTAATATCTCTATTATAAATAATTCACAAGGGCATCTTTCTGACAAAAGACAAAGAGCTGGCTACTAGTAGAAAAAGTACATTTGACTCTGTCAGTGAAAGTGGTAAATGGATTTGAGAAAATAAGGAAAAGCACTGGAATTATGTGTTAAAACTTTAAATATTATAGACACATTTACTTACTTTCTAATACTGTTGTTGCTTACAATTAAATAAGATGTTTTCCATGAACCACGCATTACAGCAAATATATTGTTTATACAGATTAAATTTTCATCAAAAGGGACGCCTGGGTGGCTCAGTTGGTTAAGCAGCTGCCTTTGGCTCAGGTAATGATACCAGCGTCCTGGGATCGAGTCCTGCATCGGGCTCCTAGCTCGGCCGGGAGCCTGCTTCTCCCTCTGCCTCTGCCTGCCATTCTTTCTGCCTGTGCTTGCTCTCTCACCCACTCTCTCTGATAAAGAAATAAAATCTTAAAATAAATAAATAAATTTTCATCAAAAAATTGTAAGTGTATTTTATTGTAGGATCCTGATAAGCATTTTGCAGATGAGAAAAGTGAAATTTAGAAAAGTATGTCTCTTCAAATCCCTCATACAATATCTGGCCTAGATAGAAGGATATACTATCACAATTGAGGAAGATAATTGAGATTACTTAAAATGATAAACTTTACTGTATAGGGTTTTTTTAAAGTTTGCCACAGATTCAGATTCTTTTAAAATATATATCTATTTTGTGTAAAGAGAATGCACTGAGAAGTAAAAAGAAAGTGATATATCAGTGCTACCAACTAATGGCTATAATATCATCACCTTATTTATGAACAATGAAACAGTGTGCAATATTTAAAGAAATTTAAATAAATTCCTATTTATTTTATATATTTATAAATTTAAATAAATTCCTATTTATTTATTATTAAAGAAATTCCTCTAACAAACAGTATGTTTTGAAGGTTGCTAGCGGGAAAGTGTTGTACTACATGGAAGTAATCAGAAAATGTGATCTAAAAGTCTGCTTTCAAGGGCGCCTGTGTGGCTCAGTGGGTTAAAATTCTGCTTTCTAGAAGCTATAACAGTAAGTACTGAGCATTAGCTATTATATGCTATGGATGAATAACTGAAATCAACATTTGAAACGAATGGTACACTATATGTTAACTAATTGAATTTTAAAAAGTTAATTTAAAAAACCACTATTTTATAAAACAATATTCCCAACAGGCTCTTTTGCTTTAAAAGACTCACTTTGCAATGAGAGTCATTATTTTTGTCTAGCCAATACTTACACCACTGTTTATCCCTTCCCTGCTTTATCCCTTCCCAGTATCAATAAAGGCTCACTTGGGTTACCTAGAAGCCATGAGAAAGCTTGTAATAGATCTGGCTGGTTTTCACCAGCAATTTGACCACCATGTGCACAGGGAAGTCTATTGATAAAGGCTTTATTGCAATAAGTTGCAAATACATGGATGATTTTGAATTCTCTTTCTTGAGGTCTTGTTTCATGATAATAAATTTAGGGTGGCTTATTGGAATGGATGTTATTAACATATCTTCATAGTTATAAGTACATGGAATTGTAAAATAGATGAATGAATGTGGCATTACTGACAACTGTCCTCATTTTGAAATCAAATTTCAGTGTACTAAGATGAGGAAGCAATGCAGATTTGGGATTATGAGTTAAATGATTTAAAAAAGTCTTAGGGGTATGATCAGACTATTGGGTAATTCAGTAGAAAAATGTCAACTGATTGAGATTCTGTGTTCCCTGATTTCAGAGAGAAGTTAAGATAAATAAGTAACACGAGGAGACTAGGAAGCCAAACATAAGTGATAATTTTGTGCCAGGGTGCGTATACATCTGTTTATCTTCTTGCTTTACCACTAAGGTTGCTCCTAGAGGAGAGTTTAAATATGTGTTGGAGCTAATCTCTGTGGATTACACAAGAAACCACATCCTACAGCTCTCCCTGAAACACCCCTTATGATTTCAATGTAATTTGGTTTTTGCATTTTTAGAAATAACAAAATACTTTGCAAACTCATCTACTTTATTACCACCACAAGTGAGTCAGCTGACTCCACATTTTAACACAGTGACAGTCACAGAGGAATGGAGGAATGAGTAGAGTTATCAATATATGTGCTTTTAAGAAGTATGACAGGGTAGCAGCTATTTCCAGGAACCAAAACATGGGTCAGCAGCTATGCAGGAAAAGTGATGGAATAAATGACTCATTTCAGAGGAGTTCTATAACATATTAGTTCTATAATGTATCTTCAGCACCCAATTACCCGCTTTGATCTAAAGATGAGGATTTACAGTTAAGGTCCCATTTATGATTTGACTGGTAGGGTCTGAATCATTTTTACTATTGTTTTACTAGTACTTGAAACCTATAGTAGTACTTGGGATATGTGTTGTGTATTCTGTGAACATGTGCTCTTTTTAGATTAGATAACTTCTGTCTCGAATCCCTGTTAATTTGTTTGTTTTTGTTTATTTGATAGTGGTTTCAGTAAATGGATATATCTGAAAAATTGCAAAGCCACTATGAAAATAAGTTATTATGATATATAGCATGGAATTGCACATTCCTCCTTTGAATCCAACAGAGCTTCACCATATCCTTAACAACTTGGGAAAAACATGCTATTATTTTTCTTTATAAAATTTCTCCTGTTAGGCTGTGATGGTTGTCATCAGCAGTAACTCCTCTGAAGGCTTTGTCAAAAGAGTTGAAAAAATTGGAAAGGTGTGAATGAAGCTGTTTGCTGAATATAAAGAAAAGAACATTGAAGTACAATTCACACTCTTACTTCTCCTTCTTTGCTTTCAGATGTTTGACGTTTGAAAATTTTGCTTCTAGAAGAGATGCCCTATATAATTCTTACTTTAAGGAGCAAGTTGCTTTTATAATTTTTTTATTATTCTACCATTCAAGTATTTCCATTTAAATTAAATTCAATACCATTTAAAAAAAAATCAAAGTGCAGCCAGTATTCAATTCCTGGGCTAAATAATTTTAGAAAGCTTTGTGTTATTGAAGCTACAGGGTTTTTCTGTAGTTTTAACTCTTTCTTTCTGTGATTTTTCCCATTAGTCATGTAAGTGACTGCAATATAACAGACATGGAGGATAAAGAAGGACGGAATAGAACAATCCTTGGCCTCATGAAGTTGAGAATCTAGCAAGGGAGTCAAACAATTCAATCATTCAGAGACAATTTATTGAGTGCCTGGCCGAAGGTGAGCACAACAAAACCCCAGCACAGAGGAATCATTTTAGTGGGAGAGATAGATAATAGGTAAGCCAATTTAAAAAAAAATCGTACTGGTTTTTCTTTAATAGTGATGCATATTTGAACTAAATAAGCACATTTTAAAAAGATCAGTGATTGAGAAGAGGCTTTTTAACTGAGTGGTCCGAAAGGGCCTCCCTGAAAAAGTCTGTTTTGAACAGATTTCTGAGTAATATCAGCTAGGAAGCTGCGTAAAAATCTCAGGGATGGGTGATTTTTCCAGTCAAAAAACTATAAAGGCTCCAAAGTCACAATAGAGCTATAAGTTTCTCTAATAAAGTAACTTCTGACAAAGAATGAGAAGAAATAACTAACCCAGGTTTGAAAGAAAAGGGACAGACTTTCTATGGAATTCATATTTAATTAAAGCTCTAAAGGACAAAAATACAATAGAGCAAAATTCTGGTCACGCTGATATACCTAATGAAAGTTCATAAACAAGGTGTGGGTAGCAAAGAGTGTGTGGGAATGTTGGTAAGAACAGTGGGGAAGAGTCATCCCTGAACATGTTCTTAAATGAAGCAATTCTTGTGTTGTTTTAAAGGGTAAATTGGAGTTTGCCTAAGTGATTAGAGAAGGATGCCTCAGCTTATGGAAGTTCAAAGCCATAAAGATGTGATAAACTACTGTAGACATTTTCATGTATATTTGTTGTTGCTTCTAGTAATGGTGATCTAAAAACTCCTACTTAAGACAACTAAAACTCCAGATAAAATAGCTTTTAAAATTAAAAATATCAGAATGATTATAAAAATTAAGTGTGGGATTACTGGGCCAAAATACGAAATACAATGAGAGCCTAGAGATATATGCCCTGAAGCCATTTTAGCTATGAGAGCATTTGAAACTGCTAAAACACACTGAGCTGTGTTGTTAATAGACTCTTGATACTAGAGAAACAAAATTCAAAATCCAGCAGCAATCAAATTTGAGGACTTTGGTACAACCCAAATTTAAGTTGAGATCCCCAAAGCACAAGGAGTAGCAGAAATAAGACTATAGCCTACCTTGCCTTCTGTGTAAACTGAGAAAGTCAATCACTGAATTTGGAGTATGATTGTCTTGTAGAGTCTCAGATATAAGAGAAAATCCTGCCAAGGAGGACCATACCATTATTATAGCTCTTAATTATCCCTACTCAATAAGAGTTTCAAATATAATGTCTTGAACATAGCAAAATGGAACAAAGCATACAAAGAAAAACCATTAACAAGATTTGATAGACAAAATGGGATTAAGTATGATGTTAAAATGATCAATAAAGATTGTAAAATGGCTTGATTACTCTGCTCAAAGAAATGAGAGGGGAAGCAAATTGAACAAAAAACTGAAACTAAAAATGATATTGAGAAAGGTTTTATAAATGAACCAAATGGATACTCTAGAACTTTAAAGATATGACAGCTAATTTAAGATACCACAGGGGTGCCTGGGTGGCTCACTTAATTAAACCTCTGATTCTTTTTCCTTTTTTTTTAACACCTTAATTTTATTTTATTTCTTTCATTTTGGCTCAGGTCATGATGTCAGGGTTGTGAAATAGAGCCCAGAGTTGGGCTCTGTGCTGAGCCTGGAGCCTGCTTAAGATTCTTTTCCCTTCTTTTTCTATCCCTCCCTGCGCTCTCACTTGCTCGCTCTCTCTTGCTTGCAAATAAATAGATAGATAGATAGATAATAGGCAAAGCAAAATAAAAGCAGATTATGAAAATAAATATAAAGATTTTGAAATGAAAACAAGTTCAAAATAAAATAGAGAAGACCTACACAGCTAAAAGTTCATTCAGATAATCTACTATTAAAGAAGTCAGTATGACACAATGTTAAGATATCAAAAGATTTGAGCATGTACTTTACAGAAAGGGTAATCCAAATGGCCACTCATATATAAAAACTGTTTATCTTTATTATGAATCTGGAATTAAATTAAATTAAATTAAAAATATATTAAAACCTAAAATGACATACTATTACACACTTACCATATTGGGCAACAGTAAAATTGTCTTGCAAGAATGTGAAAGAATGAAAGTGCCCATAATAAAAACATTTGAGGTAAGTTGGACAATATTTAGAAAACTTAAAAAACTTAAATAAACATTTGGTCCATTCCTAGAAATACAACAGGGAACTAAATGAATATTTTCACCAGGATATGCAAACAGATGATTATAGCTATTTCATTCATAAAGGCAGATCAGTAGTGGTCTATTTGCACAATGTTACATTAAATAAGAGAGAATATTAACAACCTGGGAGGAGGGGCTAGGTTGTTATCATAAATAGATCTTCTATGGTGCTGATTATGTTCTATTTCTCAAAATCTTTAAGTTAAAAAAGTTTTCAAATTTATATCTAGATAGATAGATGATAGAATGACAGATATCCCAGAAGCTGCAATGCTAGGCTAAGACCAGGCTTTATTAAAGATTTTATTTATTTATTTGCCAGAGACAGAGGGAGAGAGAGCAAGCACAGGCAGACAAAGAGGCAGGCAGAGGCAGAGGGAGAAGCAGGCTCCCTGCCGAGCAAGGAGCCCGATGTGGGACTCGATCCCAGGACCCTGGGATCATGACCTGAGCCGAAGGCAGCTGCTCAACCAACTGAGCCACCCAGGCGTCCCTAAGACCAGGCTTTAAAGGGCTTTTCTATACTCTACTAAATACTTGAAACCATTCATTATACCATAGCTCAGTGTTCAAATCTCCATTTGTTTCCTCAGTTTCCTAATATTTATTTTAAGGTGACCTGATCCAGACTTTTGATCACCTTTGTCTAAATATTTCTATTTTAACAAAGTCCTTTTTAACACTGAGAGACTAAAACTTAGAAAAATACTCTGATTGTTATCTCACTAGAGTGGAAAATATATAGTTACCCATTAACTAATGATATCCATGTCTACATTAGATCCATGACATTTTTAATTCTTGGGAGCTTTTGGTTAAATGAATTTTTTAAGCTTCCTTTAAATGAAGCTTTAAGCCATCACCACATGAATAAAACTAAAGAACTCAATGAAAACCGGCCAAGTATTTACAGAGTAATAGAATGTGCAGTGGAAAGAGTACAATTCTGAAATCATAAAGCCTAAATTAGTGTGATGCATCTTTACTAGCCATGTAATCATAAACCAGTTATCTAAATGTGTTAGCCTCAGTTTTTTCACCCATGAAATGGTGATGATAATACTTATTATGCAGAGTTGTTGTGTGGATGTGATGAAGCATGGAGCATGAGAGTCTCATATTCCATGCTAAAATGATAGCTATTTTTATACTGATAAAAATTCTAATAATAGTAATTAAATTGTTCAAAATGGTAATATTCATTTATATTGAGGCATTGTATTGACTATTCACAGACACATTTACCAAAATAAATTTCATTTTACTTTACCCCCTCTGAGGATATATATTCCCTAATTCAATATGAATCTCATTATGAATAATAATTATCATAATAAATATGCTGATTTTTCTTCTATTTATTTTTAGGGAAGTATCGTTTACTTAAACTTAAGCAAGTCTGTCTTATTCAAAATTTGCATGCTACTTTCTTATGAAACTAGATTATAGAGTTGTATGAAATAAATTCATGCAGTTAAGACATTTATGTTTGGAAAACTGGGTGGTCACTTTAGTATTTCAAAAGAAGATTTTAAATTTAAACCTTAAAACTGAGCTCTTTCAGCCTTATTTATAGACCATCCTTCATGCTTCATAAGTACTCCTTCATTGTAAACTAAGTAATAGTTTTTGTCACAGTGTATATAACGAAAATGGATTTTATATTCTATTATTTCAGAGTTAGTTGCAGTTTCTACTTCCTTACTTCCTTTTTTGAAAAATAGATTAATTCTACAAAAAGTTTTTTCCAGCTTTATTGAAAAAAAATCGACATATTATAATTTGTAAATTTAAGAAATGATTTCTTATAACATTGCAAACTTTTAACATTGTGTAAATTTTGTACAATTTGATAAATTGGTATACATCTTTATTGCAATATAATCTACATAAAAATGTTAATACATCTACCATCTCGTATAGTTGCCACTGTTTTTTATGCATGTATCGTAAGGAATTTTAAGATCTACTCTCTTAGCAACTTTTATGTATATAGTATAGTAGAGATAAACTTCAGCAGTCTTGTGGGTTTTGTTCCAGACTGCCTCAATAAAGTGATTATCTCAATAAACTAAGTCAAATTATTATTTTTTTTGGTTTCCCAGTGCATATAAAAAATTATGTTTCCCAGTGCATATAAAAAATAAACACTATACTGTACTGTTCAAAAGCATTATGTTTTTAAAGAAAAAAAACGTATATACCTTAAGTAAACTAGTTCTGAGTTTTCAGTGGGTCATAATTACTGATCACAGATCACCATAACAAATAAAATAATTATGAAAAAACTTGAAATATTGCAAGAATTACCAACATGTGACAGAGAGACACAAAATGAGCAAATGTTGTTAGAAAAATGGTGGCAGCAGACCTCTTTTATACAAGATTGCTATAAACTTTCAACTTGTAAGAATGTGATATATGCAAAGTTTAATAAAGGGAAGCACAATAAAAAAGTATGTATATTTTATTAACTATGATCATCATGCTGTACATTAGATCCCCAGAACTTTTTCATATTATAGTTGCAAGTTTGCACCCTTTGACCACCTTACTCCACCCCAGGTTCACCCCTTGTCAACTCAACTCTAAGTTTCCATTAGTTTGCCTTTTCCTCAGATTCTGTATGTAAGGGATATCATAATACATAAATTTAAAAAATATACAAAATCTTTGAAATATTTCACTTAGTATAACGCCTTCAAGATCCATCCATGCTGTTGTAAATGGCAGTATTTCTTAATTTTTCATGGTTAAGTAGTATTCGATAGTATATATTTACCATACTTATTTTATTCATTCATCCATTAATGGATGCTGAAGTTATTTCCATCTCTTGCTTAGAGTTAATAATTTTATAATAAACATAAGAGTGCAGATATGTCTTTGAACAGTGAATTCGTTTCCTTTAGATATATACCTAGAACTGGGATTACTGAATCATATGGTAGTTTTACTTTTAATAATATGAATAATCTCCATACTGTTTTCCATACAAATTTATATCCCTATCACAGTGCATAAGTTCCCCATGTTCTGCAATATTTACCAAAATTTGTTAGTTTCAATTTTTTGGTAATATATATTCTAATAGGTAGTAATATCTTGCTGTGTTTTTCAGAGGTAAACAACAACAACAACATAATGACTTTGCCCTGAGTTTTTTACGATGAGCACTTTTTAATACTCCTGTTGGTCATTTATATAACTTTTTTGAAAAAAATGTCTATTGAGATCCTTTTGCTATTTTTTTAATTATATATATTTTTTCTCTTTGTATCTGTTGGTTATTAACCTCTTTTCAGATATAAGATTTGTAAGTATTTTCTTACATTCTGTGGATTGTGTTTTCATTCTCTCTCTCGTTTTTTTTTTTTTTTTTTTTTTTTTGGCAATGCAGAAACTTTAGTTTTATGTAGTACCATTTATTTATTTTTGCTTTTTTTGCTTGTGTTTTTGTCTGGTATCCAGAAAACTATTGGCAAGACCAATGTCAAGGAGAAGTTTTCCTATGTTTTCCTTTAGGAAATGTAGTTTCTTGCATCACCTTTAAGTCTTTAATCTATTTCAAGTTAAGACTTATGAGTGATATAAGGTTCCAGTTTCATACTGTTTATGTGACTATTCAGTTTTAAATATCATTTATTGAACAGACTATCTTTACCCATTACATATGTTGGCCCCTGTCAAGTATTAGGTGACTGTATGAAAGGATTTATTTCTGGACTCTCAATTCTGTTCTACTTGTTTATTGGTCTGTTTTTATGCCAGTATACGTTATTGTTTTGAGCATGAGGGCTTTGTAGTATAGTTTCATATCAAGAAGTGTAATTTCTCTTTTTCATTCTTTCTCAGAACTGCTTTGATTATTCGTTGTCTTTTATGGTCTCATATACATTTTAGGATTCTTTACTTACTTCTGTAAAAAAATAATATTGGATTTTTTTTTAAGATTTTTAAATTATTTATTTGACAGAGAGAGATGACAAGCAGGCAGAGGCAGGCAGAGAGAGAAGAGGAAGCAGGCTTCCTGCTGAGCAGAGAGCCTGATTTGGGGCTCGATCCCAGGACCCTGGGATCATGACCTGAGCCGAAGGCAGCGGCTTAACCCACTGAGCCACCCAGGTGCCCCTAACATTGGATTTTTGATAGGAATTGGATTTACAGATGGTTTTCGGTAGTATGGACATTTTAACAATGTTAATTCTTACCATTCATAAATATGAGCTATCTTTCCATTTGTGTCTCCTTCAATTTCTTTATCAATGTCATAGTTTATGGAGTACAGATCTTTCATCTTCTTAGTTAAATCTATTCCTAAGTATTTTATTATTTTTGATGCTATTGTGAATTAGATTGTTTTCTTCATTTTTTCAGATAGTTCATCATTAGAGTGTTAAAATGCGCCTGTCTTGTGCTTACTTTGGCAGTACATATACTAAAATTGGAATGATGTGGAGAAGATTAGCGTGATCACTGAACAAGGATGACATGAAAAACTGGTAAGCATTCCATATTAAAAAATATGAAACAAAACAAAATTCTTGTCTTTTATATATTGATCCTGTATTTGGCAGCTTTACTAAATTTGTTTATTCAAATTTTTTGTGAAGTTTTTAGGATTTTTTAACATGTAAGGTCATGTTATCCAAAAAAGAAAACTTTAATTCTTCCTTTTTTTTTTTTTTTTTGGAGTCTCTTATTTCTTTGTGTTCCTTGTTTCTCAGGCTAGGACATCCAGTAATATGTCAAATGAGAGTAGTGAAAGTGGACACACTTGTCTTTTTTCTGATCTTTAAGGGGAAAACTTTCAAACTTTTATGATTGAATATGAGATTAGCTCTGGGCTTGAAATATGTGTTTTTTCTTTAATGGATTTTTTAAATTATTTTTTTTAATTTTTTATAAACATATAAGGTGTTTTTATTCCTAGGGGTACAGGTCTGTGAATCACCAGGTTTCCACATTTCACAGCACTAACCATCACTCACCATAGCACTTGCCCTCCCCAATGTCCATACCACCACCATCCTCTCCCAACACACCTCCCCCCAGCAACCCTCAGTCTGTTTTGTGAGATTCAGTCTTTTATGGTTTGTCTCCCTCCCAATCCCATCTTCTTTTATTTTTCTTTTCGTACGCCCAAAACCGCCTATGTTGCATCTCTACTTCATCATATCAGGGAGATCATAGGATAGTTGTCTTTCTCAAAATGATTTATTTCGCCAAGCATAATACCCTCTAGTTCCATCCACGTCATCACACATAGCAGGATTTCATTTCTTTGATGGCTGCATAGTATTCCATTGTACATATATACCACATCTTATTTATTGATTATATAATAATATTATATATTATTATTTATTGTTTCATCTGTTGAAGGACATTTAGGTTCTTTCCATAGTTTAACTATTGTGGACATTGCTGCTATAAACATTTGGGTGCATGTGCCCCTTCAGAATGCCACGTTTGTATCTGTAGGGTATATACCCAGTACTACAATCACTAGGTCATAGGGTAGTTCTATTTTCAGGTTTTTGAGGCACTTCCACGCTGTTTTCCAGAGTGGTTGCACAAGCTTGCATTCCCTTTCTCCACATCCTCGCCAGCATCTGTCATTGACTGACTTGTTCAATTTAGCCATTCTGAAAGGTGTGAGGTGGTATCTCATTCTGGTTTTGATTTGTATTTCCCTGATGCCGAGTAATGTGGAGCATTTTTTCATGTGTCCGTTGGCCATTTGGATGTATTCTTTGCAGAAATGTCTGTTCATGACCTCTACCCATTTCTTTATTGGGTTATTCGTTCTTAGGGTGTTGAGTTTGATAAGCTCTTTATAGATTTTGGATACTGGCCCTTTATCTGGTATGTCATTTGCAAATATCTTCACCCAGATAATTTCTGAGAGTCATCTTTTGGCTTTGTTAACTGTTTCCTTTGCTGGGCAAAAGCTTTTTGATCTGATGAAATCCCAATAGTTCATTCTTGCCCTTGCTTTTCTTGCCTTTGGCGATGTTCCTAGGAAGAAGTTGCTGCTGCTGAGGTCAAAGAGGTTGCTACCTGTTCTCTCCTCAAGGATTTTGATGGATTCCTATCTCACATTATGCTTCTTCATCCATTTCCAGTCTATTTTCATGTATGGCGTAAGAAAATGATCCAATGTCATTTTTCTGCATGTGGCTGTTCAATTTTCCCGACCCTAAGGCCAGGGGCTACTTCTCTTCCCCGGGGGCGACGTGCTGCGCCTTCCCCACACTTGCTCCTGGGGAGCGCGGTGACACACGTGTGTGACCACGCTTCTCTCTCAGGCAGAAGGGATTCTAGGGCAAAGAGTATTTCGCTCCATGCGGGTATCTTTCAACCAGCTGTGGAGACTAGCTCAGGCTAGCAGCAGCAGCATCCCAAAACCCAACTCTGATTTCCCAACGAATGCTGTGCTTTCCTAGGGGAGAAGCCCAGGCAAAGAGGCTTTCGCTATATGCGGTTTTCTCCCACCGCGAGACTGGGCTCAGGCAAGCAGCAGCATCCCGCAGAACATTTCTCAGCAAATGCTGTGCTTTCGCAGAGGCGTTGGCTTGGAGCGAACAGCACTTCGCCGCTGCTTCCTCAGAAGGCTTCTTTCGCCCCAAGGAAGAAGAGCTGCGGGAGAGCTGGTACCTCTTGGGCCTTGCTTTCCCGGGCTCCATGTTCGCGTCCTGGGTTCACCCTGCCAGGCCGAACTAGGCAGACACAGCCACAACCGTGCACTAGCGTGCGTAGCCTAGGATGGCACTCTAAGCACACTACCATCTCCCGGTGTAGGCATCGTTTGGCCGTTTACTGTGGCGCTCAGGAGGACTCGTGGACTAGGCCAGTGCTATCCCCACAGGAAAGTATAGGTGAGAGGATCCCTGCACACCGCCCCGTGCACTGAATAGGGAGCTTTGCGGGACTGTCCCCACTCCTTCCCCTTAAAGCCCCTGCCTCCTCCAAGCTTCCACATCCTGGAGGAAGATGGCATCTGATGGCCAGTTCTTTATGGGAGTTGTTTCTCAAGTTCAGGGAAGGTGCCTGGTGTCAAGCCCATATCTCCACCACGGACAGGTGGCCAAGGATCTGCTGTCTCCTTGGGCCCAGAGGCTCAGGACAGGCATGCTTTCTTCCCAGACTCCTTCCTCAGAGTGGAGCACTTTCCCCTGCCCTAATCTTCCCCTCGTGTCTCCTTAGCCACCAGCTTGCGTCTCTCCGCATTGACAGACTTGTCCCTTTCCTATGGCTCTTTCCACAGGCGCCACCGCGCTTCTGTCTCAGGCAGAGGGGATGCCCAGGTCAAGAGGATTTCGCTCCATGCGGGTTTATTACACCGTGCTGTGGAGACTAGCTCCGCCAAGCAGCAGACAGCATCCCACAGTCCCGACTCTGATTTCCCAAAGATTGCTGTGCTTTCCCAGAGGGGATGCCCCGGCAAAGAGGCTTTCGCTCTATGCGGGTTTCTCCCATCGTGCTGCGAATACTAGGCTAAGGCACGCAACAAAAGCAGCCCACAGAACCGACTCTGAATTCCCAGCGACTGCTAAGCTTTCGCAGAGGTTTTCAGCTTGGGCAAACCGCACTTCGCTGCTGCTTCCTCAGCAAGGCTTTGGTAGTTCGCTTTGTCGCAGCAGGGAAGAAGAGCCGCGGGAGAGCTGCTGCCACTTGGGCCTTGCTTTCCCGGGCTCCAAGTTCGTACCCGGGGTTCACCTTGCTAAGGCCGAACTAGGCAGACACAGCCACAACCGTGCAGTAGCTTGCGTAGCCTAGGATGGCACTCTATACACACTACCATCTCCCGGTGTAAGCATCGTCTGGCCTTTTACTGTGGCGCCTAGGAGGACTCGCGGACTAGGCCAGTGCTTTCCCCACAGGAAAGGAGAGGTAACAGGATCCCTGCACACTGCCCCGTGCACTGAATAAGGATCTTTGAGGGACTGTCCCCACTCCTTCCCCTTAAAGCCCCTGCCTCCTCCAAGCGCCCACATCCTGGAGGAAGACGGCATCTTTATGGGAGTTGTTTCTCAAGTTCAGGGTAGGCGCCTGGTGTCAAGCCCATGTCTCCACCACGGACAGGTGGCCAAGGAGCTGCTGTCTCCTTGGGCCCAAAGGCTCAGGACAGGCATGCTTTCTGCCCAGACTCCTTCATCAGAGTGGAGCCATTTCCCTGCCCTAATCTTCCCCTCGGGTTTCCTTAGCAGCCAGGCTTCCGTCGCTCTGCAGTGACAGACGTGTCCCTTTCCTTAAGGCACTTTCCACAGGCGCCACCGCGCCTCTCTCTCAGGCAGAGGGGATGCACACGCCAAGAGGATTTCGCTCCATGCGGGTTTATTACACCTTGCTGTCGAGAATAGCTCCGGCGAGCAGCTGACAGCATCCCACAGACCCGACTCTGATTTCCCAAAGATTACTGTGCTTTCACAGAGGGTATGCCCTGGCAAAGAGGCTTTCGCTCTATGCGGGTGTCTCCCATCGTGCTGCAAATACTAGGCTAAGGCAAGCAACAAAAGCAGCCCACAGAACCGACTCTGAGTTGCCAGCGACTGCTATGCTTTCGCAGAGGTTCTCAGCTTGGCACAAACTGCACTTCACTGCTGCTTCCTCAGCAAGGCTTTGGTCGTTCGCTCTGTCGCAGCAGGGAAGAAGAGCCGCGGGAGAGCTGGTGCCTCTTGGGCCCTGATTTTCCGGGCTCCAAGTTCGCGCCCGGGGTTCACTTTGCTACGCCGAACTAAGCAGACACAGTCACAACCCTGCAGCAGCGTGCGTGGCCTAGCATGGCACTCTATGCCTATTACCATTTCTTGGTGTAGGTAAGGCTTTGCCATTTTCTCAGGCACTCAGGCAGACTCGCGGTCTAGGCCAGTGCCTTCACCACAGGAGAGAGGAGGAGGCGACAGGATCCCTGCACACGGCCCGTGCACTGGGATTGGGAACAGTGGGGGACTGTCTCCGCTCCTTCCCCGGCACGCGCCCTGCCACCCACAACGCTGCCACATCTTTGTGGAAGACGGCATCTTACTGCCCGTTGCTCCATGGGGTTGTTTCTGTGAGTTGTGAGTTCCGGGTATGGCACCTGGGGGCAAGCCCGTCTGCCCTTGGGACAGTTGGCCATGAGATGCTGTCCCCTTAGGACCAGAGGCACAGGACAGGCCTGCCTTCTGCCCACGCTCCTTCCTCATAGGGGAGCACGCGCCCCTGCCTAGTCATCCCCTCATGTCGCCTTAGCAGCCACGCTTCCGTCTCTCCGCACAGGGAGCGGGTGACTCTTGTCTTGCCACAGGCCTGCTGTTCGTGCACAGCAGGCTATCCTGCTTCCCGAGCGTCTCCCAACACAAGGCCAATGGCTCCTTCTCTTCCCCGGGCGCAGCGTGCTGCGCCTTCCCCACACTTGATCCTGGGGAGCGCGGTGACAGACTTGTGCGACCACGCTTCTCTCTCAGGCTGACGGGATGCTAGGGCAAAGAGTATTTCGCTCCATGCGGGTATCTTCCAACCTGCTGCGGAGACTAGCTCAGGCAAGCAGCAGCAGCATCCCCAAACCCAACTCTGATTTCCCAACGAATGCTGTGCTTTCTCAGGGGAGATGCCCAGGCAAAGAGGCTTTCCCTGTATGCGGGTTTCTCCCACAGCGAGACTGGTCTCAGGCAAGCAGCAGGATCCCGCAGAACATTTCTCAGCGAATGCTGTGCTTACGCAGAGGCGTTGTCTTGAAGCGAACAGCACTTCGCAGCTGCTTTCTCAGCAAGGCTTCTTTCGCCTCAAGGAAGAAGTGCTGCGGGAGAGCTGGTACCTCTTGGGCCTTGCTTTCCCGGGCTCCATGTTCGTGTCCTGGGTTCACCCTGCCAGGCCGAACTAAGCAGACACAGCCACAACCGTGCACTAGCGTGCGTAGCCTAGGATGGCACTCTAAGCACACTACCATCTCCCGGTGTACGCATCGTTTGGCCGTTTACTGTGGCGCTCAGGAGGACTCGCGGACTAGGCCAGTGCTATCCCCACAGGAAAGTATTGGTGACAGGATCCCTGCACACCGCCCCGTGCACTGATAAGGGAGCTTTGCGGGACTGTCCCCACTCCTTCCCCTTAGAGCCCCTGCCTCCTCCAAGCTTCCATATCCTGGAGGAAGACGGCATCTTTATGGGAGTTGTTTCTCGAGTTCAGGGATAGGCGCCTGGTGGCAAACCCATGTCTCCACCACGGACAGGTGGCCAAGGAGCTGCTCTCTCCTTGGGCCCAAAGGCTCAGGACAGGCATGCTTTCTGCCCGGACTCCTTCCTCAGAGTGGAGCCCTTTCCCCTGCCCTAATCTTCCCCTCGGGTCTCCTTAGCAGCCAGGCTTCTGTCGCTCTGCAGTGACAGACGTGTCCCTTTCCTTAAGGCTCTTTCCAGAGGCGTCACCGCGTCTCTATCTCAGGCAGAGAGGATGCACAGGCCAAGAGGATTTCGCTCCATGTGGGTTTATTACTCCGTGTTGTGGAGACTAGCTCCGGCAAGCAGAAGACAGCATCCCATACACCCGACTCTGATTTCCCAAAGATTGCTGGGCTTTCCCAGAGGGGATGCCCCGGCAAAGAGGCTTTCGCTCTATGCGAGTGTCTCCCATTGTGCTGCGAATACTAGTCTAAGGCAAGCAACAAAAGCAGCCCACAGAACCGACTCTGAATTCCCAGCGACTGCTATGCTTTCGCAGAGGTTTTCAGCTTGGGCAAACCGCACTTCGCTGCTGCTTCCTCAGCAAGGCTTTGGTAGTTGGCTCTGTCACGGCAGGGAAGATGAGCCGCGGGAGAGCTGGTGCCTCTTGGGCCTTGCTTTCCCGGGCGCCATGTTCGCGCCCTGGGTTCACCCTGCCAGACCGAACTAAGCAGACACAGCCACAACCGTGCAGTAGCTTGCGTAGCCTAGGATGGCACTCTATGCACACTACCATCTCCCAGTGTAGGTATTGTTTGGCCTTTTACTGTGGCGCTCAGGAGGACTCGGGGACTAGGCCAGTCCTTTCCCCACAGGAAAGGAGAGGTGACAGGATCCCTGCACACCGCCCCGTGCACTGAATGGGGAGCTTTGCGGGACTATTCCCACTCCTTCCCCTTAAAGCCCCTGCGTCCTCCAAGCTTCCACATCCTGGAGGAAGATGGCATCTGATGGCCAGTTCTTTATGGGAGTTGTTTCTCAAGTTCAGGGAAGGCGCCTGGTGTCAAGCCCATATCTCCACCACGGACAGGTGGCTAAGGAGCTGCTGTCTCCTTGGGCCCAAAGGCTCAGGACAGGCATGCTTTCTGCCCAGACTCCTTCCTCAGAGTGGAGCCCTTTACCCTGCCCTAATCTTCCCCTCGTGTCTCCTTAGCCACCAGCTTGCGTCTCTCTGCATTGACAGACGTGTCCCTTTCCTTAAGGCTCTTTCCACAGGCGTCACCGCGCTGCTCTCTCAGGCAGAGGGGATGCCCAGGTCAAGAGGATTTCGCTCCATGCGGGTTTATTACACCGTGCTGTGGAGACTAGCTCCGCCAAGCAGCAGACAGCATCCCACAGTCCCGACTCTGATTTCCCAAATATTGCTGTGCTTTCCCAGAGGGGATGCCCCGGCAAAGAGGCTTTCGCTCTATGCGGGTTTCTCCCATCGTGGTGCGAATACTAGGCTAAGGCACGCACAAAAGCAGCCCACAGAACCGACTCTGAATTCCCAGCGACTGCTATGCTTTCGCAGAGGTTTTCAGCTTGGCACAAACTGCACTTCGCTGTTGCTTCCTCAGCAGGCTTTGGTCGTTCGCTCTGTCGCGGCAGGGAAGAAGAGCCGCGGGAGAGCTGGTGCCCCTTGGGCCTTGCTTTCCCGGGCTCCAAGTTTGCGCCCGGGGTTCACCTTGCTACGCCGAACTAAGCAGACACAGTCACAACCCTGCAGCAGCGTGCGTGGCCTAGCATGGCACTCTATGCCTATTACCATATCCTGGTGTAGGTAAGGCTTTGCCTTTTTCTCAGGCGCTCAGGCAGACTCGGTGTCTAGGCCAGTGCCTTCACCACAGGAGAGAGGAGGCGACAGGATCCCTGCACACGGCCCGTGCACTGGGATTGGAACTGTGGGGGACTTTCTCCGCTCGTTCCCCGGCACGCGTCCTGCCACCCACAACGCTACCACATCTTGGTGGAAGACGGCATCTGACTGCCCGTTTCTCCATGGGGTTGTTTCAGCGAGTTCCGGGTATAGCACCTGGGTGCAAGCCCGTCTGCCCTTGGGACAGGTGGCCAAGGAGATGCTGTCCCCGTGGGACCAGAGGCACAGGACAGGCCTGCCTTCTGCCCACGCTCCTTCCTCAGAGGGGAGCATGCGCCCCTGCATAGTCATCCCCTCATGTCGCCTTAGCAGCCAGGCTTCCGTCTCTCCGCACAGGGAGCGGGTGACTCTTGTCTTGCCACTGGCCTGCTGTTCGTGCACAGCAGGCTATCCTGCTTCCCGAGCGTTTCCCAACCCAAGGCCGACGGCTCCTTCTCTTCCCCGGGGGCAGCGTGCTGCGCCTACCCCACACTTGATCCTGGGGAGCGTGGTGACAGACTTGTGCGACCACGCTTCTCTCTCAGGCTAACGGGATGCTAGGGCAAAGAGTATATCGTTCCATGCAGGTATCTTCCACCCTGCTGCTGAGACTAGCTAGGCAAGCAGCAGCAGAATCCCAAAACCCAACTCTGATTTCCCAACGAATGCTGTGCTTTCCCAGGGTAGAAGCCCAGGCAAAGAAGCTTTCGTGATATGCGGGTTTCTCCCACCGCGAGACTGGGATCAGGCAAGCAGCAGCAGACCGCAGAACATTTCTCAGCGAATGCTGTGCTTTCGCAGAGGCTTTGGCTTGGAGCGAACAGCACTTCGCCGCTTCTTCCTCAGCAAGGCTTCAGTCGCATCAGGGAAGAAGAGCTGCGGGAGAGCTGGTGTCTCTTGGGCCTTGCTTTCACGGGCTCCATGTTCGCGTCCTGGGTTCACTCTTCCAGGCTGAACTAAGCAGACACAGCCACAACCGTGCACTAGTGTGCGTAGCCTAGGATGGCACTCTAAGCACACTACCATCTCCCGGTGTAGGCATCGTTTGGCCGTTTACTGTCGCGCTCAGGAGGACTCACGGACTAGGCCAGTGCTATCCCCAAAGGAAAGTATAGGTGAGAGGATCCCTGCACACCGTCCCGTGCACTGAATAGGGAGCTTTGCGGGACTGTCCCCACTCCTTCCCCTTAGAGCCCCTGCCTCCTCCAAGCTTCCATATCCTGGAGGAAGACGGCATCTGATGGCCAGTTCTTTCTGGGAGTTGTTTCTCGAGTTCAGGGATAGGCGCCTGGTGGCAAACCCATGTCTCCACCACGGACAGGTGGCTAAGGAGCTGCTGTCTCCTTGGGCCCAAAGGCTCAGGACTGGCATGCTTTCTGCCCAGACTCCTTCCTCAGAGTGGAGCCCTTTCCCCTGATCTAATCTTCCCCTCATGTCTCTTTAGCCACCAGCTTGCGTCTCTCTTCATTGACAGACGTGTCCCTTTCCTTAAGACTCTTTCCACAGGCGTCACCGAGCTTCTCTCTCAGGCAGAGGGGATGCCCAGGTCAAGAGGATTTCGCTCCATGCGGGTTTATTACACCGTGCTGTGGAGACTAGCTCCGGCAAGCAGAAGACAGCATCCCACAGTCCCGACTCTGATTTCCCAAAGATTGCTGGGTTTCCCAGAGGGGATGCCCTGGCAAAGAGGCTTTCGCTCTATGCGGGTGTCTCCCATCGTGCTGCAAATACTAGGCTAAGGCAAGCAACAAAAGCAGCCCACAGAACCGACTCTGAGTTGCCAGCGACTGCTATGCTTTCGCAGAGGTTCTCAGCTTGGCACAAACTGCACTTCACTGCTGCTTCCTCAGCAAGGCTTTGGTCGTTCGCTCTGTCGCAGCAGGGAAGAAGAGCCGCGGGAGAGCTGGTGCCTCTTGGGCCCTGATTTTCCGGGCTCCAAGTTCGCGCCCGGGGTTCACTTTGCTACGCCGAACTAAGCAGACACAGTCACAACCCTGCAGCAGCGTGCGTGGCCTAGCATGGCACTCTATGCCTATTACCATTTCTTGGTGTAGGTAAGGCTTTGCCATTTTCTCAGGCACTCAGGCAGACTCGCGGTCTAGGCCAGTGCCTTCACCACAGGAGAGAGGAGGCGACAGGATCCCTGCACACGGCCCGTGCACTGGGATTGGGAACAGTGGGGGACTGTCTCCGCTCCTTCCCCGGCACGCGCCCTGCCACCCACAACGCTGCCACATCTTGGTGGAAGACGGCATCTTACTGCCCGTTGCTCCATGGGGTTGTTTCTGTGAGTTCCGGGTATGGCACCTGGGGGCAAGCCCGTCTGCCCTTGGGACAGGTGGCCATGAGATGCTGTCCCCTTAGGACCAGAGGCACAGGACAGGCCTGCCTTCTGCCCACGCTCCTTCCTCATAGGGGAGCACGCGCCCCTGCCTAGTCATCCCCTCATGTCGCCTTAGCAGCCACGCTTCCGTCTCTCCGCACAGGGAGCGGGTGACTCTTGTCTTGCCACAGGCCTGCTGTTCGTGCACAGCAGGCTATCCTGCTTCCCGAGCGTCTCCCAACACAAGGCCAATGGCTCCTTCTCTTCCCCGGGCGCAGCGCGCTGCGCCTTCCCCACACTTGATCCTGGGGAGCGCGGTGACAGACTTGTGCGACCACGCTTCTCTCTCAGGCTGACGGGATGCTAGGGCAAAGAGTATTTCGCTCCATGCGGGTATCTTCCACCCTGCTGCGGAGACTAGCTCAGGCAAGCAGCAGCAGCATCCCCAAACCCAACTCTGATTTCCCAACGAATGCTGTGCTTTCTCAGGGGAGATGCCCAGGCAAAGAGGCTTTCCCTGTATGCGGGTTTCTCCCACAGCGAGACTGGTCTCAGGCAAGCAGCAGGATCCCGCAGAACATTTCTCAGCGAATGCTGTGCTTACGCAGAGGCGTTGTCTTGAAGCGAACAGCACTTCGCAGCTGCTTTCTCAGCAAGGCTTCTTTCGCCTCAAGGAAGAAGTGCTGCGGGAGAGCTGGTACCTCTTGGGCCTTGCTTTCCCGGGCTCCATGTTCGTGTCCTGGGTTCACCCTGCCAGGCCGAACTAAGCAGACACAGCCACAACCGTGCACTAGCGTGCGTAGCCTAGGATGGCACTCTAAGCACACTACCATCTCCCGGTGTACGCATCGTTTGGCCGTTTACTGTGGCGCTCAGGAGGACTCGCGGACTAGGCCAGTGCTATCCCCACAGGAAAGTATTGGTGACAGGATCCCTGCACACCGCCCCGTGCACTGAAGAGGGAGCTTTGTGGGACTGTCCCCACTCCTTCCCCTTAGAGCCCCTGCCTCCTCCAAGCTTCCATATCCTGGAGGAAGACGGCATCTTTATGGGAGTTGTTTCTCGAGTTCAGGGATAGGCGCCTGGTGGCAAACCCATGTCTCCACCACGGACAGGTGGCCAAGGAGCTGCTCTCTCCTTGGGCCCAAAGGCTCAGGACAGGCATGCTTTCTGCCCGGACTCCTTCCTCAGAGTGGAGCCCTTTCCCCTGCCCTAATCTTCCCCTCGGGTCTCCTTAGCAGCCAGGCTTCTGTCGCTCTGCAGTGACAGACGTGTCCCTTTCCTTAAGGCTCTTTCCAGAGGCGTCACCGCGTCTCTATCTCAGGCAGAGAGGATGCACAGGCCAAGAGGATTTCGCTCCATGTGGGTTTATTACTCCGTGTTGTGGAGACTAGCTCCGGCAAGCAGAAGACAGCATCCCATACACCCGACTCTGATTTCCCAAAGATTGCTGGGCTTTCCCAGAGGGGATGCCCCGGCAAAGAGGCTTTCGCTCTATGCGAGTGTCTCCCATTGTGCTGCGAATACTAGTCTAAGGCAAGCAACAAAAGCAGCCCACAGAACCGACTCTGAATTCCCAGCGACTGCTATGCTTTCGCAGAGGTTTTCAGCTTGGGCAAACCGCACTTCGCTGCTGCTTCCTCAGCAAGGCTTTGGTAGTTGGCTCTGTCACGGCAGGGAAGATGAGCCGCGGGAGAGCTGGTGCCTCTTGGGCCTTGCTTTCCCGGGCGCCATGTTCGCGCCCTGGGTTCACCCTGCCAGACCGAACTAAGCAGACACAGCCACAACCGTGCAGTAGCTTGCGTAGCCTAGGATGGCACTCTATGCACACACTACCATCTCCCAGTGTAGGTATTGTTTGGCCTTTTACTGTGGCGCTCAGGAGGACTCGGGGACTAGGCCAGTCCTTTCCCCACAGGAAAGGAGAGGTGACAGGATCCCTGCACACCGCCCCGTGCACTGAATGGGGAGCTTTGCGGGACTATTCCCACTCCTTCCCCTTAAAGCCCCTGCGTCCTCCAAGCTTCCACATCCTGGAGGAAGATGGCATCTGATGGCCAGTTCTTTATGGGAGTTGTTTCTCAAGTTCAGGGAAGGCGCCTGGTGTCAAGCCCATATCTCCACCACGGACAGGTGGCTAAGGAGCTGCTGTCTCCTTGGGCCCAAAGGCTCAGGACAGGCATGCTTTCTGCCCAGACTCCTTCCTCAGAGTGGAGCCCTTTACCCTGCCCTAATCTTCCCCTCGTGTCTCCTTAGCCACCAGCTTGCGTCTCTCTGCATTGACAGACGTGTCCCTTTCCTTAAGGCTCTTTCCACAGGCGTCACCGCGCTTCTCTCTCAGGCAGAGGGGATGCCCAGGTCAAGAGGATTTCGCTCCATGCGGGTTTATTACACCGTGCTGTGGAGACTAGCTCCGCCAAGCAGCAGACAGCATCCCACAGTCCCGACTCTGATTTCCCAAATATTGCTGTGCTTTCCCAGAGGGGATGCCCCGGCAAAGAGGCTTTCGCTCTATGCGGGTTTCTCCCATCGTGGTGCGAATACTAGGCTAAGGCACGCACAAAAGCAGCCCACAGAACCGACTCTGAATTCCCAGCGACTGCTATGCTTTCGCAGAGGTTTTCAGCTTGGCACAAACTGCACTTCGCTGTTGCTTCCTCAGCAGGCTTTGGTCGTTCGCTCTGTCGCGGCAGGGAAGAAGAGCCGCGGGAGAGCTGGTGCCCCTTGGGCCTTGCTTTCCCGGGCTCCAAGTTCGCGCCCGGGGTTCACCTTGCTACGCCGAACTAAGCAGACACAGTCACAACCCTGCAGCAGCGTGCGTGGCCTAGCATGGCACTCTATGCCTATTACCATATCCTGGTGTAGGTAAGGCTTTGCCTTTTTCTCAGGCGCTCAGGCAGACTCGGTGTCTAGGCCAGTGCCTTCACCACAGGAGAGAGGAGGCGACAGGATCCCTGCACACGGCCCGTGCACTGGGATTGGAACTGTGGGGGACTTTCTCCGCTCGTTCCCCGGCACGCGTCCTGCCACCCACAACGCTACCACATCTTGGTGGAAGACGGCATCTGACTGCCCGTTTCTCCATGGGGTTGTTTCAGCGAGTTCCGGGTATAGCACCTGGGTGCAAGCCCGTCTGCCCTTGGGACAGGTGGCCAAGGAGATGCTGTCCCCGTGGGACCAGAGGCACAGGACAGGCCTGCCTTCTGCCCACGCTCCTTCCTCAGAGGGGAGCATGCGCCCCTGCATAGTCATCCCCTCATGTCGCCTTAGCAGCCAGGCTTCCGTCTCTCCGCACAGGGAGCGGGTGACTCTTGTCTTGCCACTGGCCTGCTGTTCGTGCACAGCAGGCTATCCTGCTTCCCGAGCGTTTCCCAACCCAAGGCCGACGGCTCCTTCTCTTCCCCGGGGGCAGCGTGCTGCGCCTTCCCCACACTTGATCCTGGGGAGCGTGGTGACAGACTTGTGTGACCACGCTTCTCTCTCAGGCTAACGGGATGCTAGGGCAAAGAGTATATCGTTCCATGCAGGTATCTTCCACCCTGCTGCTGAGACTAGCTAGGCAAGCAGCAGCAGAATCCCAAAACCCAACTCTGATTTCCCAACGAATGCTGTGCTTTCCCAGGGTAGAAGCCCAGGCAAAGAAGCTTTCGTGATATGCGGGTTTCTCCCACCGCGAGACTGGGATCAGGCAAGCAGCAGCAGCCCGCAGAACATTTCTCAGCGAATGCTGTGCTTTCGCAGAGGCTTTGGCTTGGAGCGAACAGCACTTCGCCGCTTCTTCCTCAGCAAGGCTTCAGTCGCATCAGGGAAGAAGAGCTGCGGGAGAGCTGGTGTCTCTTGGGCCTTGCTTTCACGGGCTCCATGTTCGCGTCCTGGGTTCACTCTTCCAGGCTGAACTAAGCAGACACAGCCACAACCGTGCACTAGCGTGCGTAGCCTAGGATGGCACTCTAAGCACACTACCATCTCCCGGTGTAGGCATCGTTTGGCCGTTTACTGTCGCGCTCAGGAGGACTCGCGGACTAGGCCAGTGCTATCCCCAAAGGAAAGTATAGGTGAGAGGATCCCTGCACACCGTCCCGTGCACTGAATAGGGAGCTTTGCGGGACTGTCCCCACTCCTTCCCCTTAGAGCCCCTGCCTCCTCCAAGCTTCCATATCCTGGAGGAAGACGGCATCTGATGGCCAGTTCTTTCTGGGAGTTGTTTCTCGAGTTCAGGGATAGGCGCCTGGTGGCAAACCCATGTCTCCACCACGGACAGGTGGCTAAGGAGCTGCTGTCTCCTTGGGCCCAAAGGCTCAGGACTGGCATGCTTTCTGCCCAGACTCCTTCCTCAGAGTGGAGCCCTTTCCCCTGATCTAATCTTCCCCTCATGTCTCTTTAGCCACCAGCTTGCGTCTCTCTTCATTGACAGACGTGTCCCTTTCCTTAAGACTCTTTCCACAGGCGTCACCGAGCTTCTCTCTCAGGCAGAGGGGATGCCCAGGTCAAGAGGATTTCGCTCCATGCGGGTTTATTACACCGTGCTGTGGAGACTAGCTCCGGCAAGCAGAAGACAGCATCCCACAGTCCCGACTCTGATTTCCCAAAGATTGCTGGGTTTCCCAGAGGGGATGCCCTGGCAAAGAGGCTTTCGCTCTATGCGGGTGTCTCCCATCGTGCTGCAAATACTAGGCTAAGGCAAGCAACAAAAGCAGCCCACAGAACCGACTCTGAGTTGCCAGCGACTGCTATGCTTTCGCAGAGGTTCTCAGCTTGGCACAAACTGCACTTCACTGCTGCTTCCTCAGCAAGGCTTTGGTCGTTCGCTCTGTCGCAGCAGGGAAGAAGAGCCGCGGGAGAGCTGGTGCCTCTTGGGCCCTGATTTTCCGGGGGCTCCAAGTTCGCGCCCGGGGTTCACTTTGCTACGCCGAACTAAGCAGACACAGTCACAACCCCTGCAGCAGCGTGCGTGGCCTAGCATGGCACTCTATGCCTATTACCATTTCTTGGTGTAGGTAAGGCTTTGCCATTTTCTCAGGCACTCAGGCAGACTCGCGGTCTAGGCCAGTGCCTTCACCACAGGAGAGAGGAGGCGACAGGATCCCTGCACACGGCCCGTGCACTGGGATTGGGAACAGTGGGGGACTGTCTCCGCTCCTTCCCCGGCACGCGCCCTGCCACCCACAACGCTGCCACATCTTGGTGGAAGACGGCATCTTACTGCCCGTTGCTCCATGGGGTTGTTTCTGTGAGTTCCGGGTATGGCACCTGGGGGCAAGCCCGTCTGCCCTTGGGACAGGTGGCCATGAGATGCTGTCCCCTTAGGACCAGAGGCACAGGACAGGCCTGCCTTCTGCCCACGCTCCTTCCTCATAGGGGAGCACGCGCCCCTGCCTAGTCATCCCCTCATGTCGCCTTAGCAGCCACGCTTCCGTCTCTCCGCACAGGGAGCGGGTGACTCTTGTCTTGCCACTGGCCTGCTGTTCGTGCACAGCAGGCTATCCTGCTTCCCGAGCGTCTCCCAACACAAGGCCAATGGCTCCTTCTCTTCCCCGGGGGCAGCGTGCTGCGCCTTCCCCACACTTGATCCTGGGGAGCGCGGTGACAGACTTGAGCGACCACGCTTCTCTCTCAGGCTGACGGGATGCTAGGGCAAAGAGTATTTCGCTCCATGCGGGTATCTTCCACCCTGCTGCGGAGACTAGCTCAGGCAAGCAGCAGCAGCATCCCCAAACCCAACTCTGATTTCCCAACGAATGCTGTGCTTTCTCAGGGGAGATGCCCAGGCAAAGAGGCTTTCCCTGTATGCGGGTTTCTCCCACAGCGAGACTGGTCTCAGGCAAGCAGCAGGATCCCGCAGAACATTTCTCAGCGAATGCTGTGCTTACGCAGAGGCGTTGTCTTGAAGCGAACAGCACTTCGCAGCTGCTTTCTCAGCAAGGCTTCTTTCGCCTCAAGGAAGAAGTGCTGCGGGAGAGCTGGTACCTCTTGGGCCTTGCTTTCTCGGGCTCCATGTTCGTGTCCTGGGTTCACCCTGCCAGGCCGAACTAAGCAGACACAGCCACAACCGTGCACTAGCGTGCGTAGCCTAGGATGGCACTCTAAGCACACTACCATCTCCCGGTGTACGCATCGTTTGGCCGTTTACTGTGGCGCTCAGGAGGACTCGCGGACTAGGCCAGTGCTATTCCCACAGGAAAGTATTGGTGACAGGATCCCTGCACACCGCCCCGTGCACTGAAGAGGGAGCTTTGCGGGACTGTCCCCACTCCTTCCCCTTAGAGCCCCTGCCTCCTCCAAGCTTCCATATCCTGGAGGAAGACGGCATCTTTATGGGAGTTGTTTCTCAAGTTCAGGGTAGGCGCCTGGTATCAAGCCCATGTCTCCACCACGGACAGGTGGCCAAGGAGCTGCTGTCTCCTTGGGCCCAAAGGATCAGGACAGGCATGCTTTCTGCCCAGACTCCTTCCTCAGAGTGGAGCCATTTCCCTGCCCTAATCTTCCCCTCGGGTCTCCTTAGCAGCCAGGCTTCCATCGCTCTGCAGTGACAGACGTGTCCCTTTCCTTAAGGCACTTTCCACAGGCGCCACCGCGCCTCTCTCTCAGGCAGAAGGGATGCACACGCCAAGAGGATTTCGCTCCATGCGGGTTTATTACACCATGCTGTCGAGAATAGCTCCGGCGAGCAACTGACAGCATCCCACAGACCCGACTCTGATTTCCCAAAGATTGCTGTGCTTTCACAGAGGGTATGCCCTGGCAAAGAGGCTTTCGTTCTATGCGGGTGTCTCCCATCGTGCTGCGAATACTAGGCTAAGGCAAGCAACAAAAGCAGCCCACAGAACCGACTCTGATTTGCCAGCGACTGCTATGCTTTCGCAGAGGTTCTCAGCTTCGCACAAACTGCACTTCACTGCTGCTTCCTCAGCAAGGCTTTGGTCATTCGCTCTGTCGCGGCAGGAAAGAAGAGCCGCGGGAGAGCTGGTGCCTCTTGGGCCTTGCTTTCCCGGGCTCCAAGTTCGCGCACGGGGTTCACCTTGCTAAGCCGAACTAAGCAGACACAGTCAAAACCCTGCAGCAGCGTGCGTGGCCTAGCATGGCACTCTATGCCTATTACCATATCCTGGTGTAGGTAAGGCTTTGCCTTTTTCTCAGGCGCTCAGGCAGACTCGGGGTCTAGGCCAGTGCCTTCACCACAGGAGAGAGGAGGCGACAGGATCCCTGCACACGGCCCGTGCACTGGGATTGGAACTGTGGGGGACTGTCTCCGCTCCTTCCCCGGCACGCGCCCTGCCACCCACAATGCTGCCACATCTTGGTGGAAAACGGCATCTGACTGCCCGTTTCTCCATGGGGTTGTTTCAGCGAGTTCCGGGTATGGCACCTGGGTGCAAGCCCGTCTGCCCTTGGGACAGGTGGCCAAGGAGATGCTGTCCCTTTGGGACCAGAGGCACAGGACAGGCCTGCCTTCTGCCCACGCTCCTTCCTCAGAGGGGAGCACGCGCCCCTGCCTCGTCGTCCCCTCATGTCGCCTTAGCAGCCAGGCTTCCGTCTCTCCCCACAGGGAGCGGGTGACTCTTGTCTTGCCACTGGCTTTCTGTTCGTGCACAGCAGGCTATCCTGCTTCCCGAGCGTTTTCCAACCCCAAGGAAAACGGCTCCTTCTCTTCCCCGGGGGCAGCGTGCTGCGCCTTCCCCAGACTTGATCCTAGGGTGCGCGGTGACAGACGTGTGCGACCACGCTTCTCTCTCAGGCTGAGGGGATGCTAGGATAAAGAGTATATCGCTCCATGCGGGTATCTTCCACCCTGATGCTGAGACTAGCTAGGCAAGCAGCAGCAGCATCCCCAAACCCAACTCTGATAGCCCAAAGAATGCTGTGGTTGACCAGGGGAGATGCCCAGGCAAAGAGGCTTTCGCTGTATGCGGGTGTCTCCCACAGCGAGACTGGTCTCAGGCAAGCAGCAGCATCCCGCAGAACATTTCTCAGCGAATGCTGTGCTTTCGCAGAGGCTTTGGCTTGGAGCGAACAGCACTTCGCCGCTGCTTCCTCAGCAAGGCTTCAGTCGCATCAGGGAAGAAGAGCTGCGGGAGAGCTGGTACCTCTTGGGCCTTGCTTTCCCGGGCTCCATGTTCGCGTCCTGGGTTCACCCTTCCAGGCCGAACTAAGCAGACACCGCCACAACCGTGCACTAGCGTGCGTAGCTTAGGATGGCACTCTAAGCACACAACCATCTCCCGGTGTAGGCATCGTTTGGCCTTTTACTGTGGCGCTCAGGAGGACTCGCGGACTAGGCCAGTGCTATCCCCAAAGGAAAGTATAGGTGACAGGATCCCTGCACACCGCCGCGTGCACTGAATACGGAGCTTTGCGGGGTTGTCCCCACTCCTTCCCCTTAAAGCCCCTGCCTCCTCCAAGCTTCCACATCCTGGAGGAAGACGGCATCTGATGGCCAGTACTTTCTGGGAGATGTTTCTCGAGTTCAGGGATAGGCGCTTGGTGGCAAGCCCATGTCTCCACCATGTACATGTGGCCAAGGAGCTGCTGTCTCCTTGGGCCCAAAGACTCAGGACAGGCATGCTTTCTGCCCGGACTCCTTCCTCAGAGTGGATCCCATTCCCCTGCCCTAATCTCGCCCTCGCTTCTCCTTAGCAGCCAGGCTTCCGTCGCTCTGCAGTGACAGACGTGTCCCTTTCCTTAAGGCTCTTTCCACAGGCGCCACCGCGTCTCTATCTCAGGCAGAGGGGATGCACAGGCCAAGAGGATTTCGCTCCATGCGGGTTTATTACACCGTGTTGTGGAGACTAGCTCCGGCAAGCAGAAGACAGCATCCCAGAGACCCGACTCTGATTTCCCAAAGATTGCTGGGCTTTCCCAGAGGGGATGCTCCGGCAAAGAGGCTTTCGCTCTATGCGGGTTTGTCCCTTCGTGCTGCGAATACTAGGCTAAGGCAAACAACAAAAGCAGCCCACAGAACCGACTCTGATTTGCCAGCGACTGCTAATCTTTCGCTGAGGTTTTCAGCTTGGCGCAAACTGCACTTCGCTGCTGCTTCCTAACAAGGCTTTGGTCGTTCGCTCTGTCGTGGCAGGGAAGAAGTGCGTGGGAGAGCTGGTGCCTCTTGGGCCTTGCTTTCCCCGGCACCATGTTCGCGCCCTAGGTTCACCCTACCAGGCCGAACTATGCAGACACAGCCACAACCGTGCAGTAGCTTGCGTAGCCTAGGATGGCACTCTAAGCACACATTCATCTCCCGGTGTACGCATCGTTTGGCCTTTTACTGTGGCGCTCAGGAGTATTCGGGGACTAACCAGTCCTTTCCCTACAGGAAAGGAGAGGTGACAGGATCCCTGCACACCGCCCCGTGCACTGAATGGGGAGCTTTGCGGGACTATTCCCACTCCTTCCCCTTAAAGCCCCTGCGTCCTCCAAGCTTCCACATCCTGGAGGAAGATGGCATCTGATGGCCAGTTTTTTATGGGAGTTGTTTCTCATGTTCAGGGAAGGCGCCTGGTTTCAAGCCCATATCTCCACCACGGACAGGTGGCTAAGGAGCTGCTGTCTCCTTGGGCCCAAAGGCTCAGGACAGGCATGCTTTCTGCCCAGACTCCGTCCTCAGAGTGGAGCCCTTTCCCCTGCCCTAATCTTCCCCTCGTGTCTCCTTAGCCACCAGCTTGCGTCTCTCTGCATTGACAGACGTGTCCCTTTCCTTAAGGCTCTTTCCACAGGCGCCACCGCGTCTCTATCTCAGGCAGAAGGGATGCACAGGCCAAGAGGATTTCGCTCCATGCGGGTTTATTACACCGTGTTGTGGAGACTAGCTCTGGTAAGCAGAAGACAGCATCCCACAGACCCGACTCTGATTTCCCAAAGATTGCTGGGCTTTCCCAGAGGGGATGCCCCGGCAAAGAGGCTTTCGCTCTATGCGGGTTTCTCCCATCGTGCTGCGAATACTAGGCTAAGGCAAGCAACAAAAGCAGCTCACAGAACCGACTCTGATTTGCCAGCTATTGCTAATCTTTCCCTGAGGTTTTCAGCTTGGCGCAAACTGCACTTTGCTGCTGCTTCCTAACAAGGCTTTGGTCGTTCGCTCTGTCGTGGCAGGGAAGAAGTGCGCGGGAGAGCTGGTGCCTCTTGGGCCTTGCTTTCCCCGGCGCCATGTTCGCGCCCTTGGTTCACCGTGCCAGGCCGAACTAAGCAGACACAGCCACAACCGTGCAGTAGCTTGCGTACCTAGGATGGCACTCTATGCACACTACCATCTCCCAGTGTAGGTATTGTTTGGCTTTTTACTGTGGCGCTGAGGAGGACTCGGGTCTAGGCCAGTCCTTTCCCCACAGGAAAGAGAGGTGACAGGATCCCTGCACACCGCCCCGTGCACTGAATGGGGAGCTTTGCGGGACTATTCCCACTCCTTCCCCTTAAAGCCCCTGCGTCCTCCAAGCTTCCACATCCTGGAGGAAGATGGCATCTGATGGCCAGTTCTTTATGGGAGTTGTTTCTCAAGTTCAGGGAAGGCGCCTGGTGTCAAGCCCATATCTCCACCACGGACAGGTGGCTAAGGAGCTGCTGTCTCCTTGGCCCAAAGGCTCAGGACAGGCATGCTTTCTGCCCAGAATCCTTCCTCAGAGTGGATCCCATTCCCCTGCCCTAATCTTCCCCTCGTGTCTCCTTAGCCACCAGCTTGCGTCTCTCTGCATTGACAGACGTGTCCCTTTCCTTAAGGCTCTTTCCACAGGCGTCACCGCGCTTCTCTCTCAGGCAGAGGGGATGCCCAGGTCGAGAGGATTTCGCTCCATGCGGGTTTAATAAACCATGCTGTCGAGAATAGCTCCGGCGAGCAGCTGACAGCATCCCACAGACCCGACTCTGATTTCCCAAAGATTGCTGTGCTTTCACAGAGGGTATTCCCTGGCAAAGAGGCTTTCGCTCCATGCGGGTGTCTCCCATCGTGCTGCAAATACTAGGCTAAGGCAAGCAACAAAAGCAGCCCACAGAACCGACTCTGAGTTGCCAGCGACTGCTATGCTTTCGCAGAGGTTTTCAGCTTGGCACAAACTGCACTTCGCTGCTGCTTCCTCAGCAAGGCTTTGGTCGTTCGCTCTGTCGCGGCAGGGAAGAAGAGCCGCGGGAGAGCTGGTGCCTCTTGGGCCCTGATTCTCCGGGCTCCAAGTTCGCGCCCGGGCTTCACCTTGCTACGCCGAACTAAGCAGACACAGTCACAACCCTGCAGCAGCGTGCGTGGCCTAGCATGGCACTCTATGCCTATTACCATGTCTTGGTGTAGGTAAGGCTTTGCCATTTTCTCAGGCGCTCAGGCAGACTCGCGGTCTAGGCCAGTGCCTTCACCACAGGAGAGAGGAGGCGACAGGATCCCTGCACACGGCCCGTGCACTGGGATTGGGAACAGTGGGGGACTGTCTCCGCTCCTTCCCCGGCACGCGCCCTGCCACCCACAACGCTGCCACATCTTGGTGGAAGACGGCATCTGACTGCCCGTTTCTCCATGGGGTTGTTTCAGCGAGTTCCGGGTATGGCACCTGGGGGCAAGCCCGTCTGCCCTTGGGACAGGTGGCCAAGGAGATGCTGTCCCCTTGGGACCAGAGGCACAGGACAGGCCTGCCTTCTGCCCACGCTCCTTCCTCAGAGGGGAGCACGCGCCCCTGCCTCGTCGTCCCCTCATGTCGCCTTAGCAGCCAGGCTTCCATCTCTCCGCACAGGGAGAGGGTGACACTTGTCTTGCCACTGGCCTGCTGTTCGTGCACAGCAGGCTATCCTGCTTCCCGAGCGTTTCCCCAACCCCAAGGCCAACGGCTCCTTCTCTTCCCCGGGGGCAGCGTGCTGCGCCTTCCCCACACTTGATCCTGGGGAGCGCGGTGAAAGACGTGTGCGACCACGCTTCTCTCTCAGACTGAGGGGATGCTAGGGCAAAGAGTATATCGCTCCTTGCGGGTATCTTCCACCCTGCTGCTGAGACTAGCTCAGGCAAGCAGCAGCAGCATCCCCAAACCCAACTCTGATATCCCGACGAATGCTGTGCTTTCCCAGGGGAGAAGCCCAGGCAAAGAGGCTTTCGTGGTATGCGGGTTTCTCCCACCGCGAGACTGGGCTCAGGCAAGCAGCAGCAGTCCGCAGAACATTTCTCAGCGAATGCTGTGCTTTCGCAGAGGCTTTGGCTTGGAGCGAACAGCACTTCGCCGCTGCTTCCTCAGCAAGGCTTCAGTCGCATCAGGGAAGAAGAGCTGCGGGAGAGCTGGTGTCTCTAGGGGCCTTGCTTTCACGGGCACCATGTTCGCGTCCTGGGTTCACACTTCCAGGCCGAACTAAGCAGGCACCGCCACAACCGTGCACTAGCGTGCGTAGCCTAGGATGGCACTCTAAGCACACTACCATCTCCCGGTGTAGGCATCTTTTGGCCTTTTACTGTGGCGCTCAGGAGGACTCGCGGACTAGGCGAGTGCTATCCCCAAAGGAAAGTATAGGTTGGAGGATCCCTGCACACCGCCCCGTGCACTGAATAGGGAGCTTTGCGGGACTGTCCCCACTCCTTCCCCTGAAAGCCCTGCCTCCTTCAAGCTTACACATCCTGGAGGAAGATGGCATCTGATGGCCAGTTCTTTCTGGGAGTTGTTTCTCGAATTCAGGGTAGGCGCCTGGTGGCAAGCCCATGTCCCCACCACGGACATGTGGCCAAGGATCTGCTATCTCCTTGGGCCCAAAAGCTCAGGACAGGCATGCTTTCTGCCCAGACTCCTTCCTCAGAGTGGAGCCCTTTCCCCTGCCCTAATCTTCCCCTCGGGTCTCCTTAGCAGCCAGGCTTCCATCGCTCTGCAGTGACAGACGTGTCCCTTTCCTTAAGGATCTTTCCACAGGCGCCTTCGCGCTTCTCTCTAAGCAGTGGGGAGGCACAGGCCAAGAAGATTTCGCTCCATGCGGGTTTATTACACCGTGCTGTGGAGACTAGCTCCGGCAAGCAGCAGACAGCATCCCACTGACCCGACTTTGATTTCCTAAAGATTGCTGTGCTTTCCCATAGGGGATGGCCCGGCAAAGAGGCTTTCGCTCTATGCGGGTTTCTCCCATCGTGCTGCGAATACTAGGCTAAGGCAAGCAACAAAAGCAGCCCACCGAACCGACTCTGATTTCCCAGCGACTGCTAATCTTTCGCTGAGGTTTTCAGCTTGGCGCAAACTGCACTTCGCTGCTGCTTCCTCAGCAAGGCTTTGGTCGTTCGCTCTGTCGTGGCAGGGAAGAAGTGCGCGGGAGAGCTGCTGGTGCCGCTTGGGCCTTGCTTTCCCGGGCGCCATGTTCGCGCCCTGGGTTCACCCTGCCAGGCCGAACTAAGCAGACACAGCCACAACCGTGCAGTAGCTTGCGTAGCCTAGGATGGCACTCTAAGCACACATTCATCTCCCGGTGTACGCATCGTTTGGCCTTTTACTGTGGCGCTCAGGAGTATTCGGGGACTAGGCCAGTCCTTTCCCCACAGGAAAGGAGAGGTGACAGGATCCCTGCACACCGCCCCGTGCATTGAATGGGGAGCTTTGCGGGACTATTCCCACTCCTTCCCCTTAAAGCCCCTGCGTCCTCCAAGCTTCCACATCCTGGAGGAAGATGGCATCTGATGGCCAGTTCTTTATGGGAGTTGTTTCTCAAGTTCAGGGAAGGCGCCTGGTGTCAAGCCCATATCTCCACCACGGACATGTGGCTAAGGAGCTGCTGTCTCCTTGGGCCCAAAGGCTCAGGACAGGCATGCTTTCTGCCCAGACTCCGTCCTCAGAGTGGAGCCCTTTCCCCTGCCCTAATCTTCCCCTCGTGTCTCCTTAGCCACCAGCTTGCGTCTCTCTGCATTGACAGACGTGTCCCTTTCCTTAAGGCTCTTTCCACAGGCGTCACCGTGCTTCTCTCTCAGGCAGAGGGGATGCCCAGGTCAAGAGGATTTCGCTCCATGCGGGTTTAATAAACCATGCTGTCGAGAATAGCTCCGGCGAGCAGCTGACAGCATCCCACAGACCCGACTCTGATTTCCCAAAGATTGCTGTGCTTTCACAGAGGGTATTCCCTGGCAAAGAGGCTTTCGCTCTATGCGGGTGTCTCCCATCGTGCTGCAAATACTAGGCTAAGGCAAGCAACAAAAGCAGTCCACAGAACCGACTCTGAGTTGCCAGCGACTGCTATGCTTTCGCAGAGGTTTTCAGCTTGGCACAAACTGCACTTCGCTGCTGCTTCCTCAGCAAGGCTTTGGTCGTTCGCTCTGTCGCGGCAGGGAAGAAGAGCCGCGGGAGAGCTGGTGCCTCTAGGGCCCTGATTTTCCGGGCTCCAAGTTCGCGCCCGGGCTTCACCTTCCTACGCCGAACTAAGCAGACACAGTCACAACCCTGCAGCAGCGTGCGTGGCCTAGCATGGCACTCTATGCCTATTACCATGTCTTGGTGTAGGTAAGGCTTTGCCATTTTCTCAGGCGCTCTGGCAGACTCGCGCTCTAGGCCAGTGCCTTCACCACAGGAGAGAGGAGGCGACAGGATCCCTGCACACGGCCCGTGCACTGGGATTGGGAACAGTGGGGGACTGTCTCCGCTCCTTCCCCGGCACGCGCCCTGCCACCCACAACGCTGCCACATCTTGGTGGAAGACGGCATCTGACTGCCCGTTTCTCCATGGGGTTGTTTCAGCGAGTTCCGGGTATGGCACCTGGGGGCAAGCCCGTCTGCCCTTGGGACAGGTGGCCAAGGAGATGCTGTCCCCTTGGGACCAGAGGCACAGGACAGGCCTGCCTTCTGCCCACGTTCCTTCCTCAGAGGGGAGCACGCGCCCCTGCCTCGTCGTCCCCTCATGTCGCCTTAGCAGCCAGGCTTCCATCTCTCCGCACAGGGAGAGGGTGACACTTGTCTTGCCACTGGCCTGCTGTTCGTGCACAGCAGGCTATCCTGCTTCCCGAGCGTTTCCCAACCCCAAGGCCAACGGCTCCTTCTCTTCCCCGGGGGCAGCGTGCTGCGCCTTCCCCACACTTGATCCTGGGGAGCGCGGTGAAAGACGTGTGCGACCACGCTTCTCTCTCAGACTGAGGGGATGCTAGGGCAAAGAGTATAACGCTCCATGCGGGTAGCTTCCACCCTGCTGCTGAGACTAGCTCAGGCAAGCAGCAGCAGCATCCCCAAACCCAACTCTGATATCCCGACGAATGCTGTGCTTTCCCAGGGGAGAAGCCCAGGCAAAGAGGCTTTCGTGGTATGCGGGTTTCTCCCACCGCGAGACGGGGCTCAGGCAAGCAGCAGCAGCCCGCAGAACATTTCTCAGCGAATGCTGTGCTTTCGCAGAGGCTTTGGCTTGGAGCGAACAGCACTTCGCCGCTGCTTCCTCAGCAAGGCTTCAGTCGCATCAGGGAAGAAGAGCTGCGGGAGAGCTGGTGTCTCTAGGGGCCTTGCTTTCACGGGCACCATGTTCGCGTCCTGGGTTCACCCTTCCAGGCCGAACTAAGCAGACACCGCCACAACCGCGCAATAGCGTGCGTAGCTTAGGATGGCACTCTAAGCACATAACCATCTCCCGGTGTAGCCATCGTTTGGCCGTTTACTGTGGCGCTCAGGAGGACTCGCGGACAAGGCCAGTGCTATTCCCAAAGGAAAGTATAGGTGAGAGGATCCCTGCACACCGCCCCGTGCACTGAATAGGGAGCTTTTCGGGGTTGTCCCCACTCCTTCCCCTTAAAACCCCTGCCTCCTCCAAGCTTCCACATCCTGGAGGAAGACGGCATCTGATGGCCAGTTCTTTCTGGGAGTTGTTTCTCGAGTTCAGGGATAGGCGCCTGTGGCAAACCCATGTCTCCACCACGGACAGGTGGCCAAGGAGCTGCTGTCTCCTTGGGCCCAAAGGCTCCGGACAGGCATGCTTTCTGCCCAGACTCCTTCCTCAGAGTGGATCCCATTCCCCTGCCCTAATCTCGCCCTCGGTTCCCCTTAGCAGCCAGGCTTCCGTCGCTCTGCAGTGACAGACGTGTCCCTTTCCTTAAGGCTCTTTCCACAGGCGCCACCACGTCTCTATCTCAGGCAGAGGGGATGCACAGGCCAAGAGGATTTCGCTCCATGCGGGTTTATTACACCGTATTGTGGAGACTAGCTCCGGCAAGCAGAAGACAGCATCCCACAGACCCGACTCTGATTTCCCAAAGATTGCTGGGCTTTCCCAGAGGGGATGCTCCGGCAAAGAGGCTTTCGCTCTATGCGGGTTTGTCCCATCGTGGTGCGAATACTAGGCTAAGGCAAACAACAAAAGCAGCCCACAGAACCGACTCTGATTTGCCAGCGACTGCTAATCTTTCGCAGAGGTTTTCAGCTTGGCGCAAACTGCACTTCGTTGCTGCTTCCTAACAAGGCTTTGGTCGTTCGCTCTGTCGTGGCAGGGAAGAAGTGCGCGGGAGAGCTGGTGCCTCTTGGGCCTTGCTTTCCCCCCGGGCACCATGTTCGCGCCCTGGGTTCACCCTGCCAGGCCGAACTATGCAGACACAGCCACAACCGTGCAGTAGCTTGCGTAGCCTAGGATGGCACTCTAAGCACACATTCATCTCCCGGTGTACGCATCGTTTGGCCTTTTACTGTGGCGCTCAGGAGTATTCGGGGACTAACCAGTCCTTTCCCTACAGGAAAGGAGAGGTGACAGGATCCCTGCACACCGCCCCGTGCACTGAATGGGGAGCTTTGCGGGACTATTCCCACTCCTTCCCCTTAAAGCCCCTGCGTCCTCCAAGCTTCCACATCCTGGAGGAAGATGGCATCTGATGGCCAGTTTTTTATGGGAGTTGTTTCTCATGTTCAGGGAAGGCGCCTGGTTTCAAGCCCATATCTCCACCACGGACAGGTGGCTAAGGAGCTGCTGTCTCCTTGGGCCCAAAGGCTCAGGACAGGCATGCTTTCTGCCCAGACTCCGTCCTCAGAGTGGAGCCCTTTCCCCTGCCCTAATCTTCCCCTCGTGTCTCCTTAGCCACCAGCTTGCGTCTCTCTGCATTGACAGACGTGTCCCTTTCCTTAAGGCTCTTTCCACAGGCGCCACCGCGTCTCTATCTCAGGCAGAAGGGATGCACAGGCCAAGAGGATTTCGCTCCATGCGGGTTTATTACACCGTGTTGTGGAGACTAGCTCCGGTAAGCAGAAGACAGCATCCCACAGACCCGACTCTGATTTCCCAAAGATTGCTGGGCTTTCCCAGAGGGGATGCCCCGGCAAAGAGGCTTTCGCTCTATGCGGGTTTCTCCCATCGTGCTGCGAATACTAGGCTAAGGCAAGCAACAAAAAAGCAGCTCACAGAACCGACTCTGATTTGCCAGCGATTGCTAATCTTTCCCTGAGCTTTTCAGCTTGGCGCAAACTGCACTTTGCTGCTGCTTCCTAACAAGGCTTTGGTCGTTCGCTCTGTCGTGGCAGGGAAGAAGTGCGCGGGAGAGCTGGTGCCTCTTGGGCCTTGCTTTCCCCGGGCGCCATGTTCGCGCCCCTGGGTTCACCGTGCCAGGCCGAACTAAGCAGACACAGCCACAACCCGTGCAGTAGCTTGCGTACCTAGGATGGCACTCTATGCACACTACCATCTCCCAGTGTAGGTATTGTTTGGCTTTTTACTGTGGCGCTGAGGAGGACTCGGGTCTAGGCCAGTCCTTTCCCCACAGGAAAGAGAGGTGACAGGATCCCTGCACACCGCCCCGTGCACTGAATGGGGAGCTTTGCGGGACTATTCCCACTCCTTCCCCTTAAAGCCCCTGCGTCCTCCAAGCTTCCACATCCTGGAGGAAGATGGCATCTGATGGCCAGTTCTTTATGGGAGTTGTTTCTCAAGTTCAGGGAAGGCGCCTGGTGTCAAGCCCATATCTCCACCACGGACAGGTGGCTAAGGAGCTGCTGTCTCCTTGGGCCCAAAGGCTCAGGACAGGCATGCTTTCTGCCCAGAATCCTTCCTCAGAGTGGATCCCATTCCCCTGCCCTAATCTTCCCCTCGTGTCTCCTTAGCCACCAGCTTGCGTCTCTCTGCATTGACAGACGTGTCCCTTTCCTTAAGGCTCTTTCCACAGGCGTCACCGCGCTTCTCTCTCAGGCAGAGGGGATGCCCAGGTCGAGAGGATTTCGCTCCATGCGGGTTTAATAAACCATGCTGTCGAGAATAGCTCCGGCGAGCAGCTGACAGCATCCCACAGACCCGACTCTGATTTCCCAAAGATTGCTGTGCTTTCACAGAGGGTATTCCCTGGCAAAGAGGCCTTCGCTCTATGCGGGTGTCTCCCATCGTGCTGCAAATACTAGGCTAAGGCAAGCAACAAAAGCAGCCCACAGAACCGACTCTGAGTTGCCAGCGACTGCTATGCTTTCGCAGAGGTTTTCAGCTTGGCACAAACTGCACTTCGCTGCTGCTTCCTCAGCAAGGCTTTGGTCGTTCGCTCTGTCGCGGCAGGGAAGAAGAGCCGCGGGAGAGCTGGTGCCTCTAGGGCCCTGATTCTCCGGGCTCCAAGTTCGCGCCCGGGCTTCACCTTCCTACGCCGAACTAAGCAGACACAGTCACAACCCTGCAGCAGCGTGCGTGGCCTAGCATGGCACTCTATGCCTATTACCATGTCTTGGTGTAGGTAAGGCTTTGCCATTTTCTCAGGCGCTCAGGCAGACTCGCGGTCTAGGCCAGTGCCTTCACCACAGGAGAGAGGAGGCGACAGGATCCCTGCACACGGCCCGTGCACTGGGATTGGGAACAGTGGGGGACTGTCTCCGCTCCTTCCCCGGCACGCGCCCTGCCACCCACAACGCTGCCACATCTTGGTGGAAGACGGCATCTGACTGCCCGTTTCTCCATGGGGTTGTTTCAGCGAGTTCCGGGTATGGCACCTGGGGGCAAGCCCGTCTGCCCTTGGGACAGGTGGCCAAGGAGATGCTGTCCCCTTGGGACCAGAGGCACAGGACAGGCCTGCCTTCTGCCCACGCTCCTTCCTCAGAGGGGAGCACGCCCCCCCTGCCTCGTCGTCCCCTCATGTCGCCAGGCTTAGCAGCCAGGCTTCCATCTCTCCGCACAGGGAGAGGGTGACACTTGTCTTGCCACTGGCCTGCTGTTCGTGCACAGCAGGCTATCCTGCTTCCCGAGCGTTTCCCAACCCCAAGGCCAACGGCTCCTTCTCTTCCCCCGGGGGCAGCGTGCTGCGCCTTCCCCACACTTGATCCTGGGGAGCGCGGTGAAAGACGTGTGCGACCACGCTTCTCTCTCAGACTGAGGGGATGCTAGGGCAAAGAGTATATCGCTCCATGCGGGTATCTTCCACCCTGCTGCTGAGACTAGCTCAGGCAAGCAGCAGCAGCATCCCCAAACCCAACCCAAACTCTGATATCCCGACGAATGCTGTGCTTTCCCAGGGGAGAAGCCCAGGCAAAGAGGCTTTCGTGGTATGCGGGTTTCTCCCACCGCGAGACTGGGCTCAGGCAAGCAGCAGCAGCCCGCAGAACATTTCTCAGCGAATGCTGTGCTTTCGCAGAGGCTTTGGCTTGGAGCGAACAGCACTTCGCCGCTGCTTCCTCAGCAGCAAGGCTTCAGTCGCATCAGGGAAGAAGAGCTGCGGGAGAGCTGGTGTCTCTAGGGGCCTTGCTTTCACGGGCACCATGTTCGCGTCCTGGGTTCACACTTCCAGGCCGAACTAGCAGCAGGCACCGCCACAACCGTGCACTAGCGTGCGTAGCCTAGGATGGCACTCTAAGCACACTACCATCTCCCGTGTGTAGGCATCTTTTGGCCTTTTACTGTGGCGCTCAGGAGGACTCGCGGACTAGGCGAGTGCTATCCCCAAAGGAAAGTATAGGTTGGAGGATCCCTGCACACCGCCCCGTGCACTGAATAGGGAGCTTTGCGGGACTGTCCCCACTCCTTCCCCTGAAAGCCCTGCCTCCTTCAAGCTTACACATCCTGGAGGAAGATGGCATCTGATGGCCAGTTCTTTCTGGGAGTTGTTTCTCGAATTCAGGGTAGGCGCCTGGTGGCAAGCCCATGTCCCCACCACGGACATGTGGCCAAGGATCTGCTATCTCCTTGGGCCCAAAAGCTCAGGACAGGCATGCTTTCTGCCCAGACTCCTTCCTCAGAGTGGAGCCCTTTCCCCTGCCCTAATCTTCCCCTCGGGTCTCCTTAGCAGCCAGGCTTCCATCGCTCTGCAGTGACAGACGTGTCCCTTTCCTTAAGGATCTTTCCACAGGCGCCTTCGCGCTTCTCTCTAAGGCAGTGGGGAGGCACAGGCCAAGAAGATTTCGCTCCATGCGGGTTTATTACACCGTGCTGTGGAGACTAGCTCCGGCAAGCAGCAGACAGCATCCCACTGACCCGACTTTGATTTCCTAAAGATTGCTGTGCTTTCCCATAGGGGATGGCCCGGCAAAGAGGCTTTCGCTCTATGCGGGTTTCTCCCATCGTGCTGCGAATACTAGGCTAAGGCAAGCAACAAAAGCAGCCCACCGAACCGACTCTGATTTCCCAGCGACTGCTAATCTTTCGCTGAGGTTTTCAGCTTGGCGCAAACTGCACTTCGCTGCTGCTTCCTCAGCAAGGCTTTGGTCGTTCGCTCTGTCGTGGCAGGGAAGAAGTGCGCGGGAGAGCTGGTGCCGCTTGGGCCTTGCTTTCCCGGGCGCCATGTTCGCGCCCTGGGTTCACCCTGCCAGGCCGAACTAAGCAGACACAGCCACAACCCGTGCAGTAGCTTGCGTAGCCTAGGATGGCACTCTAAGCACACATTCATCTCCCGGTGTACGCATCGTTTGGCCTTTTACTGTGGCGCTCAGGAGTATTCGGGGACTAGGCCAGTCCTTTCCCCACAGGAAAGGAGAGGTGACAGGATCCCTGCACACCGCCCCGTGCATTGAATGGGGAGCTTTGCGGGACTATTCCCACTCCTTCCCCTTAAAGCCCCTGCGTCCTCCAAGCTTCCACATCCTGGAGGAAGATGGCATCTGATGGCCAGTTCTTTATGGGAGTTGTTTCTCAAGTTCAGGGAAGGCGCCTGGTGTCAAGCCCATATCTCCACCACGGACATGTGGCTAAGGAGCTGCTGTCTCCTTGGGCCCAAAGGCTCAGGACAGGCATGCTTTCTGCCCAGACTCCGTCCTCAGAGTGGAGCCCTTTCCCCTGCCCTAATCTTCCCCTCGTGTCTCCTTAGCCACCAGCTTGCGTCTCTCTGCATTGACAGACGTGTCCCTTTCCTTAAGGCTCTTTCCACAGGCGTCACCGTGCTTTCTCTCTCAGGCAGAGGGGATGCCCAGGTCAAGAGGATTTCGCTCCATGCGGGTTTAATAAACCATGCTGTCGAGAATAGCTCCGGCGAGCAGCTGACAGCATCCCACAGACCCGACTCTGATTTCCCAAAGATTGCTGTGCTTTCACAGAGGGTATTCCCTGGCAAAGAGGCTTTCGCTCTATGCGGGTGTCTCCCATCGTGCTGCAAATACTAGGCTAAGGCAAGCAACAAAAGCAGTCCACAGAACCGACTCTGAGTTGCCAGCGACTGCTATGCTTTCGCAGAGGTTTTCAGCTTGGCACAAACTGCACTTCGCTGCTGCTTCCTCAGCAAGGCTTTGGTCGTTCGCTCTGTCGCGGCAGGGAAGAAGAGCCGCGGGAGAGCTGGTGCCTCTAGGGCCCTGATTTTCCGGGCTCCAAGTTCGCGCCCGGGCTTCACCTTCCTACGCCGAACTAAGCAGACACAGTCACAACCCCTGCAGCAGCGTGCGTGGCCTAGCATGGCACTCTATGCCTATTACCATGTCTTGGTGTAGGTAAGGCTTTGCCATTTTCTCAGGCGCTCTGGCAGACTCGCGCTCTAGGCCAGTGCCTTCACCACAGGAGAGAGGAGGCGACAGGATCCCTGCACACGGCCCGTGCACTGGGATTGGGAACAGTGGGGGACTGTCTCCGCTCCTTCCCCGGCACGCGCCCTGCCACCCACAAACGCTGCCACATCTTGGTGGAAGACGGCATCTGACTGCCCGTTTCTCCATGGGGTTGTTTCAGCGAGTTCCGGGTATGGCACCTGGGGGCAAGCCCGTCTGCCCTTGGGACAGGTGGCCAAGGAGATGCTGTCCCCTTTGGGACCAGAGGCACAGGACAGGCCTGCCTTCTGCCCACGTTCCTTCCTCAGAGGGGAGCACGCGCCCCTGCCTCGTCGTCCCCTCATGTCGCCTTAGCAGCCAGGCTTCCATCTCTCCGCACAGGGAGAGGGGGTGACACTTGTCTTGCCACTGGCCTGCTGTTCGTGCACAGCAGGCTATCCTGCTTCCCGAGCGTTTCCCAACCCCAAGGCCAACGGCTCCTTCTCTTCCCCGGGGGCAGCGTGCTGCGCCTTCCCCACACTTGATCCTGGGGAGCGCGGTGAAAGACGTGTGCGACCACGCTTCTCTCTCAGACTGAGGGGATGCTAGGGCAAAGAGTATATCGCTCCATGCGGGTAGCTTCCACCCTGCTGCTGAGACTAGCTCAGGCAAGCAGCAGCAGTATCCCCCAAACCCAACTCTGATATCCCGACGAATGCTGTGCTTTCCCAGGGGAGAAGCCCAGGCAAAGAGGCTTTCGTGGTATGCGGGTTTCTCCCACCGCGAGACGGGGCTCAGGCAAGCAGCAGCAGCCCGCAGAACATTTCTCAGCGAATGCTGTGCTTTCGCAGAGGCTTTGGCTTGGAGCGAACAGCACTTCGCCGCTGCTTCCTCAGCAAGGCTTCAGTCGCATCAGGGAAGAAGAGCTGCGGGAGAGCTGGTGTCTCTAGGGGCCTTGCTTTCACGGGCACCATGTTCGCGTCCTGGGTTCACCCTTCCAGGCCGAACTAAGCAGACACCGCCACAACCGCGCAATAGCGTGCGTAGCTTAGGATGGCACTCTAAGCACATAACCATCTCCCGGTGTAGCCATCGTTTGGCCGTTTACTGTGGCGCTCAGGAGGACTCGCGGACAAGGCCAGTGCTATTCCCAAAGGAAAGTATAGGTGAGAGGATCCCTGCACACCGCCCCGTGCACTGAATAGGGAGCTTTTCGGGGTTGTCCCCACTCCTTCCCCTTAAAACCCCTGCCTCCTCCAAGCTTCCACATCCTGGAGGAAGACGGCATCTGATGGCCAGTTCTTTCTGGGAGTTGTTTCTCGAGTTCAGGGATAGGCGCCTGTGGCAAACCCATGTCTCCACCACGGACGACAGGTGGCCAAGGAGCTGCTGTCTCCTTGGGCCCAAAGGCTCCGGACAGGCATGCTTTCTGCCCAGACTCCTTCCTCAGAGTGGATCCCATTCCCCTGCCCTAATCTCGCCCTCGGTTCCCCTTAGCAGCCAGGCTTCCCGTCGCTCTGCAGTGACAGACGTGTCCCTTTCCTTAAGGCTCTTTCCACAGGCGCCACCACGTCTCTATCTCAGGCAGAGGGGATGCACAGGCCAAGAGGATTTCGCTCCATGCGGGTTTATTACACCGTGTTGTGGAGACTAGCTCCGGTAAGCAGAAGACAGCATCCCACAGACCCGACTCTGATTTCCCAAAGATTGCTGGGCTTTCCCAGAGGGGATGCTCCGGCAAAGAGGCTTTCGCTCTATGCGGGTTTGTCCCATCGTGGTGCGAATACTAGGCTAAGGCAAACAACAAAAGCAGCCCACAGAACCGACTCTGATTTGCCAGCGACTGCTAATCTTTCGCAGAGGTTTTCAGCTTGGCGCAAACTGCACTTCGTTGCTGCTTCCTAACAAGGCTTTGGTCGTTCGCTCTGTCGTGGCAGGGAAGAAGTGCGCGGGAGAGCTGGTGCCTCTTGGGCCTTGCTTTCCCCGGCGCCATGTTCGCGCCCTGGGTTCACCCTGCCAGGCCGAACTATGCAGACACAGCCACAACCGTGCAGTAGCTTGCGTACCTAGGATGGCACTCTATGCACACTACCATCTCCCAGTGTAGGTATTGTTTGGCTTTTTACTGTGGCGCTCAGGAGGGACTCGGGTCTAGGCCAGTCCTTTCCCCACAGGAAAGAGAGGTGACAGGATCCCTGCACACCGCCCCGTGCACTGAATGGGGAGCTTTGCGGGACTATTCCCACTCCTTCCCCTTAAAGCCCCTGCGTCCTCCAAGCTTCCACATCCTGGAGGAAGATGGCATCTGATGGCCAGTTTCTTTATGGGAGTTGTTTCTCAAGTTCAGGGAAGGCGCCTGGTGTCAAGCCCATATCTCCACCACGGACAGGTGGCTAAGGAGCTGCTGTCTCCTTGGGCCCAAAGGCTCAGGACAGGCATGCTTTCTGCCCAGAATCCTTCCTCAGAGTGGATCCCTTTCCCCTGCCCTAATCTTCCCCCTCGTGTCTCCTTAGCCACCAGCTTGCGTCTCTCTGCATTGACAGACGTGTCCCTTTCCTTAAGGCTCTTTCCACAGGCGTCACCGCGCGCTTCTCTCTCAGCAGAGGGGATGCCCAGGTCGAGAGGATTTCGCTCCATGCGGGTTTAATAAACCATGCTGTCGAGAATAGCTCCGGCGAGCAGCTGACAGCATCCCACAGACCCGACTCTGATTTCCCAAAGATTGCTGTGCTTTCACAGAGGGTATTCCCTGGCAAAGAGGCCTTCGCTCTATGCGGGTGTCTCCCATCGTGCTGCAAATACTAGGCTAAGGCAAGCAACAAAAGCAGCCCACAGAACCGACTCTGAGTTGCCAGCGACTGCTATGCTTTCGCAGAGGTTTTCAGCTTGGCACAAACTGCACTTCGCTGCTGCTTCCTCAGCAAGGCTTTGGTCGTTCGCTCTGTCGCGGCAGGGAAGAAGAGCCGCGGGAGAGCTGGTGCCTCTAGGGCCCTGATTTTCCGGGCTCCAAGTTCGCGCCCGGGCTTCACCTTCCTACGCCGAACTAAGCAGACACAGTCACAACCCTGCAGCAGCGTGCGTGGCCTAGCATGGCACTCTATGCCTATTACCATGTCTTGGTGTAGGTAAGGCTTTGCCATTTTCTCAGGCGCTCAGGCAGACTCGCGGTCTAGGCCAGTGCCTTCACCACAGGAGAGAGGAGGCGACAGGATCCCTGCACACGGCCCGTGCACTGGGATTGGGAACAGTGGGGGACTGTCTCCGCTCCTTCCCCGGCACGCGCCCTGCCACCCACAACGCTGCCACATCTTGGTGGAAGACGGCATCTGACTGCCCGTTTCTCCATGGGGTTGTTTTTCAGCGAGTTCCGGGTATGGCACCTGGGGGCAAGCCCGTCTGCCCTTGGGACAGGTGGCCAAGGAGATGCTGTCCCCTTGGGACCAGAGGCACAGGACAGGCCTGCCTTCTGCCCACGCTCCTTCCTCAGAGGGGAGCACGCGCCCCTGCCTCGTCGTCCCCTCATGTCGCCTTAGCAGCCAGGCTTTCCATCTCTCCGCACAGGGAGAGGTGTGACACTTGTCTTGCCACTGGCCTGCTGTTCGTGCACAGCAGGCTATCCTGCTTCCCGAGCGTTTCCCAACCCCAAGGCCAACGGCTCCTTCTCTTCCCCGGGGGCAGCGTGCTGCGCCTTCCCCACACTTGATCCTGGGGAGCGCGGTGAAAGACGTGTGCGACCACGCTTCTCTCTCAGACTGAGGGGATGCTAGGGCAAAGAGTATATCGCTCCATGCGGGTAGCTTCCACCCTGCTGCTGAGACTAGCTCAGGCAAGCAGCAGCAGCATCCCCAAACCCAACTCTGATATCCCGACGAATGCTGTGCTTTCCCAGGGGAGAAGCCCAGGCAAAGAGGCTTTCGTGGTATGCGGGTTTCTCCCCACCGCGAGACTGGGCTCAGGCAAGCAGCAGCAGCCCGCAGAACATTTCTCAGCGAATGCTGTGCTTTCGCAGAGGCTTTGGCTTGGAGCGAACAGCACTTCGCCGCTGCTTCCCTCAGCAAGGCTTCAGTCGCATCAGGGAAGAAGAGCTGCGGGAGAGCTGGTGTCTCTAGGGGCCTTGCTTTCACGGGCACACCATGTTCGCGTCCTGGGTTCACCCTTCCAGGCCGAACTAAGCAGACACACCGCCACAACCGCGCAATAGCGTGCGTAGCTTAGGATGGCACTCTAAGCACATAACCATCTCCCGGTGTAGTAGCCATCGTTTGGGCCGTTTACTGTGGCGCTCAGGAGGACTCGCGGACAAGGCCAGTGCTATTCCCAAAGGAAAGTATAGGTGAGAGGATCCCTGCACACCGCCCCGTGCACTGAATAGGGAGCTTTTCGGGGTTGTCCCCACTCCTTCCCCTTAAAACCCCTGCCTCCTCCAAGCTTCCACATCCTGGAGGAAGACGGCATCTGATGGCCAGTTCTTTCTGGGAGTTGTTTCTCGAGTTCAGGGATAGGCGCCTGTGGCAAACCCATGTCTCCACCACGGACAGGTGGCCAAGGAGCTGCTGTCTCCTTGGGCCCAAAAGCTCCGGACAGGCATGCTTTCTGCCCAGACTCCTTCCTCAGAGTGGATCCCATTCCCCTGCCCTAATCTTCGCCCTCGGTTCCCCTTAGCAGCCAGGCTTCCGTCGCTCTGCAGTGACAGACGTGTCCCTTTCCTTAAGGCTCTTTCCACAGGCGCCACCACGTCTCTCTCTCAGGCAGAGGGGATGCACAGGCCAAGAGGATTTCGCTCCATGCGGGTTTATTACACCGTATTGTGGAGACTAGCTCCGGCAAGCAGAAGACAGCATCCCACAGACCCGACTCTGATTTCCCAAAGATTGCTGGGCTTTCCCAGAGGGGATGCTCCGGCAAAGAGGCTTTCGCTCTATGCGGGTTTGTCCCATCGTGCTGCGAATACTAGGCTAAGGCAAACAACAAAAGCAGCCCACAGAACCGACTCTGATTTGCCAGCGACTGCTAATCTTTCGCAGAGGTTTTCAGCTTGGCGCAAACTGCACTTCGTTGCTGCTTCCTCACAAGGCTTTGGTCGTTCGCTCGCTCTGTCGTGGCAGGGAAGAAGTGCGCGGGAGAGCTGGTGCCGCTTGGGCCTTGCTTTCCCCCCGGCGCCATGTTCGCGCCCTGGGTTCACCCTGCCAGGCCGAACTAAGCAGACACAGCCACAACCGTGCAGTAGCTTGCGTAGCCTAGGATGGCACTCTAAGCACACATTCATCTCCCGGTGTACGCATCGTTTTGGCCTTTTACTGTGGCGCTCAGGAGTATTCGGGGACTAACCAGTCCTTTCCCTACAGGAAAGGAGAGGTGACAGGATCCCTGCACACCGCCCCGTGCACTGAATGGGGAGCTTTGCGGGACTATTCCCACTCCTTCCCCTTAAAGCCCCTGCGTCCTCCAAGCTTCCACATCCTGGAGGAAGATGGCATCTGATGGCCAGTTTTTTATGGGAGTTGTTTCTCATGTTCAGGGAAGGCGCCTGGTTTCAAGCCCATATCTCCACCACGGACAGGTGGCTAAGGAGCTGCTGTCTCCTTGGGCCCAAAGGCTCAGGACAGGCATGCTTTCTGCCCAGACTCCGTCCTCAGAGTGGAGCCCTTTCCCCTGCCCTAATCTTCCCCTCGTGTCTCCTTAGCCACCAGCTTGCGTCTCTCTGCATTGACAGACGTGTCCCTTTCCTTAAGGCTCTTTCCACAGGCGCCACCGCGTCTTCTCTCTCAGGCAGAAGGGATGCACAGGCCAAGAGGATTTCGCTCCATGCGGGTTTATTACACCGTGTTGTGGAGACTAGCTCCGGTAAGCAGAAGACAGCATCCCACAGACCCGACTCTGATTTCCCAAAGATTGCTGGGCTTTCCCAGAGGGGATGCCCCGGCAAAGAGGCTTTCGCTCTATGCGGGTTTCTCCCATCGTGCTGCGAATACTAGGCTAAGGCAAGCAACAAAAGCAGCTCACAGAACCGACTCTGATTTGCCAGCGATTGCTAATCTTTCCCTGAGCTTTTCAGCTTGGCGCAAACTGCACTTTGCTGCTGCTTCCTAACAAGGCTTTGGTCGTTCGCTCTGTCGTGGCAGGGAAGAAGTGCGCGGGAGAGCTGGTGCCTCTTGGGCCTTGCTTTCCCAGGCGCCATGTTCGCGCCCTGGGTTCACCGTGCCAGGCCGAACTAAGCAGACACAGCCACAACCGTGCAGTAGCTTGCGTACCTAGGATGGCACTCTATGCACACTACCATCTCCCAGTGTAGGTATTGTTTGGCTTTTTACTGTGGCGCTGAGGAGGACTCGGGTCTAGGCCAGTCCTTTCCCCACAGGAAAGAGAGGTGACAGGATCCCTGCACACCGCCCCGTGCACTGAATGGGGAGCTTTGCGGGACTATTCCCACTCCTTCCCCTTAAAGCCCCTGCGTCCTCCAAGCTTCCACATCCTGGAGGAAGATGGCATCTGATGGCCAGTTCTTTATGGGAGTTGTTTCTCAAGTTCAGGGAAGGCGCCTGGTGTCAAGCCCATATCTCCACCACGGACAGGTGGCTAAGGAGCTGCTGTCTCCTTGGGCCCAAAGGCTCAGGACAGGCATGCTTTCTGCCCAGAATCCTTCCTCAGAGTGGATCCCATTCCCCTGCCCTAATCTTCCCCTCGTGTCTCCTTAGCCACCAGCTTGCGTCTCTCTGCATTGACAGACGTGTCCCTTTCCTTAAGGCTCTTTCCACAGGCGTCACCGCGCTTCTCTCTCAGGCAGAGGGGATGCCCAGGTCGAGAGGATTTCGCTCCATGCGGGTTTAATAAACCATGCTGTCGAGAATAGCTCCGGCGAGCAGCTGACAGCATCCCACAGACCCGACTCTGATTTCCCAAAGATTGCTGTGCTTTCACAGAGGGTATTCCCTGGCAAAGAGGCCTTCGCTCTATGCGGGTGTCTCCCATCGTGCTGCAAATACTAGGCTAAGGCAAGCAACAAAAGCAGCCCACAGAACCGACTCTGAGTTGCCAGCGACTGCTATGCTTTCGCAGAGGTTTTCAGCTTGGCACAAACTGCACTTCGCTGCTGCTTCCTCAGCAAGGCTTTGGTCGTCGCTCTGCTCTGTCGCGGCAGGGAAGAAGAGCCGCGGGAGAGCTGGTGCCTCTTGGGCCCTGATTTTCCGGGCTCCAAGTTCGCGCCCGGGCTTCACCTTCCTACGCCGAACTAAGCAGACACAGTCACAACCCTGCAGCAGCGTGCGTGGCCTAGCATGGCACTCTATGCCTATTACCATGTCTTGGTGTAGGTAAGGCTTTGCCATTTTCTCAGGCGCTCAGGCAGACTCGCGGTCTAGGCCAGTGCCTTCACCACAGGAGAGAGGAGGCGACAGGATCCCTGCACACGGCCCGTGCACTGGGATTGGGAACAGTGGGGGACTGTCTCCGCTCCTTCCCCCGGCACGCGCCCTGCCACCCACAACGCTGCCACATCTTGGTGGAAGACGGTATCTGACTGCCCGTTTCTCCATGGGGTTGTTTCAGCGAGTTCCGGGTATGGCCCCTGGGGGCAAGCCCGTCTGCCCTTGGGACAGGTGGCCAAGGAGATGCTGTCCCCTTGGGACCAGAGGCACAGGACAGGCCTGCCTTCTGCCCACGCTCCTTCCTCAGAGGGGAGCACGCGCCCCTGCCTCGTCGTCCCCTCATGTCGCCAGGCTTAGCAGCCAGGCTTCCATCTCTCCGCACAGGGAGAGGGTGACACTTGTCTTGCCACTGGCCTGCTGATCGTGCACAGCAGGCTATCCTGCTTCCCGAGCGTTTCCCCAACCCCAAGGCCAACGGCTCCTTCTCTTCCCCGGGGGGCAGCGTGCTGCGCCTTCCCCACACTTGATCCTGGGGAGCGCGGTGAAAGACGTGTGCGACCACGCTTCTCTCTCAGACTGAGGGGATGCTAGGGCAAAGAGTATATCGCTCCATGCGGGTATCTTCCACCCTGCTGCTGAGACTAGCTCAGGCAAGCAGCAGCAGCATCCCCAAACCCAACTCTGATATCCCGACGAATGCTGTGCTTTCCCAGGGGAGAAGCCCAGGCAAAGAGGCTTTCGTGGTATGCGGGTTTCTCCCACCGCGAGACTGGGCTCAGGCAAGCAGCAGCAGCCCCGCAGAACATTTCTCAGCGAATGCTGTGCTTTCGCAGAGGCTTTGGCTTGGAGCGAAACAGCACTTCGCCGCTGCTTCCTCAGCAAGGCTTCAGTCGCATCAGGGAAGAAGAGCTGCGGGAGAGCTGGTGTCTCTAGGGGCCTTGCTTTCACGGGCACCATGTTCGCGTCCTGGGTTCACACTTCCAGGCCGAACTAAGCAGGCACCGCCACAACCGTGCACTAGCGTGCGTAGCCTAGGATGGCACTCTAAGCACACTACCATCTCCCGGTGTAGGCATCTTTTGGCCTTTTACTGTGGCGCTCAGGAGGACTCGCGGGACTAGGCGAGTGCTATCCCCAAAGGAAAGTATAGGTTGGAGGATCCCTGCACACCGCCCCGTGCACTGAATAGGGAGCTTTGCGGGACTGTCCCCCACTCCTTCCCCTGAAAGCCCTGCCTCCTTCAAGCTTACACATCCTGGAGGAAGATGGCATCTGATGGCCAGTTCTTTCTGGGAGTTGTTTCTCGAATTCAGGGTAGGCGCCTGGTGGCAAGCCCATGTCCCCCACCACGGACATGTGGCCAAGGATCTGCTATCTCCTTGGGCCCAAAAGCTCAGGACAGGCATGCTTTCTGCCCAGACTCCTTCCTCAGAGTGGAGCCCTTTCCCCTGCCCTAATCTTCCCCCCTCGGGTCTCCTTAGCAGCCAGGCTTCCATCGCTCTGCAGTGACAGACGTGTCCCTTTCCTTAAGGATCTTTCCACAGGCGCCTTCGCGCTTCTCTCTCTAAGGCAGTGGGGAGGCACAGGCCAAGAAGATTTCGCTCCATGCGGGTTTATTACACCGTGCTGTGGAGACTAGCTCCGGCAAGCAGCAGACAGCATCCCACTGACCCGACTTTGATTTCCTAAAGATTGCTGTGCTTTCCCATAGGGGATGGCCCGGCAAAGAGGCTTTCGCTCTATGCGGGTTTCTCCCATCGTGCTGCGAATACTAGGCTAAGGCAAGCAACAAAAGCAGCCCACCGAACCGACTCTGATTTCCCAGCGACTGCTAATCTTTCGCTGAGGTTTTCAGCTTGGCGCAAACTGCACTTCGTTGCTGCTTCCTAACAAGGCTTTGGTCGTTCGCTCTGTCGTGGCAGGGAAGAAGTGCGCGGGAGAGCTGGTGCCGCTTGGGCCTTGCTTTCCCGGGCGCCATGTTCGCGCCCTGGGTTCACCCTGCCAGGCCGAACTAAGCAGACACAGCCACAACCGTGCAGTAGCTTGCGTAGCCTAGGATGGCACTCTAAGCACACATTCATCTCCCGGTGTACGCATCGTTTGGCCTTTTACTGTGGCGCTCAGGAGTATTCGGGGACTAGGCCAGTCCTTTCCCCACAGGAAAGGAGAGGTGACAGGATCCCTGCACACCGCCCCGTGCACTGAATGGGGAGCTTTGCGGGACTATTCCCACTCCTTCCCCTTAAAGCCCCTGCGTCCTCCAAGCTTCCACATCCTGGAGGAAGATGGCATCTGATGGCCAGTTGTTTTATGGGAGTTGTTTCTCAAGTTCAGGGAAGGCGCCTGGTGTCAAGCCCATATCTCCACCACGGACATGTGGCTAAGGAGCTGCTGTCTCCTTGGGCCCAAAGGCTCAGGACAGGCATGCTTTCTGCCCAGACTCCGTCCTCAGAGTGGAGCCCTTTCCCCTGCCCTAATCTTCCCCTCGTGTCTCCTTAGCCACCAGCTTGCGTCTCTCTGCATTGACAGACGTGTCCCTTTCCTTAAGGCTCTTTCCACAGGCGTCACCGTGCTTCTCTCTCAGGCAGAGGGGATGCCCAGGTCAAGAGGATTTCGCTCCATGCGGGTTTAATAAACCATGCTATCGAGAATAGCTCCGGCGAGCAGCTGACAGCATCCCACAGACCCGACTCTGATTTCCCAAAGATTGCTGTGCTTTCACAGAGGGTATTCCCTGGCAAAGAGGCTTTCGCTCTATGCGGGTGTCTCCCATCGTGCTGCAAATACTAGGCTAAGGCAAGCAACAAAAGCAGTCCACAGAACCGACTCTGAGTTGCCAGCGACTGCTATGCTTTCGCAGAGGTTTTCAGCTTGGCACAAACTGCACTTCGCTGCTGCTTCCTCAGCAAGGCTTTGGTCGTTCGCTCTGTCGCGGCAGGGAAGAAGAGCCGCGGGAGAGCTGGTGCCTCTAGGGCCCTGATTTTCCGGGCTCCAAGTTCGCGCCCGGGCTTCACCTTCCTACGCCGAACTAAGCAGACACAGTCACAACCCTGCAGCAGCGTGCGTGGCCTAGCATGGCACTCTATGCCTATTACCCATGTCTTGGTGTAGGTAAGGCTTTGCCATTTTCTCAGGCGCTCTGGCAGACTCGCGCTCTAGGCCAGTGCCTTCACCACAGGAGAGAGGAGGCGACAGGATCCCTGCACACGGCCCGTGCACTGGGATTGGGAACAGTGGGGGACTGTCTCCGCTCCTTCCCCGGCACGCGCCCTGCCACCCACAACGCTGCCACATCTTGGTGGAAGACGGCATCTGACTGCCCGTTTCTCCATGGGGTTGTTTTCAGCGAGTTCCGGGTATGGCACCTGGGGGCAAGCCCGTCTGCCCTTGGGACAGGTGGCCAAGGAGATGCTGTCCCCTTGGGACCAGAGGCACAGGACAGGCCTGCCTTCTGCCCACGTTCCTTCCTCAGAGGGGAGCACGCGCCCCTGCCTCGTCGTCCCCTCATGTCGCCTTAGCAGCCAGGCTTCCATCTCTCCGCACAGGGAGAGGGTGACACTTGTCTTGCCACTGGCCTGCTGTTCGTGCACAGCAGGCTATCCTGCTTCCCGAGCGTTTCCCAACCCCAAGGCCAACGGCTCCTTCTCTTCCCCGGGGGCAGCGTGCTGCGCCTTCCCCACACTTGATCCTGGGGAGCGCGGTGAAAGACGTGTGCGACCACGCTTCTCTCTCAGACTGAGGGGATGCTAGGGCAAAGAGTATATCGCTCCATGCGGGTAGCTTCCACCCTGCTGCTGAGACTAGCTCAGGCAAGCAGCAGCAGTATCCCCAAACCCAACTCTGATATCCCGACGAATGCTGTGCTTTCCCAGGGGAGAAGCCCAGGCAAAGAGGCTTTCGTGGTATGCGGGTTTCTCCCACCGCGAGACGGGGCTCAGGCAAGCAGCAGCAGCCCGCAGAACATTTCTCAGCGAATGCTGTGCTTTCGCAGAGGCTTTGGCTTGGAGCGAACAGCACTTCGCCGCTGCTTCCTCAGCAAGGCTTCAGTCGCATCAGGGAAGAAGAGCTGCGGGAGAGCTGGTGTCTCTAGGGGCCTTTGCTTTCACGGGCACCATGTTCGCGTCCTGGGTTCACCCTTCCAGGCCGAACTAAGCAGACACCGCCACAACCGCGCAATAGCGTGCGTAGCTTAGGATGGCACTCTAAGCACATAACCATCTCCCGGTGTGTAGCCATCGTTTGGCCGTTTACTGTGGCGCTCAGGAGGACTCGCGGACAAGGCCAGTGCTATTCCCAAAGGAAAGTATAGGTGAGAGGATCCCTGCACACCGCCCCGTGCACTGAATAGGGAGCTTTTCGGGGTTGTCCCCACTCCTTCCCCTTAAAACCCCTGCCTCCTCCAAGCTTCCACATCCTGGAGGAAGACGGCATCTGATGGCCAGTTCTTTCTGGGAGTTGTTTCTCGAGTTCAGGGATAGGCGCCTGTGGCAAACCCATGTCTCCACCACGGACAGGTGGCCAAGGAGCTGCTGTCTCCTTGGGCCCAAAGGCTCCGGACAGGCATGCTTTCTGCCCAGACTCCTTCCTCAGAGTGGATCCCATTCCCCTGCCCTAATCTCGCCCTCGGTTCTCCTTAGCAGCCAGGCTTCCGTCGCTCTGCAGTGACAGACGTGTCCCTTTCCTTAAGGCTCTTTCCACAGGCGCCACCACGTCTCTATCTCAGGCAGAGGGGATGCACAGGCCAAGAGGATTTCACTCCATGCGGGTTTATTACACCGTATTGTGGAGACTAGCTCCGGCAAGCAGAAGACAGCATCCCACAGACCCGACTCTGATTTCCCAAAGATTGCTGGGCTTTCCCAGAGGGGATGCTCCGGCAAAGAGGCTTTCGCTCTATGCGGGTTTGTCCCATCGTGCTGCGAATACTAGGCTAAGGCAAACAACAAAAGCAGCCCACAGAACCGACTCTGATTTGCCAGCGACTGCTAATCTTTCGCAGAGGTTTTCAGCTTGGCGCAAACTGCACTTCGTTGCTGCTTCCTAACAAGGCTTTGGTCGTTCGCTCTGTCGTGGCAGGGAAGAAGTGCGCGGGAGAGCTGGTGCCTCTTGGGCCTTGCTTTCCCCGGCACCATGTTCGCGCCCTGGGTTCACCCTGCCAGGCCGAACTATGCAGACACAGCCACAACCGTGCAGTAGCTTGCGTAGCCTAGGATGGCACTCTAAGCACACATTCATCTCCCGGTGTACGCATCGTTTGGCCTTTTACTGTGGCGCTCAGGAGTATTCGGGGACTAACCAGTCCTTTCCCTACAGGAAAGGAGAGGTGACAGGATCCCTGCACACCGCCCCGTGCACTGAATTGGGAGCTTTGCGGGACTATTCCCACTCCTTCCCCTTAAAGCCCCTGCGTCCTCCAAGCTTCCACATCCTGGAGGAAGATGGCATCTGATGGCCAGTTCTTTATGGGAGTTGTTTCTCAAGTTCAGGGAAGGCGCCTGGTGTCAAGCCCATATCTCCACCACGGACAGGTGGCTAAGGAGCTGCTGTCTCCTTGGGCCCAAAGGCTCAGGACAGGCATGCTTTCTGCCCAGAATCCTTCCTCAGAGTGGAACCCTTTCCCCTGCCCTAATCTTCCCCTCGTGTCTCCTTAGCCACCAGCTTGCGTCTCTCTGCATTGACAGACGTGTCCCTTTCCTTAAGGCTCTTTCCACAGGCGTCACCGCGCTTCTCTCTCAGGCAGGGGGGATGCCCAGGTCAAGAGGATTTCGCTCCATGCGGTTTTATTACACTGTGCTGTGGAGACTAGCTCCGCCAAGCAGCAGACAGCATCCCACAGACCCGACTCTGATTTCCCAAATATTGCTGTGCTTTCCCAGAGGGGATGCCCCGGCAAAGAGGCTTTCGCTCTATGCAGGTTTCTCCCATCTTGGTGCGAATACTAGGCTAAGGCACGCACAAAAGCAGCCCACAGAACCGACTCTGAATTCCCAGCGACTGCTATGCTTTCGCAGAGGTTTTCAGCTTAGCACAAACTGCACTTCGCTGCTGCTTCCTCAGCAAGGCTTTGGTCGTTCGCTCTGTCGCGGCAGGGAAGAAGAGCCTCGGGAGAGCTGGTGCCTCTTGGGCCCTGATTTTCCGGGCTCCAAGTTCGCGCCCGGGCTTTCACCTTGCTACGCCGAACTAAGCAGACACAGTCACAACCCTGCAGCAGCGTGCGTGGCCTAGCATGGCACTCTATGCCTATTACCATGTCTTGGTGTAGGTAAGGCTTTGCCATTTTCTCAGGCGCTCAGGCAGACTCGCGGTCTAGGCCAGTGCCTTCACCACAGGAGAGAGGAGGCGACAGGATCCCTGCACACGGCCCGTGCACTGGGATTGGGAACAGTGGGGGACTGTCTCCGCTCCTTCCCCGGCACGCGCCCTGCCACCCACAACGCTGCCACATCTTGGTGGAAGACGGTATCTGACTGCCCGTTTCTCCATGGGGTTGTTTCAGCGAGTTCCGGGTATGGCCCCTGGGGGCAAGCCCGTCTGCCCTTGGGACAGGTGGCCAAGGAGATGCTGTCCCCTTGGGACCAGAGGCACAGGACAGGCCTGCCTTCTGCCCACGCTCCTTCCTCAGAGGGGAGCACGCGCCCCTGCCTCGTCGTCCCCTCATGTCGCCAGGCTTAGCAGCCAGGCTTCCATCTCTCCGCACAGGGAGAGGGTGACACACTTGTCTTGCCACTGGCCTGCTGATCGTGCACAGCAGGCTATCCTGCTTCCCGAGCGTTTCCCAACCCCAAGGCCAACGGCTCCTTCTCTTCCCCGGGGGCAGCGTGCTGCGCCTTCCCCACACTTGATCCTGGGGAGCGCGGTGAAAGACGTGTGCGACCACGCTTCTCTCTCAGACTGAGGGGATGCTAGGGCAAAGAGTATATCGCTCCATGCGGGTATCTTCCACCCTGCTGCTGAGACTAGCTCAGGCAAGCAGCAGCAGCAGCATCCCCAAACCCAACTCTGATATCCCGACGAATGCTGTGCTTTCCCAGGGGAGAAGCCCAGGCAAAGAGGCTTTCGTGGTATGCGGGTTTCTCCCACCGCGAGACTGGGCTCAGGCAAGCAGCAGCAGCCCGCAGAACATTTCTCAGCGAATGCTGTGCTTTCGCAGAGGCTTTGGCTTGGAGCGAACAGCACTTCGCCGCTGCTTCCCTCAGCAAGGCTTCAGTCGCATCAGGGAAGAAGAGCTGCGGGAGAGCTGGTGTCTCTAGGGGCCTTGCTTTCACGGGCACCATGTTCGCGTCCTGGGTTCACACTTCCAGGCCGAACTAAGCAGGCACCGCCACAACCGTGCACTAGCGTGCGTAGCCTAGGATGGCACTCTAAGCACACTACCCATCTCCCGGTGTAGGCATCTTTTGGCCTTTTACTGTGGCGCTCAGGAGGACTCGCGGACTAGGCGAGTGCTATCCCCAAAGGAAAGTATAGGTTGGAGGATCCCTGCACACCGCCCCCGTGCACTGAATAGGGAGCTTTGCGGGACTGTCCCCACTCCTTCCCCTGAAAGCCCTGCCTCCTTCAAGCTTACACATCCTGGAGGAAGATGGCATCTGATGGCCAGTTCTTTCTGGGAGTTGTTTCTCTCGAATTCAGGTTAGGCGCCTGGTGGCAAGCCCATGTCCCCACCACGGACATGTGGCCAAGGATCTGCTATCTCCTTGGGCCCAAAAGCTCAGGACAGGCATGCTTTCTGCCCAGACTCCTTCCTCAGAGTGGAGCCCTTTCCCCTGCCCTAATCTTCCCCTCGGGTCTCCTTAGCAGCCAGGCTTCCATCGCTCTGCAGTGACAGACGTGTCCCTTTCCTTAAGGATCTTTCCACAGGCGCCTTCGCGCTTCTCTCTAAGGCAGTGGGGAGGCACAGGCCAAGAAGATTTCGCTCCATGCGGGTTTATTACACCGTGCTGTGGAGACTAGCTCCGGCAAGCAGCAGACAGCATCCCACTGACCCGACTTTGATTTCCTAAAGATTGCTGTGCTTTCCCATAGGGGATGGCCCGGCAAAGAGGCTTTCGCTCTATGCGGGTTTCTCCCATCGTGCTGCGAATACTAGGCTAAGGCAAGCAACAAAAGCAGCCCACCGAACCGACTCTGATTTCCCAGCGACTGCTAATCTTTCGCTGAGGTTTTCAGCTTGGCGCAAACTGCACTTCGTTGCTGCTGCTCCTAACAAGGCTTTGGTCGTTCGCTCTGTCGTGGCAGGGAAGAAGTGCGCGGGAGAGCTGGTGCCGCTTGGGCCTTGCTTTCCCGGGCGCCATGTTCGCGCCCTGGGTTCACCCTGCCAGGCCGAACTAAGCAGACACAGCCACAACCGTGCAGTAGCTTGCGTAGCCTAGGATGGCACTCTAAGCACACATTCATCTCCCGGTGTACGCATCGTTTGGCCTTTTACTGTGGCGCTCAGGAGTATTCGGGGACTAGGCCAGTCCTTTCCCCACACAGGAAGGAGAGGTGACAGGATCCCTGCACACCGCCCCGTGCACTGAATGGGGAGCTTTGCGGGACTATTCCCACTCCTTCCCCTTAAAGCCCCTGCGTCCTCCAAGCTTCCACATCCTGGAGGAAGATGGCATCTGATGGCCAGTTGTTTATGGGAGTTGTTTCTCAAGTTCAGGGAAGGCGCCTGGTGTGTCAAGCCCATATCTCCACCACGGACATGTGGCTAAGGAGCTGCTGTCTCCTTGGGCCCAAAGGCTCAGGACAGGCATGCTTTCTGCCCAGACTCCGTCCTCAGAGTGGAGCCCTTTCCCCTGCCCTAATCTTCCCCTCGTGTCTCCTTAGCCACCAGCTTGCGTCTCTCTGCATTGACAGACGTGTCCCTTTCCTTAAGGCTCTTTCCACAGGCGTCACCGTGCTTCTCTCTCAGGCAGAGGGGATGCCCAGGTCAAGAGGATTTCGCTCCATGCGGGTTTAATAAACCATGCTATCGAGAATAGCTCCGGCGAGCAGCTGACAGCATCCCACAGACCCGACTCTGATTTCCCAAAGATTGCTGTGCTTTCACAGAGGGTATTCCCTGGCAAAGAGGCTTTCGCTCTATGCGGGTGTCTCCCATCGTGCTGCAAATACTAGGCTAAGGCAAGCAACAAAAGCAGTCCACAGAACCGACTCTGAGTTGCCAGCGACTGCTATGCTTTCGCAGAGGTTTTCAGCTTGGCACAAACTGCACTTCGCTGCTGCTTCCTCAGCAAGGCTTTGGTCGTTCGCTCTGTCGCGGCAGGGAAGAAGAGCCGCGGGAGAGCTGGTGCCTCTAGGGCCCTGATTTTCCGGGCTCCAAGTTCGCGCCCGGGCTTCACCTTCCTACGCCGAACTAAGCAGACACAGTCACAACCCTGCAGCAGCGTGCGTGGCCTAGCATGGCACTCTATGCCTATTACCATGTCTTGGTGTAGGTAAGGCTTTGCCATTTTCTCAGGCGCTCTGGCAGACTCGCGCTCTAGGCCAGTGCCTTCACCACAGGAGAGAGGAGGCGACAGGATCCCTGCACACGGCCCGTGCACTGGGATTGGGAACAGTGGGGGACTGTCTCCGCTCCTTCCCCGGCACGCGCCCTGCCACCCACAACGCTGCCACATCTTGGTGGAAGACGGCATCTGACTGCCCGTTTCTCCATGGGGTTGTTTCAGCGAGTTCCGGGTATGGCACCTGGGGGCAAGCCCGTCTGCCCTTGGGACAGGTGGCCAAGGAGATGCTGTCCCCTTGGGACCAGAGGCACAGGACAGGCCTGCCTTCTGCCCACGTTCCTTCCTCAGAGGGGAGCACGCGCCCCTGCCTCGTCGTCCCCTCATGTCGCCTTAGCAGCCAGGCTTCCATCTCTCCGCACAGGGAGAGGGTGACACTTGTCTTGCCACTGGCCTGCTGTTCGTGCACAGCAGGCTATCCTGCTTCCCGAGCGTTTCCCAACCCCAAGGCCAACGGCTCCTTCTCTTCCCCGGGGGGCAGCGTGCTGCGCCTTCCCCACACTTGATCCTGGGGAGCGCGGTGAAAAGACGTGTGCGACCACGCTTCTCTCTCAGACTGAGGGGATGCTAGGGCAAAGAGTATATCGCTCCATGCGGGTAGCTTCCACCCTGCTGCTGAGACTAGCTCAGGCAAGCAGCAGCAGTATCCCCCCAAACCCAACTCTGATATCCCGACGAATGCTGTGCTTTCCCAGGGGAGAAGCCCAGGCAAAGAGGCTTTCGTGGTATGCGGGTTTCTCCCACCGCGAGACGGGGCTCAGGCAAGCAGCAGCAGCCCGCAGAACATTTCTCAGCGAATGCTGTGCTTTCGCAGAGGCTTTGGCTTGGAGCGAACAGCACTTCGCCGCTGCTTCCTCAGCAAGGCTTCAGTCGCATCAGGGAAGAAGAGCTGCGGGAGAGCTGGTGTCTCTAGGGGCCTTGCTTTCACGGGCACCATGTTCGCGTCCTGGGTTCACCCTTCCAGGCCGAACTAAGCAGACACCGCCACAACCGCGCAATAGCGTGCGTAGCTTAGGATGGCACTCTAAGCACATAACCATCTCCCGGTGTAGCCATCGTTTGGCCGTTTACTGTGGCGCTCAGGAGGACTCGCGGACAAGGCCAGTGCTATTCCCAAAGGAAAGTATAGGTGAGAGGATCCCTGCACACCGCCCCGTGCACTGAATAGGGAGCTTTTCGGGGTTGTCCCCACTCCTTCCCCTTAAAACCCCCTGCCTCCTCCAAGCTTCCACATCCTGGAGGAAGACGGCATCTGATGGCCAGTTCTTTCTGGGAGTTGTTTCTCGAGTTCAGGGATAGGCGCCTGTGGCAAACCCATGTCTCCACCACGGACAGGTGGCCAAGGAGCTGCTGTCTCCTTGGGCCCAAAGGCTCCGGACAGGCATGCTTTCTGCCCAGACTCCTTCCTCAGAGTGGATCCCATTCCCCTGCCCTAATCTCGCCCTCGGTTCTCCTTAGCAGCCAGGCTTCCGTCGCTCTGCAGTGACAGACGTGTCCCTTTCCTTAAGGCTCTTTCCACAGGCGCCACCACGTCTCTATCTCAGGCAGAGGGGATGCACAGGCCAAGAGGATTTCACTCCATGCGGGTTTATTACACACGTATTGTGGAGACTAGCTCCGGCAAGCAGAAGACAGCATCCCACAGACCCGACTCTGATTTCCCAAAGATTGCTGGGCTTTCCCAGAGGGGATGCTCCGGCAAAGAGGCTTTCGCTCTATGCGGGTTTGTCCCATCGTGCTGCGAATACTAGGCTAAGGCAAACAACAAAAGCAGCCCACAGAACCGACTCTGATTTGCCAGCGACTGCTAATCTTTCGCAGAGGTTTTTCAGCTTGGCGCAAACTGCACTTCGTTGCTGCTTCCTAACAAGGCTTTGGTCGTTCGCTCTGTCGTGGCAGGGAAGAAGTGCGCGGGAGAGCTGGTGCCTCTTGGGCCTTGCTTTCCCCGGCACCATGTTCGCGCCCTGGGTTCACCCTGCCAGGCCGAACTATGCAGACACAGCCACAACCGTGCAGTAGCTTGCGTAGCCTAGGATGGCACTCTAAGCACACATTCATCTCCCGGTGTACGCATCGTTTGGCCTTTTACTGTGGCGCTCAGGAGTATTCGGGGACTAACCAGTCCTTTCCCTACAGGAAAGGAGAGGTGACAGGATCCCTGCACACCGCCCCGTGCACTGAATTGGGAGCTTTGCGGGACTATTCCCACTCCTTCCCCTTAAAGCCCCTGCGTCCTCCAAGCTTCCACATCCTGGAGGAAGATGGCATCTGATGGCCAGTTCTTTATGGGAGTTGTTTCTCAAGTTCAGGGAAGGCGCCTGGTGTCAAGCCCATATCTCCACCACGGACAGGTGGCTAAGGAGCTGCTGTCTCCTTGGGCCCAAAGGCTCAGGACAGGCATGCTTTCTGCCCAGAATCCTTCCTCAGAGTGGAACCCTTTCCCCTGCCCTAATCTTCCCCTCGTGTCTCCTTAGCCACCAGCTTGCGTCTCTCTGCATTGACAGACGTGTCCCTTTCCTTAAGGCTCTTTCCACAGGCGTCACCGCGCTTCTCTCTCAGGCAGGGGGGATGCCCAGGTCAAGAGGATTTCGCTCCATGCGGGTTTATTACACTGTGCTGTGGAGACTAGCTCCGCCAAGCAGCAGACAGCATCCCACAGACCCGACTCTGATTTCCCAAATATTGCTGTGCTTTCCCAGAGGGGATGCCCCGGCAAAGAGGCTTTCGCTCTATGCAGGTTTCTCCCATCTTGGTGCGAATACTAGGCTAAGGCACGCACAAAAGCAGCCCACAGAACCGACTCTGAATTCCCAGCGACTGCTATGCTTTCGCAGAGGTTTTCAGCTTAGCACAAACTGCACTTCGCTGCTGCTTCCTCAGCAAGGCTTTGGTCGTTCGCTCTGTCGCGGCAGGGAAGAAGAGCCTCGGGAGAGCTGGTGCCTCTTGGGCCCTGATTTTCCGGGCTCCAAGTTCGCGCCCGGGCTTCACCTTGCTACGCCGAACTAAGCAGACACAGTCACAACCCTGCAGCAGCGTGCGTGGCCTAGCATGGCACTCTATGCCTATTACCATGTCTTGGTGTAGGTAAGGCTTTGCCATTTTCTCAGGCGCTCAGGCAGACTCGCGGTCTAGGCCAGTGCCTTCACCACAGGAGAGAGGAGGCGACAGGATCCCTGCACACGGCCCGTGCACTGGGATTGGGAACAGTGGGGGACTGTCTCCGCTCCTTCCCCGGCACGCGCCCTGCCACCCCACAACGCTGCCACATCTTGGTGGAAGACGGTATCTGACTGCCCGTTTCTCCATGGGGTTGTTTCAGCGAGTTCCGGGTATGGCCCCTGGGGGCAAGCCCGTCTGCCCTTGGGACAGGTGGCCAAGGAGATGCTGTCCCCTTGGGACCAGAGGCACAGGACAGGCCTGCCTTCTGCCCACGCTCCTTCCTCAGAGGGGAGCACGCGCCCCTGCCTCGTCGTCCCCTCATGTCGCCAGGCTTAGCAGCCAGGCTTCCATCTCTCCGCACAGGGAGAGGGTGACACTTGTCTTGCCACTGGCCTGCTGATCGTGCACAGCAGGCTATCCTGCTTCCCGAGCGTTTCCCAACCCCAAGGCCAACGGCTCCTTCTCTTCCCCGGGGGCAGCGTGCTGCGCCTTCCCCACACTTGATCCTGGGGAGCGCGGTGAAAGACGTGTGCGACCACGCTTCTCTCTCTCAGACTGAGGGGATGCTAGGGCAAAGAGTATATCGCTCCATGCGGGTATCTTCCACCCTGCTGCTGAGACTAGCTCAGGCAAGCAGCAGCAGCATCCCCAAACCCAACTCTGATATCCCGACGAATGCTGTGCTTTCCCAGGGGAGAAGCCCAGGCAAAGAGGCTTTCGTGGTATGCGGGTTTCTCCCACCGCGAGAGACTGGGCTCAGGCAAGCAGCAGCAGCCCGCAGAACATTTCTCAGCGAATGCTGTGCTTTCGCAGAGGCTTTGGCTTGGAGCGAACAGCACTTCGCCGCTGCTTCCTCAGCAAGGCTTCAGTCGCATCAGGGAAGAAGAGCTGCGGGAGAGCTGGTGTCTCTAGGGGCCTTGCTTTCACGGGCACCATGTTCGCGTCCTGGGTTCACACTTCCAGGCCGAACTAAGCAGGCACCGCCACAACCGTGCACTAGCGTGCGTAGCCTAGGATGGCACTCTAAGCACACTACCATCTCCCCCGGTGTAGGCATCTTTTGGCCTTTTACTGTGGCGCTCAGGAGGACTCGCGGACTAGGCGAGTGCTATCCCCAAAGGAAAGTATAGGTTGGAGGATCCCTGCACACCGCCCCGTGCACTGAATAGGGAGCTTTGCGGGACTGTCCCCACTCCTTCCCCTGAAAGCCCTGCCTCCTTCAAGCTTACACATCCTGGAGGAAGATGGCATCTGATGGCCAGTTCTTTCTGGGAGTTGTTTCTCGAATTCAGGGTAGGCGCCTGGTGGCAAGCCCATGTCCCCACCACGGACATGTGGCCAAGGATCTGCTATCTCCTTGGGCCCAAAAGCTCAGGACAGGCATGCTTTCTGCCCAGACTCCTTCCTCAGAGTGGAGCCCTTTCCCCTGCCCTAATCTTCCCCTCGGGTCTCCTTAGCAGCCAGGCTTCCATCGCTCTGCAGTGACAGACGTGTCCCTTTCCTTAAGGATCTTTCCACAGGCGCCTTCGCGCTTCTCTCTAAGGCAGTGGGGAGGCACAGGCCAAGAAGATTTCGCTCCATGCGGGTTTATTACACCGTGCTGTGGAGACTAGCTCCGGCAAGCAGCAGACAGCATCCCACTGACCCGACTTTGATTTCCTAAAGATTGCTGTGCTTTCCCATAGGGGATGGCCCGGCAAAGAGGCTTTCGCTCTATGCGGGTTTCTCCCATCGTGCTGCGAATACTAGGCTAAGGCAAGCAACAAAAGCAGCCCACCGAACCGACTCTGATTTCCCAGCGACTGCTAATCTTTCGCTGAGGTTTTCAGCTTGGCGCAAACTGCACTTCGTTGCTGCTTCCTAACAAGGCTTTGGTCGTTCGCTCTGTCGTGGCAGGGAAGAAGTGCGCGGGAGAGCTGGTGCCGCTTGGGCCTTGCTTTCCCGGGCGCCATGTTCGCGCCCCTGGTTCACCCTGCCAGGCCGAACTAAGCAGACACAGCCACAACCGTGCAGTAGCTTGCGTAGCCTAGGATGGCACTCTAAGCACACATTCATCTCCCGGTGTACGCATCGTTTGGCCTTTTACTGTGGCGCTCAGGAGTATTCGGGGACTAGGCCAGTCCTTTCCCCACAGGAAAGGAGAGGTGACAGGATCCCTGCACACCGCCCCGTGCACTGAATGGGGAGCTTTGCGGGACTATTCCCACTCCTTCCCCTTAAAGCCCCTGCGTCCTCCAAGCTTCCACATCCTGGAGGAAGATGGCATCTGATGGCCAGTTGTTTATGGGAGTTGTTTCTCAAGTTCAGGGAAGGCGCCTGGTGTCAAGCCCATATCTCCACCACGGACATGTGGCTAAGGAGCTGCTGTCTCCTTGGGCCCAAAGGCTCAGGACAGGCATGCTTTCTGCCCAGACTCCGTCCTCAGAGTGGAGCCCTTTCCCCTGCCCTAATCTTCCCCTCGTGTCTCCTTAGCCACCAGCTTGCGTCTCTCTGCATTGACAGACGTGTCCCTTTCCTTAAGGCTCTTTCCACAGGCGTCACCGTGCTTCTCTCTCAGGCAGAGGGGATGCCCAGGTCAAGAGGATTTCGCTCCATGCGGGTTTAATAAACCATGCTATCGAGAATAGCTCCGGCGAGCAGCTGACAGCATCCCACAGACCCGACTCTGATTTCCCAAAGATTGCTGTGCTTTCACAGAGGGTATTCCCTGGCAAAGAGGCTTTCGCTCTATGCGGGTGTCTCCCATCGTGCTGCAAATACTAGGCTAAGGCAAGCAACAAAAGCAGTCCACAGAACCGACTCTGAGTTGCCAGCGACTGCTATGCTTTCGCAGAGGTTTTCAGCTTGGCACAAACTGCACTTCGCTGCTGCTTCCTCAGCAAGGCTTTGGTCGTTCGCTCTGTCGCGGCAGGGAAGAAGAGCCGCGGGAGAGCTGGTGCCTCTAGGGCCCTGATTTTCCGGGCTCCAAGTTCGCGCCCGGGCTTCACCTTCCTACGCCGAACTAAGCAGACACAGTCACACACCCTGCAGCAGCGTGCGTGGCCTAGCATGGCACTCTATGCCTATTACCATGTCTTGGTGTAGGTAAGGCTTTGCCATTTTCTCAGGCGCTCTGGCAGACTCGCGCTCTAGGCCAGTGCCTTCACCACAGGAGAGAGGAGGCGACAGGATCCCTGCACACGGCCCGTGCACTGGGATTGGGAACAGTGGGGGACTGTCTCCGCTCCTTCCCCGGCACGCGCCCTGCCACCCACAACGCTGCCACATCTTGGTGGAAGACGGCATCTGACTGCCCGTTTCTCCATGGGGTTGTTTCAGCGAGTTCCGGGTATGGCACCTGGGGGCAAGCCCGTCTGCCCTTGGGACAGGTGGCCAAGGAGATGCTGTCCCCTTGGGACCAGAGGCACAGGACAGGCCTGCCTTCTGCCCACGTTCCTTCCTCAGAGGGGAGCACGCGCCCCTGCCTCGTCGTCCCCTCATGTCGCCTTAGCAGCCAGGCTTCCATCTCTCCGCACAGGGAGAGGGTGACACTTGTCTTGCCACTGGCCTGCTGTTCGTGCACAGCAGGCTATCCTGCTTCCCGAGCGTTTCCCAACCCCAAGGCCAACGGCTCCTTCTCTTCCCCGGGGGCAGCGTGCTGCGCCTTCCCCACACTTGATCCTGGGGAGCGCGGTGAAAGACGTGTGCGACCACGCTTCTCTCTCAGACTGAGGGGATGCTAGGGCAAAGAGTATATCGCTCCATGCGGGTAGCTTCCACCCTGCTGCTGAGACTAGCTCAGGCAAGCAGCAGCAGTATCCCCAAACCCAACTCTGATATCCCGACGAATGCTGTGCTTTCCCAGGGGAGAAGCCCAGGCAAAGAGGCTTTCGTGGTATGCGGGTTTCTCCCACCGCGAGACGGGGCTCAGGCAAGCAGCAGCAGCCCGCAGAACATTTCTCAGCGAATGCTGTGCTTTCGCAGAGGCTTTGGCTTGGAGCGAACAGCACTTCGCCGCTGCTTCCTCAGCAAGGCTTCAGTCGCATCAGGGAAGAAGAGAGCTGCGGGAGAGCTGGTGTCTCTAGGGGCCTTGCTTTCACGGGCACCATGTTCGCGTCCTGGGTTCACCCTTCCAGGCCGAACTAAGCAGACACCGCCACAACCCGCGCAATAGCGTGCGTAGCTTAGGATGGCACTCTAAGCACATAACCATCTCCCGGTGTAGCCATCGTTTTGGCCGTTTACTGTGGCGCTCAGGAGGACTCGCGGACAAGGCCAGTGCTATTCCCAAAGGAAAGTATAGGTGAGAGGATCCCTGCACACCGCCCCGTGCACTGAATAGGGAGCTTTTCGGGGTTGTCCCCACTCCTTCCCCTTAAAAACCCCTGCCTCCTCCAAGCTTCCACATCCTGGAGGAAGACGGCATCTGATGGCCAGTTCTTTCTGGGAGTTGTTTCTCGAGTTCAGGGATAGGCGCCTGTGGCAAACCCATGTCTCCACCACGGACAGGTGGCCAAGGAGCTGCTGTCTCCTTGGGCCCAAAGGCTCCGGACAGGCATGCTTTCTGCCCAGACTCCTTCCTCAGAGTGGATCCCATTCCCCTGCCCTAATCTCGCCCTCGGTTCTCCTTAGCAGCCAGGCTTCCGTCGCTCTGCAGTGACAGACGTGTCCCTTTCCTTAAGGCTCTTTCCACAGGCGCCACCACGTCTCTATCTCAGGCAGAGGGGATGCACAGGCCAAGAGGATTTCACTCCATGCGGGTTTATTACACCGTATTGTGGAGACTAGCTCCGGCAAGCAGAAGACAGCATCCCACAGACCCGACTCTGATTTCCCAAAGATTGCTGGGCTTTCCCAGAGGGGATGCTCCGGCAAAGAGGCTTTCGCTCTATGCGGGTTTGTCCCATCGTGGTGCGAATACTAGGCTAAGGCAAACAACAAAAGCAGCCCACAGAACCGACTCTGATTTGCCAGCGACTGCTAATCTTTCGCAGAGGTTTTCAGCTTGGCGCAAACTGCACTTCGTTGCTGCTTCCTAACAAGGCTTTGGTCGTTCGCTCTGTCGTGGCAGGGAAGAAGTGCGCGGGAGAGCTGGTGCCTCTTGGGCCTTGCTTTCCCCGGCACCATGTTCGCGCCCTGGGTTCACCCTGCCAGGCCGAACTATGCAGACACAGCCACACACCGTGCAGTAGCTTGCGTAGCCTAGGATGGCACTCTAAGCACACATTTCATCTCCCGGTGTACGCATCGTTTGGCCTTTTACTGTGGCGCTCAGGAGTATTCGGGGACTAACCAGTCCTTTCCCTACAGGAAAGGAGAGGTGACAGGATCCCTGCACACCGCCCCGTGCACTGAATGGGGAGCTCTGCGGGACTATTCCCACTCCTTCCCCTTAAAGCCCCTGCGTCCTCCAAGCTTCCACATCCTGGAGGAAGATGGCATCTGATGGCCAGTTTTTTATGGGAGTTGTTTCTCATGTTCAGGGAAGGCGCCTGGTTTCAAGCCCATATCTCCACCACGGACAGGTGGCTAAGGAGCTGCTGTCTCCTTGGGCCCAAAGGCTCAGGACAGGCATGCTTTCTGCCCAGACTCCGTCCTCAGAGTGGAGCCCTTTCCCCTGCCCTAATCTTCCCCTCGTGTCTCCTTAGCCACCAGCTTGCGTCTCTCTGCATTGACAGACGTGTCCCTTTCCTTAAGGCTCTTTCCACAGGCGCAACCGCGTCTCTATCTCAGGCAGAAGGGATGCACAGGCCAAGAGGATTTCGCTCCATGCGGGTTTATTACACCGTGTTGTGGAGACTAGCTCCGGTAAGCAGAAGACAGCATCCCACAGACCCGACTCTGATTTCCCAAAGATTGCTGGGCTTTCCCAGAGGGGATGCCCCGGCAAAGAGGCTTTCGCTCTATGCGGGTTTCTCCCATCGTGATGCGAATACTAGGCTAAGGCAAGCAACAAAAGCAGCTCACAGAACCGACTCTGATTTGCCAGCGATTGCTAATCTTTCCCTGAGGTTTTCAGCTTGGCGCAAACTGCACTTTGCTGCTGCTTCCTAACAAGGCTTTGGTCGTTCGCTCTGTCGTGGCAGGGAAGAAGTGCGCGGGAGAGCTGGTGCCTCTTGGGCCTTGCTTTCCCCGGCGCCATGTTCGCGCCCTGGGTTCACCGTGCCAGGCCGAACTAAGCAGACACAGCCACAACCGTGCAGTAGCTTGCGTACCTAGGATGGCACTCTATGCACACTACCATCTCCCAGTGTAGGTATTGTTTGGCTTTTTACTGTGGCGCTGAGGAGGACTCGGGTCTAGGCCAGTCCTTTTCCCCACAGGAAAGAGAGGTGACAGGATCCCTGCACACCCGCCCCGTGCACTGAATGGGGAGCTTTGCGGGACTATTCCCACTCCTTCCCTTTAAAGCCCCTGCGTCCTCCAAGCTTCCACATCCTGGAGGAAGATGGCATCTGATGGCCAGTTTCTTTATGGGAGTTGTTTCTCAAGTTCAGGGAAGGCGCCTGGTGTCAAGCCCATATCTCCACCACGGACAGGTGGCTAAGGAGCTGCTGTCTCCTTGGGCCCAAAGGCTCAGGACAGGCATGCTTTCTGCCCAGAATCCTTCCTCAGAGTGGATCCCATTCCCCTGCCCTAATCTTCCCCTCGTGTCTCCTTAGCCACCAGCTTGCGTCTCTCTGCATTGACAGACGTGTCCCTTTCCTTAAGGCTCTTTCCACAGGCGTCACCGCGCTTCTCTCTCAGGCAGAGGGGATGCCCAGGTCGAGAGGATTTCGCTCCATGCGGGTTTAATAATAAACCATGCTGTCGAGAATAGCTCCGGCGAGCAGCTGACAGCATCCCACAGACCCGACTCTGATTTCCCAAAGATTGCTGTGCTTTCACAGAGGGTATTTCCTTGGCAAAGAGGCCTTCGCTCTATGCGGGTGTCTCCCCATCGTGCTGCAAATACTAGGCTAAGGCAAGCAACAAAAGCAGCCCACAGACCCGACTCTGAGTTGCCAGCGACTGCTATGCTTTCGCAGAGGTTTTCAGCTTGGCACAAACTGCACTTCGCTGCTGCTTCCTCAGCAAGGCTTTGGTCGTTCGCTCTGTCGCGGCAGGGAAGAAGAGCCGCGGGAGAGCTGGGGCCTCTTGGGCCCTGATTCTCCGGGCTCCTAGTTCGCGCCCGGGCTTCACCTTGCTACGCCGAACTAAGCAGACACAGTCACAACCCTGCAGCAGCGTGCGTGGCCTAACATGGCACTCTATGCCTATTACCATGTCTTGGTGTAGGTAAGGCTTTGCCATTTTCTCAGGCGCTCAGGCAGACTCGCGGTCTAGGCCAGTGCCTTCACCACAGGAGAGAGGAGGCGACAGGATCCCTGCACACACGGCCCGTGCACTGGGATTGGGAACAGTGGGGGACTGTCTCCGCTCCTTCCCCGGCACGCGCCCTGCCACCCACAACGCTGCCACATCTTGGTGGAAGACGGCATCTGACTGCCCGTTTCTCCATGGGGTTGTTTCAGCGAGTTCCGGGTATGGCACCTGGGGGCAAGCCCGTCTGCCCTTGGGACAGGTGGCCAAGGAGATGCTGTCCCCTTGGGACCAGAGGCACAGGACAGGCCTGCCTTCTGCCCACGCTCCTTCCTCAGAGGGGAGCACGCGCCCCTGCCTCGTCGTCCCCTCATGTCGCCTTAGCAGCCAGGCTTCCATCTCTCCGCACAGGGAGAGGGTGACACTTGTCTTGCCACTGGCCTGCTGATCGTGCACAGCAGGCTATCCTGCTTCCCGAGCGTTTCCCAACCCCAAGGCCAACGGCTCCTTCTCTTCCCCGGGGGCAGCGTGCTGCGCCTTCCCCCACACTTGATCCTGGGGGAGCGCGGTGAAAGACGTGTGCGACCACGCTTCTCTCTCAGACTGAGGGGATGCTAGGGCAAAGAGTATATCGCTCCATGCGGGTATCTTCCACCCTGCTGCTGAGACTAGCTCAGGCAAGCAGCAGCAGCATCCCCAAACCCAACTCTGATATCCCGACGAATGCTGTGCTTTCCCAGGGGAGAAGCCCAGGCAAAGAGGCTTTCGTGGTATGCGGGTTTCTCCCACCGCAAGACTGGGCTCAGGCAAGCAGCAGCAGCCCGCCAGAACATTTCTCAGCGAATGCTGTGCTTTCGCAGAGGCTTTGGCTTGGAGCGAACAGCACTTCGCCGCTGCTTCCTCAGCAAGGCTTCAGTCGCATCAGGGAAGAAGAGCTGCGGGAGAGCTGGTGTCTCTAGGGGCCTTGCTTTCACGGGCACCATGTTCGCGTCCTGGGTTCACCCTTCCAGGCCGAACTAAGCAGGCACCGCCACAACCGTGCACTAGCGTGCGTAGCCTAGGATGGCACTCTAAGCACACTACCATCTCCCGGTGTAGGCATCTTTTGGCCTTTTACTGTGGCGCTCAGGAGGACTCGCGGACTAGGCCAGTGCTATCCCCCAAAGGAAAGTATAGGTTGGAGGATCCCTGCACACCGCCCCCCGTGCACTGAATAGGGAGCTTTGCGGGACTGTCCCCACTCCTTCCCCTGAAAGCCCTGCCTCCTCCAAGCTTACACATCCTGGAGGAAGATGGCATCTGATGGCCAGTTCTTTCTGGGAGTTGTTTCTCGAATTCAGGTGGATAGGCGCCTGGTGGCAAGCCCATGTCCCCACCACGGACATGTGGCCAAGGATCTGCTATCTCCTTGGGCCCAAAAGCTCAGGACAGGCATGCTTTCTGCCCAGACTCCTTCCTCAGAGTGGAGCCCCTTCCCCTGCCCTAATCTTCCCCTCGGTTCTCCTTAGCAGCCAGGCTTCCATCGCTCTGCAGTGACAGACGTGTCCCTTTCCTTAAGGATCTTTCCACAGGCGCCTTCGCGCTTCTCTCTAAGGCAGTGGGGAGGCACAGGCCAAGAAGATTTCGCTCCATGCGGGTTTATTACACCGTGCTGTGGAGACTAGCTCCGGCAAGCAGCAGACAGCATCCCACTGACCCGACTTTGATTTCCTAAAGATTGCTGTGCTTTCCCATAGGGGATGGCCCGGCAAAGAGGCTTTCACTCTATGCGGGTTTCTCTCCATCGTGCTGCGAATACTAGGCTAAGGCAAGCAACAAAAGCAGCCCACAGAACCGACTCTGATTTCCCAGCGACTGCTAATCTTTCGCTGAGGTTTTCAGCTTGGCGCAAACTGCACTTCGCTGCTGCTGCTTCCTCAGCAAGGCTTCAGTCGCATCAGGGAAGGGAAGAGCTGCGCGGGAGAGCTGGTACCTCTTGGGCCTTGCTTTCCCGGGCTCCATGTTCGCGTCCCTGGGTTCACCCTGCCAGGCCGAACTAAGCAGACACAGCCACAACCGTGCACTAGCGTGTGTAGCCTAGGATGGCACTCTAAGCACACTACCATCTCCCGGTGTACGCATCGTTTGGCCTTTTACTGTGGAGCTCAGGGGGACTCGCGGACTTCGTCAGTGCTTTCCCCACAGGAAAGGAGAGAGGTGACAGGATCCCTGCACACCGCCCCGTGCACTGAATAGGGAGCTTTGCGGGGTTGTCACCACTCCTTCCCCTTAAAGCCCCTGCCTCCTCCAAGCTTCCACATCCTGGAGGAAGACGGCATCTGATGGCCAGTTCTTTCTGGGAGTTGTTTCTCGAATTCTTCAGGGGTAGGCGCCTGGTGGCAAGCCCATGATCCCCACCACGGACATGTGGCCAAGGACCTGCTATCTCCTTGGGCCCAAAAGCTCAGGACAGGCATGCTTTCTGCCCAGACTCCTTCCTCAGAGTGGAGCCCTTTCCCCTGCCCTAATCTTCCCCTCGGGTCTCCTTAGCGGCCAGGCTTCCGTCGCTCTGCAGTGACAGACGTGTCCCTTTCCTTAAGGATCTTTCCACAGGCGCCTTCGCGCTTCTCTCTAAGGCAGTGGGGAGGCACAGGCCAAGAAGATTTCGCTCCATGCGGGTTTATTACACCCGTGCTCTGGAGACTAGCTCCAGCAAGCAGCAGACAGCATCCCACTGACCCGACTTTGATTTCCTAAAGATTGCTGTGCTTTCCCATAGGGGATGGCCCGGCAAAGAGGCTTTCGCTCTATGCGGGTTTCTCCCATCGTGCTGCGAATACTAGGCTAAGGCAAGCAACAAAAGCAGCCCACCGAACCGACTCTGATTTCCCAGCGACTGCTAATCTTTCGCTGAGGTTTTCAGCTTGGCGCAAACTGCACTTCGCTGCTGCTTCCTCAGCAAGGCTTCAGTCGCATCAGGGAAGAAGAGCTGCATGAGAGCTGGTACCTCTTGGGCCTTGCTTTTCCCGGGCGCCATGTTCGCGTCCTGGGTTCACCCTGCCAGGCCGAACTAAGCAGACACAGCCACAACCGTGCACTAGTGTGCTTAGCCTAGGATGGCACTCTAAGCACACTACCATCTCCCGGTGTACGCATCGTTTGGCCTTTTACTGTGGAGCTCAGGGTGACTCGCGGACTTGGCCAGTGCTTTCCCCACAGGAAAGGAGAGGTGACAGGATCCCTGCACACCGCCCCGTGCACTGAATAGGGAGCTTTGCGGGGTTGTCCCCACTCCTTCCCCTTAAAGCCCCTGCCTCCTCCAAGCTTCCACATCCTGGAGGAAGACGGCATCTGATGGCCAGTTCTTTCTGGGAGTTGTTTCTCGAGTTCAGGGATAGGCGCCTGGTGGCAAGCCCATGTCTCCACCACGGACAGGTGGCCAAGGAGCTGCTGTCTTCTTGGGCCCAAAGGCTCAGGACAGGCATGCTTTCTGCCCAGACTCCTTCCTCAGAGTGGATCCCATTGCCCTGCCCTAATCTCGCCCTCTCTTCTCCTTAGCAGCCACGATTCCATCGCTCTGCAGTGACAGACATGTCCCTTTCCTTAAGGCTGTTTCCACAGGCGCCACCGCGTCTCTATCTCAGGCAGAAGGGATGCACAGGCCAAGAGGATTTCGCTCCATGCGGGTTTATTTACACCGTGTTGTGGAGACTAGCTCCGGCAAGCAGAAGACAGCATCCCACAGACCCGACTCTGATTTCCCAAAGATTGCTGGGCATTCCCAGAGGGGATGCTCCGGCAAAGAGGCTTTCGCTCTATGCGGGTTTCTCCCATCGTGCTGCGAATACTAGGCTAAGGCAAGCAACAAAAGCAGCTCACAGAACCGACTCTGATTTGCCAGCGACTGCTATGCTTTCGCAGAGGTTTTCAGCTTGGCGCAAACTGCACTTCGCTGCTGCTTCCTAACAAGGCTTTGGTAGTTCGCTCTGTCGTGGCAGGGAAGAAGTGCGTGGGAGAGCTGGTGCCTCTTGGGCCTTGCTTTCCCCGGCGCGATGTTCGCGCCCTGGGTTCACCCTTCCAGGCCGAACTAAGCAGACACAGCCACAACCGTGCAGTAGCTTGCGTACCTAGGATGGCACTCTATGCACACTACCATCTCCCAGTGTAGGTATTCTTTGGCCTTTTACTGTGGCGCTCAGGAGGACTCGGGGGACGAGGCCAGTCCTTTCCCCACAGGAAAGGAGAGGTGACAGGATCCCTGCACACCGCCCCGTGCACTGAATGGGGAGCTTTGCAGGACTATTCCCACTTCTTCCCCTTAAAGCCCCTGCGTCCTCCAAGTTTCCACATCCTGGAGGAAGATGGCATCTGATGGCCAGTTCTTTATGGGAGTTGTTTCTCAAGTCAGGGAAGGCGCCTGGTGTCAAGCCCATATCTCCACCACGGACAGGTGGCTAAGGAGCTGCTGTCTCCTTGGGCCCAAAGGCTCAGGACAGGCATGCATTCTGCCCAGACTCCTTCCTCAGAGTGGATCCCATTCCCCTGCCCTAATCTCGCCCTCGGTTCTCCTTAGCAGCCAGGCTTCCGTCGCTCTGTAGTGACAGACGTGTCCCTTTCCTTAAGGCTCTTTCCACAGGCGCCACCGCGTCTCTATCTCAGGCAGAAGGGATGCACAGGCCAAGAGGATTTCGCTCCATGCGGGTTTATTACACCGTGTTGTGGAGACTAGCTCCGGTAAGCAGCAGACAGCATCCCACAGACCCGACTCTGATTTCCCAAAGATTGCTGGGCTTTCCCAGAGGGGATACCCCGGCAAAGAGGCTTTCGCTCTATGCGGGTTTCTCCCATCGTGCTGCGAATACTAGGCTAAGGCAAGCAACAAAATCAGCCCACAGAACCTACTCTGATTTCCCAGCGATTGCTAATCTTTCGTTGAGGTTTTCAGCTTGGCGCAAACTGCACTTCGATGCTGCTTCCTAACAAGGCTTTGGTCGTTCGCTCTGTCGTGGCAGGGAGGAAGTGCGCGGGAGAGCTGGTGCCTCTTGGGCCTTGCTTTCCCGGGCGCCATGTTCGCGCCCTGGGTTCACCGTGCCAGGCCGAACTAAGCAGACACAGCCACAACCGTGCAGTAGCTTGCGTACCTAGGATGGCACTCTATGCACACTACCATCTCCCAGTGTAGGTATTCTTTGGCCTTTTACTGTGGCGCTCAGGAGGACTCGGGGACTAGGCCAGTTCTTTCCCCACAGGAAAGGAGAGGTGATAGGATCCCTGCACACCGCCCCGTGCACTGAATTGGGAGCTTTGCGGGACTATTCCCCACTCCTTCCCCTTAAAGCCCCTGCGTCCTCCAAGCTTCCACATCCTGGAGGAAGATGGCATCTGATGGCCAGTTCTTTATGGGAGTTGTTTCTCAAGTTCAGGGAAGGCGCCTGGTGTCAAGCCCATATCTCCACCACGGACAGGTGGCTAAGGAGCTGCTGTCTCCTTGGGCCCAAAGGCTCAGGACAGGCATGCTTTCTGCCCAGAATCCTTCCTCAGAGTGGAACCCTTTCCCCTGCCCTAATCTTCCCCTCGTGTCTCCTTAGCCACCAGCTTGCGTCTCTCTGCATTGACAGACGTGTCCCTTTCCTTAAGGCTCTTTCCACAGGCGTCACCGCGCTTCTCTCTCAGGCAGAGGGGATGCCCAGGTCAAGAGGATTTCGCTCCATGCGGGTTTATTACACTGTGCTGTGGAGACTAGCTCCGCCAAGCAGCAGACAGCATCCCACAGACCCGACTCTGATTTCCCAAATATTGCTGTGCTTTCCCAGAGGGGATGCCCCGGCAAAGAGGCTTTCGCTCTATGCAGGTTTCTCCCATCGTGGTGCGAATACTAGGCTAAGGCACGCACAAAAGCAGCCCACAGAACCGACTCTGAATTCCCAGCGACTGCTATGCTTTCGCAGAGGTTTTCAGCTTAGCACAAACTGCACTTCGCTGCTGCTTCCTCAGCAAGGCTTTGGTCGTTCGCTCTGTCGCGGCAGGGAAGAAGAGCCTCGGGAGAGCTGGTGCCTCTTGGGCCCTGATTTTCCGGGCTCCAAGTTCGCGCCTGGGCTTCACCTTGCTACGCCGAACTAAGCAGACACAGTCACAACCCTGCAGCAGCGTGCGTGGCCTAGCATGGCACTCTATGCCTATTACCATGTCTTGGTGTAGGTAAGGCTTTGCCATTTTCTCAGGCGCTCAGGCAGACTCGCGGTCTAGGACAGTGCCTTCACCACAGGAGAGAGGAGGCGACAGGATCCCTGCACACGGCCCGTGCACTGGGATTGGGAACAGTGGGGGACTGTCTCCCGCTCCTTCCCCGGCACGCGCCCTGCCACCCACAACGCTGCCACATCTTGGTGGAAGACGGTATCTGACTGCCCGTTTCTCCATGGGGTTGTTTTCAGCGAGTTCCGGGGTATGGCCCCTGGGGGCAAGCCCGTCTGCCCTTGGGACAGGTGGCCAAGGAGATGCTGTCCCCTTGGGACCAGAGGCACAGGACAGGCCTGCCTTCTGCCCACGCTCCTTCCTCAGAGGGGAGCACGCGCCCCTGCCTCGTCGTCCCCTCATGTCGCCTTAGCAGCCAGGCTTCCATCTCTCCGCACAGGGAGAGGGTGACACTTGTCTTGCCACTGGCCTGCTGTTCGTGCACAGCAGGCTATCCTGCTTCCCGAGCGTTTCCCAACCCCAAGGCCAACGGCTCCTTCTCTTCCCCGGGGGCAGCGTGCTGCGCCTTCCCCACACTTGATCCTGGGGAGCGCGGTGAAAGACGTGTGCGACCACGCTTCTCTCTCAGACTGAGGGGATGCTAGGGCAAAGAGTATATCGCTCCATGCGGGTATCTTCCACCCTGCTGCTGAGACTAGCTCAGGCAAGCAGCAGCAGCATCCCCAAACCCAACTCTGATATCCCGACGAATGCTGTGCTTTCCCAGGGGAGAAGCCCAGGCAAAGAGGCTTTCGTGGTATGCGGGTTTCTCCCACCGCGAGACTGGGCTCAGGCAAGCAGCAGCAGCATCCCCAAACCCAACTCTGATATCCCGACGAATGCTGTGCTTTCCCAGGGGAGAAGCCCAGGCAAAGAGGCTTTCGTGGTATGCAGGTTTCTCCCACCGCGAGACTGGGCTCAGGCAAGCAGCAGCAGCCCGCAGAACATTTCTCAGTGAATGCGGTGCTTTCGCAGAGGCTTTGGCTTGGAGCGAACAGCACTTCGCCGCTGCTTCCTCAGCAAGGCTTTCAGTCGCATCAGGGAAGAAGAGCTGCGGGAGAGCTGGTGTCTCTAGGGGCCTTGCTTTCACGGGGGCCATGTTCGCGTCCTGGGTTCACCCTTCCAGGCCGAACTAAGCAGGCACCGCCACAACCGTGCACTAGCGTGCGTAGCCTAGGATGGCACTCTAAGCACACTACCATCTCCCGGTGTAGGCATCTTTTGGCCTTTTACTGTGGCGCTCAGGAGGACTCGCGGACTAGGCCAGTGCTATCCCCAAAGGAAAGTATAGGTTGGAGGATCCCTGCACACCGCCCCGTGCACTGAATAGGGAGCTTTGCGGGACTGTCCCCACTCCTTCCCCTGAAAGCCCTTGCCTCCTCCAAGCTTACACATCCTGGAGGAAGATGGCATCTGATGGCCAGTTCTTTCTAGGAGTTGTTTCTCGAATTCAGGGTAGGCGCCTGGTGGCAAGCCCATGTCCCCACCACGGACATGTGGCCAAGGATCTGCTATCTCCTTGGGCCCAAAAGCTCAGGACAGGCATGCTTTCTGCCCCGACTCCTTCCTCAGAGTGGAGCCCTTTCCCCTGCCCTAATCTTCCCCTCGGTTCTCCTTAGCAGCCAGGCTTCCATCGCTCTGCAGTGACAGACGTGTCCCTTTCCTTAAGGATCTTTCCACAGGCGCCTTCGCGCTTCTCTCTAAGGCAGTGGGGAGGCACAGGCCAAGAAGATTTCGCTCCATGCGGGTTTATTACACCGTGCTGTGGAGACTAGCTCCGGCAAGCAGCAGACAGCATCCCACTGACCCGACTTTGATTTCCTAAAGATTGCTGTGCTTTCCCATAGGGGATGGCCCGGCAAAGAGGCTTTCACTCTATGCGGGTTTCTCTCATCGTGCTGCGAATACTAGGCTAAGGCAAGCAACAAAAGCAGCCCACAGAACCGACTCTGATTTCCCAGCGACTGCTAAACTTTCGCTGAGGTTTTCAGCTTGGCGCAAACTCCACTTCGCTGCTGCTTCCTCAGCAAGGCTTCAGTCGCATCAGGGAAGAAGAGCTGCGCGAGAGCTGGTACCTCTTGGGCCTTGCTTTCCCGGGCTCCATGTTCGCGTCCTGGGTTCACCCTGCCAGGCCGAACTAAGCAGACACAGCCACAACCGTGCACTAGCGTGTGTAGCCTAGGATGGCACTCTAAGCACACTACCATCTCCCGGTGTACACATCGTTTGGCCTTTTACTGTGGAGCTCAGGGGGACTCGCGGACTTCGCCAGTGCTTTCCCCACAGGAAAGGAGAGGTGACAGGATCCCTGCACACCGCCCCGTGCACTGAATAGGGAGCTTTGCGGGGTTGTCCCCACTCCTTCCCCTTAAAGCCCCTGCCTCCTCCAAGCTTCCACATCCTGGAGGAAGACGGCATCTGATGGCCAGTTCTTTCTGGGAGTTGTTTCTCGAATTCTGGGTAGGCGCCTGGTGGCAAGCCCATGACCCCACCACGGACATGTGGCCAAGGACCTGCTATCTCCTTGGGCCCAAAAGCTCAGGACAGGCATGCTTTCTGCCCAGACTCCTTCCTCAGAGTGGAGCCCTTTCCCCTGCCCTAATCTTCCCCTCGGGTCTCCTTAGCGGCCAGGCTTCCGTCGCTCTGCAGTGACAGACGTGTCCCTTTCCTTAAGGATCTTTCCACAGGCGCCTTCGCGCTTCTCTCTCAGGCAGTGGGGATGCACAGGCCAAGAAGATTTCGCTCCATGCGGGTTTATTACACCGTGCTGTGGAGACTAGCTCCAGCAAGCAGCAGACAGCATCCCACTGACCCGACTTTGATTTCCTAAAGATTGCTGTGCTTTCCCATAGGGGATGGCCCGGCAAAGAGGCTTTCGCTCTATGCGGGTTTCTCCCATCGTGCTGCGAATACTAGGCTAAGGCAAGCAACAAAAGCAGCCCCACAGAACCGACTCTGATTTCCCAGCGACTGCTAATCTTTCGCTGAGGTTTTCAGCTTGGCGCAAACTGCACTTCGCTGCTGCTTCCCTCAGCAAGGCTTCCGTCGCATCAGGGAAGAAGAGCTGCGCGAGAGCTGGTACCTCTTGGGCCTTGCCTTGCTTTCCCGGGCTCCATGTTCGCGTCCTGGGTTCACCCTGCCAGGCCGAACTAAGCAGACACAGCCACAACCGTGCACTAGCGTGCGTAGCCTAGGATGGCACTCTAAGCACACTACCATCTCCCGGTGTACGCATCGTTTGGCCTTTTACTGTGGAGCTCAGGGGGACTCGCGGACTTGGCCAGTGCTTTCCCCACAGGAAAGGAGAGGTGACAGGATCCCTGCACACCGCCCCGTGCACTGAATAGGGAGATTTGCGGGGGGTTGTCCCCACACCTTCCCCTTAAAGCCCCTGCCTCCTCCAAGCTTCCACATCCTGGAGGAAGACGGCATCTGATGGCTAGTTCTTTATGGGAGTTGTTTCTCGAGTTCAGGGAAGGCGCCTGGTGTCAAGCCCCCATATCTCCACCACGGACAGGTGGCTAAGGAGCTGCTGTCTCCTTGGGCCCAAAGGCTCAGGACAGGCATGCTTCTGCCCAGACTCCTTCCTCAGAGTGGAGCCCTTTCCCCTGCCCTAATCTTCCCCTCGTGTCTCCTTAGCAGCCAGGCTTCCGTCTCTCTGCATTGACAGACGTGTCCCTTTCCTTAAGGCTCTTTCCACAGGCGTCACCGCGCTTCTCTCTCAGGCAGAAGGGATGCCCAGGTAAGAGGATTTCGCTCCATGCGGGTTATTTACACCGTGCTGTGGAGACTAGCTCCGCCAAGCAGCAGACAGCATCCCACAGACCCGACTCTGATTTCCCAAATATTGCTCTGCTTTCCCAGAGGGGATGCCCCGGCAAAGAGGCTTTCGCTCTATGCGGGTTTCTCCCATCGTGGTGCGAACACTAGGCTAAGGCACGCACAAAAGCAGCCCACAGAACCGACTCTGAATTCCCAGCGACTGCTATGCTTTCGCAGAGGTTTTCAGCTTGGCACAAACTGCACTTCGCTGCTGCTTCCTCAGCAAGGCTTTGGTCGTTCGCTCTGTCGCGGCAGGGAAGAAGAGCCGCGGGAGAGCTGGTGCCTCTTGGGCCCTGATTTTCCGGGCTCCAAGTTCGCGCCCGGGCTTCACCTTGCTACGCCGAACTAAGCAGACACAGTCACAACCCTGCAGCAGCGTGCGTGGCCTAGCATGGCACTCTATGCCTATTACCATGTCTTGGTGTAGGTAAGGCTTTGCCATTTTCTCAGGCGCTCAGGCAGACTCACGGTCTAGGCCAGTGCCTTCACCACAGGAGAGAGGAGGCGACAGGATCCCTGCACACGGCCCGTGCACTGGGATTGGGAACAGTGGGGGACTGTCTCCGCTCCTTCCCCGGCACGCGCCCTGCCACCCACAACGCTGCCACATCTTGGTGGAAGACGGCATCTGACTGCCCGTTTCTCCATGGGGTTGTTTTCAGCGAGTTCCGGGTATGGCACCTGGGGGCAAGCCAGTCTGCCCTTGGGACAGGTGGCCAAGGAGATGCTGTCCCCTTGGGACCAGAGGCGCAGGACAGGCCTGCCTTCTGCCCACGCTCCTTCCTCAGAGGGGAGCACGCGCCCCTGCCTCGTCGTCCCCTCACGTCGCCTTAGCAGCCAGGCTTCCATCTCTCCGCACAGGGAGCGGGTGACACTTGTCTTGCCACTGGCCTGCTGTTCGTGCACAGCAGGCTATCCTGCTTCTTCCCGAGCGTTTCCCAACCCCAAGGCCAACGGCTCCTTCTCTTCCCCCCCGGGGGCAGCGTGCTGCGCCTTCCCCACACTTGATCCTGGGGAGCGCGGTGAAAGTGAAAGACGTGTGCGACCACGCTTCTCTCTCAGACTGAGGGGATGCTAGGGCAAAGAGTATATCGCTCCATGCGGGTATCTTCCACCCTGCTGCTGAGACTAGCTCAGGAAGCAGCAGCAGCATCCCCAAACCCAACTCTGATATCCCGACGAATGCTGTGCTTTCCCAGGGGAGAAGCCCAGGCAAAGAGGCTTTCGTGGTATGCGGGTTTCTCCCCCACCGCGAGACTGGGCTCAGGCAAGCAGCAACAGCCCGCAGAACATTTCTCAGCGAATGCTGTGCTTTCGCAGAGGCTTTGGCTTGGAGCGAACAGCACTTCGCCGCTGCTTCCTCAGCAAGGCTTCAGTCGCATCAGGGAAGAAGAGCTGCGGGAGAGCTGGTGTCTCTAGGGGCCTTGCTTTCACGGGCACCATGTTCGCGTCCTGGGTTCACCCTTCCAGGCCGAACTAAGCAGACACCGCCACAACCGTGCACTAGCGTGCGTAGCCTAGGATGGCACTCTAAGCACACTACCATCTCCCGGTGTAGGCATCTTTTGGCCTTTTACTGTGGCGCTCAGGAGGACTCGCGGGACTAGGCCAGTGCTATCCCCAAAGGAAAGTATAGGTGAGAGGATCCCTGCACACCGCCCCGTGCACTGAATAGGGAGCTTTGCGGGACTGTCCCACACTCCTTCGCCTGAAAGCCCTTGCCTCCTCCAAGCTTCCACATCCTGGAGGAAGACGGCATCTGATGGCCAGTTCTTTCTGGGAGTTGTTTCTCGAATTCAGGGTAGGCGCCTGGTGGCAAGCCCATGTCCCCACCACGGACATGTGGCCAAGGACCTGCTATATCTCCTTGGGCCCAAAAGCTCAGGACAGGCATGCTTTCTGCCCAGACTCCTTCCTCAGAGTGGAGCCCTTTCCCCTGCCCTAATCTTCCCCTCGGGTCTCCTTAGCGGCCAGGCTTCCGTCGCTTTGCAGTGACAGACGTGTCCCTTTCCTTAAGGATCTTTCCACAGGCGCCTTCGCGCTTCTCTCTCAGGCAGTGGGGATGCACAGGCCAAGAAGATTTCGCTCCATGCGGGTTTATTACACCGTGCTGTGGAGACTAGCTCCGGCAAGCAGCAGACAGCATCCCACTGACCCGACTTTGATTTCCTAAAGATTGCTGTGCTTTCCCATAGGGGATGGCCCGGCAAAGAGGCTTTCGCTCTATGCGGGTTTCTCCCATCGTGCTGCGAATACTAGGCTAAGGCAAGCAACAAAAGCAGCCCACAGAACCGACTCTGATTTCCCAGCGACTGCTAATCTTTCGCTGAGGTTTTCAGCTTTTCGCAAACTGCACTTCGCTGCTGCTTCCTCAGCAAGGCTTCAGTCGCATCAGGGAAGAAGAGCTGCGCGAGAGCTGGTACCTCTTGGGCCTTGCTTTCCCGGGCTCCATGTTCGCGTCCTGGGTTCACCCTGCCAGGCCGAACTAAGCAGACACAGCCACAACCGTGCACTAGCGTGCGTAGCCTAGGATGGCACTCTAAGCACACTACCATCTCCCGGTGTACGCATCGTTTGGCCTTTTACTGTGGAGCTCAGGGGGACTCGCGGACTTGGCCAGTGCTTTCCCCACAGGAAAGGAGAGGTGACAGGATCCCTGCACACCGCCCCGTGCACTGAATAGGGAGATTTGCGGGGTTGTCACCACTCCTTCCCCTTAAAGCCCCTGCCTCCTCCAAGCTTCCACATCCTGGAGGAAGACGGCATCTGATGGCTAGTTCTTTATGGGAGTTGTTTCTCGAGTTCAGGGAAGGCGCCTGGTGTCAAGCCCATATCTCCACCACGGACAGGTGGCTAAGGAGCTGCTGTCTCCTTGGGCCCAAAGGCTCAGGACAGGCATGCTTCTGCCCAGACTCCTTCCTCAGAGTGGAGCCCTTTCCCCTGCCCTAATCTTCCCCTCGTGTCTCCTTAGCAGCCAGGCTTCCGTCTCTCTGCATTGACAGACGTGTCCCTTTCCTTAAGGCTCTTTCCACAGGCGTCACCGCGCTTCTCTCTCAGGCAGAAGGGATGCCCAGGTAAGAGGATTTCGCTCCATGCGGGTTTATTACACCGTGCTGTGGAGACTAGCTCCGCCAAGCAGCAGACAGCATCCCACAGACCCGACTCTGATTTCCCAAATATTGCTCTGCTTTCCCAGAGGGGATGCCCCGGCAAAGAGGCTTTCGCTCTATGCGGGTTTCTCCCATCGTGGTGCGAACACTAGGCTAAGGCACGCACAAAAGCAGCCCACAGAACCGACTCTGAATTCCCAGCGACTGCTATGCTTTCGCAGAGGTTTTCAGCTTGGCACAAACTGCACTTCGCTGCTGCTTCCTCAGCAAGGCTTTGGTCGTTCGCTCTGTCGCGGCAGGGAAGAAGAGCCGCGGGAGAGCTGGTGCCTCTTGGGCCCTGATTTTCCGGGCTCCAAGTTCGCGCCCGGGCTTCACCTTGCTACGCCGAACTAAGCAGACACAGTCACAACCCCCTGCAGCAGCGTGCGTGGCCTAGCATGGCACTCTATGCCTATTACCATGTCTTGGTGTAGGTAAGGCTTTGCCATTTTCTCAGGCGCTCAGGCAGACTCACGGTCTAGGCCAGTGCCTTCACCACAGGAGAGAGGAGGCGACAGGATCCCTGCACACGGCCCGTGCACTGGGATTGGGAACAGTGGGGGACTGTCTCCGCTCCTTCCCCGGCACGCGCCCTGCCACCCACAACGCTGCCACATCTTGGTGGAAGACGGCATCTGACTGCCCGTTTCTCCATGGGGTTGTTTCAGCGAGTTCCGGGTATGGCACCTGGGGGCAAGCCCGTCTGCCCTTGGGACACGGTGGCCAAGGAGATGCTGTCCCCTTGGGACCAGAGGCGCAGGACAGGCCTGCCTTCTGCCCACGCTCCTTCCTCAGAGGGGAGCACGCGCCCCTGCCTCGTCGTCCCCTCATGTCGCCTTAGCAGCCAGGCTTCCATCTCTCCGCACAGGGAGCGGGTGACACTTGTCTTGCCACTGGCCTGCTGTTCGTGCACAGCAGGCTATCCTGCTTCCCGAGCGTTTCCCAACCCCAAGGCCAACGGCTCCTTCTCTTCCCCGGGGGCAGCGTGCTGCGCCTTCCCCACACTTGATCCTGGGGAGCGCGGTGAAAGACGTGTGCGACCACGCTTCTCTCTCAGACTGAGGGGATGCTAGGGCAAAGAGTATATCGCTCCATGCGGGTATCTTCCACCCTGCTGCTGAGACTAGCTCAGGCAAGCAGCAGCAGCATCCCCCAAACCCAACTCTGATATCCCGACGAATGCTGTGCTTTCCCAGGGGAGAAGCCCAGGCAAAGAGGCTTTCGTGGTATGCGGGTTTCTCCCACCGCGAGAGACTGGGCTCAGGCAAGCAGCAACAGCCCGCAGAACATTTCTCAGCGAATGCTGTGCTTTCGCAGAGGCTTTGGCTTGGAGCGAACAGCACTTCGCCGCTGCTTCCTCAGCAAGGCTTCAGTCGCATCAGGGAAGAAGAGCTGCGGGAGAGCTGGTGTCTCTAGGGGCCTTGCTTTCACGGGCACCATGTTCGCGTCCTGGGTTCACCCTTCCAGGCCGAACTAAGCAGACACCGCCACAACCGTGCACTAGCGTGCGTAGCCTAGGATGGCACTCTAAGCACACTACCATCTCCCGGTGTAGGCATCTTTTGGCCTTTTACTGTGGCGCTCAGGAGGACTCGCGGACTAGGCCAGTGCTATCCCCAAAGGAAAGTATAGGTGAGAGGATCCCTGCACACCGCCCCGTGCACTGAATAGGGAGCTTTGCGGGACTGTCCCCACTCCTTCGCCTGAAAGCCCTTGCCTCCTCCAAGCTTCCACATCCTGGAGGAAGACGGCATCTGATGGCCAGTTCTTTCTGGGAGTTGTTTCTCGAATTCAGGGTAGGCGCCTGGTGGCAAGCCCATGTCCCCACCACGGACATGTGGCCAAGGACCTGCTATCTCCTTGGGCCCAAAAGCTCAGGACAGGCATGCTTTCTGCCCAGACTCCTTCCTCAGAGTGGAGTCCTTTCCCCTGCCCTAATCTTCCCCTCGGGTCTCCTTAGCGGCCAGGCTTCCGTCGCTTTGCAGTGACAGACGTGTCCCTTTCCTTAAGGATCTTTCCACAGGCGCCTTCGCGCTTCTCTCTCAGGCAGTGGGGATGCACAGGCCAAGAAGATTTCGCTCCATGCGGGTTTATTACACCGTGCTGTGGAGACTAGCTCCGGCAAGCAGCAGACAGCATCCCACTGACCCGACTTTGATTTCCTAAAGATTGCTGTGCTTTCCCATAGGGGATGGCCCGGCAAAGAGGCTTTCGCTCTATGCGGGTTTCTCCCATCGTGCTGCGAATACTAGGCTAAGGCAAGCAACAAAAGCAGCCCACAGAACCGACTCTGATTTCCCAGCGACTGCTAATCTTTCGCTGAGGTTTTCAGCTTTTCGGCGCAAACTGCACTTCGCTGCTGCTTCCTCAGCAAGGCTTCAGTCGCATCAGGGAAGAAGAGCTGCGCGAGAGCTGGTACCTCTTGGGGCCTTGCTTTCCCGGGCTCCATGTTCGCGTCCTGGGTTCACCCTGCCAGGCCGAACTAAGCAGACACAGCTACAACCGTGCACTAGCGTGCGTAGCCTAGGATGGCACTCTAAGCACACTACCATCTCCCGGTGTACGCATCGTTTGGCCTTTTACTGTGGAGCTCAGGGGGACTCGCGGACTTGGCCAGTGCTTTCCCCACAGGAAAGGAGAGGTGACAGGATCCCTGCACACCGCCCCGTGCACTGAATAGGGAGATTTGCGGGGTTGTCACCACTCCTTCCCCTTAAAGCCCCTGCCTCCTCCAAGCTTCCATATCCTGGAGGAAGACGGCATCTGATGGCTAGTTCTTTATGGGAGTTGTTTCTCGAGTTCAGGGAAGGCGCCTGGTGTCAAGCCCATATCTCCACCACGGACAGGTGGCTAAGGAGCTGCTGTCTCCTTGGGCCCAAAGGCTCAGGACAGGCATGCTTCTGCCCAGACTCCTTCCTCAGAGTGGAGCCCTTTCCCCTGCCCTAATCTTCCCCTCGTGTCTCCTTAGCCACCAGCTTGCGTCTCTCTGCATTGACAGACGTGTCCCTTTCCTTAAGGCTCTATCCACAGGCGTCACCGTGCTTCTCTCTCAGGCAGAGGGGATGCCCAGGTCAAGAGGATTTCGCTCCATGCGGGTTTAATAAACCATGCTGTCGAGAATAGCTCCGGCGAGCAGCTGACAGCATCCCACAGACCCGACTCTGATTTCCCAAAGATTGCTGTGCTTTCACAGAGGGTATTCCCTGGCAAAGAGGCTTTCGCTCCATGTGGGTGTCTCCCATCGTGCTGCAAATACTAGGCTAAGGCAAGCAACAAAAGCAGCCCACAGAACCGACTCTGAGTTGCCAGCGACTGCTATGCTTTCGCAGAGGTTTTCAGCTTGGCACAAACTGCACTTCGCTGCTGCTTCCTCAGCAAGGCTTTGGTCGTTCGCTCTGTCGCGGCAGGGAAGAAGAGCCGCGGGAGAGCTGGTGCCTCTTGGGCCCTGATTTTCCGGGCTCCAAGTTCGCGCCCGGGCTTCACCTTGCTACGCCGAACTAAGCAGACACAGTCACAACCCTGCAGCAGCGTGCGTGGCCTAGCATGGCACTCTATGCCTATTACCATGTCTTGGTGTAGGTAAGGCTTTGCCATTTTCTCAGGCGCTCAGGCAGACTCGCGGTCTAGGCCAGTGCCTTCACCACAGGAGAGAGGAGGCGACAGGATCCCTGCACACGGCCCGTGCACTGGGATTGGGAACAGTGGGGGACTGTCTCCGCTCCTTCCCCGGGACAGCCCCTGCCACCCACAACGCTGCCACATCTTGGTGGAACAGGGCTTCTGACTGACGGTTTCTCCATGGGGTTGTTTCAGCGAGTTCCGGGTATGGCACCTGGGGGCAAGCCCGTCTGCCCTTGGGACAGGTGGCCAAGGAGATGCTGTCCCCTTGGGACCCAGAGGCACAGGACAGGCCTGCCTTCTGCCCACGCTCCTTCCTCAGAGGGGAGCACGCGCCCCTGCCTCGTCGTCCCCTCATGTCGCCTTAGCAGCCAGGCTTCCATCTCTCCGCACAGGGAGAGGGTGACACTTGTCTTGCCACTGGCCTGCTGTTCGTGCACAGCAGGCTATCCTGCTTCCCGAGCGTTTCCCCAACCCCAAGGCCAACGGCTCCTTCTCTTCCCCGGGGCAGCGTGCTGCGCCTTCCCCACACTTGATCCTGGGGAGCGCGGTGAAAGACGTGTGCGACCACGCTTCTCTCTCAGACTGAGGGGATGCTAGGGCAAAGAGTATATCGCTCCATGCGGGTATCTTCCACCCTGCTGCTGAGACTAGCTCAGGCAAGCAGCAGCAGCATCCCCAAACCCAACTCTGATATCCCGACGAATGCTGTGCTTTCCCAGGGGAGAAGCCCAGGCAAAGAGGCTTTCGTGGTATGCGGGTTTCTCCCACCGCGAGACTGGGCTCAGGCAAGCAGCAGCAGCCCGCAGAACATTTCTCAGCGAATGCTGTGCTTTCGCAGAGGCTTTGGCTTGGAGCGAACAGCACTTCGCCGCTGCTTCCTCAGCAAGGCTTCAGTCGCATCAGGGAAGAAGAGCTGCGGGAGAGCTGGTGTCTCTAGGGGCCTTGCTTTCACGGGCACCATGTTCGCGTCCTGGGTTCACTCTTCCAGGCCGAACTAAGCAGACACCGCCACAACCGTGCACTAGCGTGCGTAGCCTAGGATGGCACTCTAAGCACACTACCATCTCCCGGTGTAGGGCATCTTTTGGCCTTTTACTGTGGCGCTCAGGAGGACTCGCGGACTAGGCGAGTGCTATCCCCAAAGGAAAGTATAGGTTGGAGGATCCCTGCACACCGCCCCGTGCACTGAATAGGGAGCTTTGCGGGACTGTCCCCACTCCTTCCCCTGAAAGCCCTGCCTCCTTCAAGCTTACACATCCTGGAGGAAGATGGCATCTGATGGCCAGTTCTTTCTGGGAGTTTCTTTCTCGAATTCAGGGTAGGCGCCTGGTGGCAAGCCCATGTCCCCACCACGGACATGTGGCCAAGGATCTGCTATCTCCTTGGGCCCTAAAGCTCAGGACAGGCATGCTTTCTGCCCAGACTCCTTCCTCAGAGTGGAGCCCTTTCCCCTGCCCTAATCTTCCCCTCGGGTCTCCTTAGCAGCCAGGCTTCCATCGCTCTGCAGTGACAGACGTGTCCCTTTCCTTAAGGATCTTTCCACAGGCGCCTTCGCGCTTCTCTCTAAGGCAGTGGGGATGCACAGGCCAAGAAGATTTCGCTCCATGCGGGTTTATTACACCGTGCTGTGGAGACTAGCTCCGGCAAGCAGCAGACAGCATCCCACTGACCCGACTTTGATTTCCTAAAGATTGCTGTGCTTTCCCATAGGGGATGGCCCGGCAAAGAGGCTTTCGCTCCATGCGGGTTTCTCCCATCGTGCTGCGAATACTAGGCTAAGGCAAGCAACAAAAGCAGCCCACAGAACCGACTCTGATTTCCCAGCGACTGCTAATCTTTCGCTGAGGTTTTCAGCTTGGCGCAAACTGCACTTTGCTGCTGCTTCCTCAGCAAGGCTTCAGTCGCATCAGGGAAGAAGAGCTGCATGAGAGCTGGTACCTCTTGGGCCTTGCTTTCCCGGGCGCCATGTTCGCGTCCTGGGTTCACCCTGCCAGGCCGAACTAAGCAGACACAGCCACAACCGTGCACTAGTGTGCTTAGCCTAGGATGGCACTCTAAGCACACTACCATCTCCCGGTGTACGCATCGTTTGGCCTTTTACTGTGGAGCTCAGGGTGACTCGCGGACTTGGCCAGTGCTTTCCCCACAGGAAAGGAGAGGTGACAGGATCCCTGCACACCGCCCCGTGCACTGAATAGGGAGCTTTGCGGGGTTGTCCCCACTCCTTCCCCTTAAAGCCCCTGCCTCCTCCAAGCTTCCACATCCTGGAGGAAGACGGCATCTGATGGCCAGTTCTTTCTGGGAGTTGTTTCTCGAGTTCAGGGATAGGCGCCTGGTGGCAAGCCCATGTCTCCACCACGGACAGGTGGCCAAGGAGCTGCTGTCTTCTTGGGCCCAAAGGCTCAGGACAGGCATGCTTTCTGCCCAGACTCCTTCCTCAGAGTGGATCCCATTGCCCTGCCCTAATCTCGCCCTCTCTTCTCCTTAGCAGCCACGATTCCATCGCTCTGCAGTGACAGACATGTCCCTTTCCTTAAGGCTGTTTCCACAGGCGCCACCGCGTCTCTATCTCAGGCAGAAGGGATGCACAGGCCAAGAGGATTTCGCTCCATGCGGGTTTATTACACCGTGTTGTGGAGACTAGCTCCGGCAAGCAGAAGACAGCATCCCACAGACCCGACTCTGATTTCCCAAAGATTGCTGGGCATTCCCAGAGGGGATGCTCCGGCAAAGAGGCTTTCGCTCTATGCGGGTTTCTCCCATCGTGCTGCGAATACTAGGCTAAGGCAAGCAACAAAAGCAGCTCACAGAACCGACTCTGATTTGCCAGCGACTGCTATGCTTTCGCAGAGGTTTTTTTCAGCTTGGCGCAAACTGCACTTCGCTGCTGCTTCCTAACAAGGCTTTGGTAGTTCGCTCTGTCGTGGCAGGGAAGAAGTGCGTGGGAGAGCTGGTGCCTCTTGGGCCTTGCTTTCCCCGGCGCGATGTTCGCGCCCTGGGTTCACCCTTCCAGGCCGAACTAAGCAGACACAGCCACAACCGTGCAGTAGCTTGCGTACCTAGGATGGCACTCTATGCACACTACCATCTCCCAGTGTAGGTATTCTTTGGCCTTTTACTGTGGCGCTCAGGAGGACTCGGGGACGAGGCCAGTCCTTTCCCCACAGGAAAGGAGAGGTGACAGGATCCCTGCACACCGCCCCGTGCACTGAATGGGGAGCTTTGCAGGACTATTCCCACTTCTTCCCCTTAAAGCCCCTGCGTCCTCCAAGTTTCCACATCCTGGAGGAAGATGGCATCTGATGGCCAGTTCTTTATGGGAGTTGTTTCTCAAGTCAGGGAAGGCGCCTGGTGTCAAGCCCATATCTCCACCACGGACAGGTGGCTAAGGAGCTGCTGTCTCCTTGGGCCCAAAGGCTCAGGACAGGCATGCATTCTGCCCAGACTCCTTCCTCAGAGTGGATCCCATTCCCCTGCCCTAATCTCGCCCTCGGTTCTCCTTAGCAGCCAGGCTTCCGTCGCTCTGTAGTGACAGACGTGTCCCTTTCCTTAAGGCTCTTTCCACAGGCGCCACCGCGTCTCTATCTCAGGCAGAAGGGATGCACAGGCCAAGAGGATTTCGCTCCATGCGGGTTTATTACACCGTGTTGTGGAGACTAGCTCCGGTAAGCAGCAGACAGCATCCCACAGACCCGACTCTGATTTCCCAAAGATTGCTGGGCTTTCCCAGAGGGGATGCCCCGGCAAAGAGGCTTTCGCTCTATGCGGGTTTCTCCCATCGTGCTGCGAATACTAGGCTAAGGCAAGCAACAAAATCAGCCCACAGAACCTACTCTGATTTCCCAGCGATTGCTAATCTTTCGTTGAGGTTTTCAGCTTGGCGCAAACTGCACTTCGATGCTGCTTCCTAACAAGGCTTTGGTCGTTCGCTCTGTCGTGGCAGGGAGGAAGTGCGCGGGAGAGCTGGTGCCTCTTGGGCCTTTGCTTTCCCGGGCGCCATGTTCGCGCCCTGGGTTCACCGTGCCAGGCCGAACTAAGCAGACACAGCCACAACCGTGCAGTAGCTTGCGTACCTAGGATGGCACTCTATGCACACTACCATCTCCCAGTGTAGGTATTCTTTGGCCTTTTACTGTGGCGCTCAGGAGGACTCGGGGACTAGGCCAGTTCTTTCCCCACAGGAAAGGAGAGGTGATAGGATCCCTGCACACCGCCCCGTGCACTGAATTGGGAGCTTTGCGGGACTATTCCCACTCCTTCCCCTTAAAGCCCCTGCGTCCTCCAAGCTTCCACATCCTGGAGGAAGATGGCATCTGATGGCCAGTTCTTTATGGGAGTTGTTTCTCAAGTTCAGGGAAGGCGCCTGGTGTCAAGCCCATATCTCCACCACGGACAGGTGGCTAAGGAGCTGCTGTCTCCTTGGGCCCAAAGGCTCAGGACAGGCATGCTTTCTGCCCAGAATCCTTCCTCAGAGTGGAAACCCTTTCCCCTGCCCTAATCTTCCCCTCGTGTCTCCTTAGCCACCAGCTTGCGTCTCTCTGCATTGACAGACGTGTCCCTTTCCTTAAGGCTCTTTCCACAGGCGTCACCGCGCTTCTCTCTCAGGCAGAGGGGATGCCCAGGTCAAGAGGATTTCGCTCCATGCGGGTTTATTACACTGTGCTGTGGAGACTAGCTCCGCCAAGCAGCAGACAGCATCCCACAGACCCGACTCTGATTTCCCAAATATTGCTGTGCTTTCCCAGAGGGGATGCCCCGGCAAAGAGGCTTTCGCTCTATGCAGGTTTCTCCCATCGTGGTGCGAATACTAGGCTAAGGCACGCACAAAAGCAGCCCACAGAACCGACTCTGAATTCCCAGCGTCTGCTATGCTTTCGCAGAGGTTTTCAGCTTAGCACAAACTGCACTTCGCTGCTGCTTCCTCAGCAAGGCTTTGGTCGTTCGCTCTGTCGCGGCAGGGAAGAAGAGCCTCGGGAGAGCTGGTGCCTCTTGGGCCCTGATTTTCCGGGCTCCAAGTTCGCGCCTGGGCTTCACCTTGCTACGCCGAACTAAGCAGACACAGTCACAGCCCTGCAGCAGCGTGCGTGGCCTAGCATGGCACTCTATGCCTATTACCATGTCTTGGTGTAGGTAAGGCTTTGCCATTTTCTCAGGCGCTCAGGCAGACTCGCGGTCTAGGACAGTGCCTTCACCACAGGAGAGAGGAGGCGACAGGATCCCTGCACACGGCCCGTGCACTGGGATTGGGAACAGTGGGGGACTGTCTCCGCTCCTTCCCCGGCACGCGCCCCTGCCACCCCCAACGCTGCCACATCTTGGTGGAAGACGGTATCTGACTGCCCGTTTTCTCCATGGGGTTGTTTCAGCGAGTTCCGGGTATGGCCCCTGGGGGCAAGCCCGTCTGCCCTTGGGACAGGTGGCCAAGGAGATGCTGTCCCCTTGGGACCAGAGGCACAGGACAGGCCTGCCTTCTGCCCACGCTCCTTCCTCAGAGGGGAGCACGCGCCCCTGCCTCGTCGTCCCCTCATGTCGCCTTAGCAGCCAGGCTTCCATCTCTCCGCACAGGGAGAGGGTGACACTTGTCTTGCCACTGGCCTGCTGTTCGTGCACAGCAGGCTATCCTGCTTCCCGAGCGTTTCCCAACCCCAAGGCCAACGGCTCCTTCTCTTCCCCGGGGGCAGCGTGCTGCGCCTTCCCCACACTTGATCCTGGGGAGCGCGGTGAAAGACGTGTGCGACCACGCTTCTCTCTCAGACTGAGGGGATGCTAGGGCAAAGAGTATATCGCTCCATGCGGGTATCTTCCACCCTGCTGCTGAGACTAGCTCAGGCAAGCAGCAGCAGCATCCCCAAACCCAACTCTGATATCCCGACGAATGCTGTGCTTTCCCAGGGGAGAAGCCCAGGCAAAGAGGCTTTCGTGGTATGCGGGTTTCTCCCACCGCGAGACTGGGCTCAGGCAAGCAGCAGCAGCATCCCCAAACCCAACTCTGATATCCCGACGAATGCTGTGCTTTCCCAGGGGAGAAGCCCAGGCAAAGAGGCTTTCGTGGTATGCAGGTTACTCCCACCGCGAGACTGGGCTCAGGCAAGCAGCAGCAGCCCGCAGAACATTTCTCAGTGAATGCGGTGCTTTCGCAGAGGCTTTGGCTTGGAGCGAACAGCACTTCGCCGCTGCTTCCTCAGCAAGGCTTCAGTCGCATCAGGGAAGAAGAGCTGCGGGAGAGCTGGTGTCTCTAGGGGCCTTGCTTTCACGGGCACCATGTTCGCGTCCTGGGTTCACCCTTCCAGGCCGAACTAAGCAGGCACCGCCACAACCGTGCACTAGCGTGCGTAGCCTAGGATGGCACTCTAAGCACACTACCATCTCCCGGTGTAGGCATCTTTTGGCCTTTTACTGTGGCGCTCAGGAGGACTCGCGGACTAGGCCAGTGCTATCCCCAAAGGAAAGTATAGGTTGGAGGATCCCTGCACACCGCCCCGTGCACTGAATAGGGAGCTTTGCGGGACTGTCCCCACTCCTTCCCCTGAAAGCCCTTGCCTCCTCCAAGCTTACACATCCTGGAGGAAGATGGCATCTGATGGCCAGTTCTTTCTAGGAGTTGTTTCTCGAATTCAGGGTAGGCGCCTGGTGGCAAGCCCATGTCCCCACCACGGACATGTGGCCAAGGATCTGCTATCTCCTTGGGCCCAAAAGCTCAGGACAGGCATGCTTTCTGCCCCGACTCCTTCCTCAGAGTGGAGCCCTTTCCCCCTGCCCTAATCTTCCCCTCGGTTCTCCTTAGCAGCCAGGCTTCCATCGCTCTGCAGTGACAGACGTGTCCCTTTCCTTAAGGATCTTTCCACAGGCGCCTTCGCGCTTCTCTCTAAGGCAGTGGGGAGGCACAGGCCAAGAAGATTTCGCTCCATGCGGGTTTATTACACCGTGCTGTGGAGACTAGCTCCGGCAAGCAGCAGACAGCATCCCACTGACCCGACTTTGATTTCCTAAAGATTGCTGTGCTTTCCCATAGGGGATGGCCCGGCAAAGAGGCTTTCACTCTATGCGGGTTTCTCTCATCGTGCTGCGAATACTAGGCTAAGGCAAGCAACAAAAGCAGCCCACAGAACCGACTCTGATTTCCCAGCGACTGCTAATCTTTCGCTGAGGTTTTCAGCTTGGCGCAAACTGCACTTCGCTGCTGCTTCCTCAGCAAGGCTTCAGTCGCATCAGGGAAGAAGAGCTGCGCGAGAGCTGGTACCTCTTGGGCCTTGCTTTCCCGGGCTCCATGTTCGCGTCCTGGGTTCACCCTGCCAGGCCGAACTAAGCAGACACAGCCACAACCGTGCACTAGCGTGTGTAGCCTAGGATGGCACTCTAAGCACACTACCATCTCCCGGTGTACACATCGTTTGGCCTTTTACTGTGGAGCTCAGGGGGACTCGCGGACTTCGTCAGTGCTTTCCCCACAGGAAAGGAGAGGTGACAGGATCCCTGCACACCGCCCCGTGCACTGAATAGGGAGCTTTGCGGGGTTGTCACCACTCCTTCCCCTTAAAGCCCCTGCCTCCTCCAAGCTTCCACATCCTGGAGGAAGACGGCATCTGATGGCCAGTTCTTTCTGGGAGTTGTTTCTCGAATTCTGGGTAGGCGCCTGGTGGCAAGCCCATGACCCCACCACGGACATGTGGCCAAGGACCTGCTATCTCCTTGGGCCCAAAAGCTCAGGACAGGCATGCTTTCTGCCCAGACTCCTTCCTCAGAGTGGAGCCCTTTCCCCTGCCCTAATCTTCCCCTCGGGTCTCCTTAGCGGCCAGGCTTCCGTCGCTCTGCAGTGACAGACGTGTCCCTTTCCTTAAGGATCTTTCCACAGGCGCCTTCGCGCTTCTCTCTAAGGCAGTGGGGAGGCACAGGCCAAGAAGATTTCGCTCCATGCGGGTTTATTACACCCGTGCTCTGGAGACTAGCTCCAGCAAGCAGCAGACAGCATCCCACTGACCCGACTTTGATTTCCTAAAGATTGCTGTGCTTTCCCATAGGGGATGGCCCGGCAAAGAGGCTTTCGCTCTATGCGGGTTTCTCCCATCGTGCTGCGAATACTAGGCTAAGGCAAGCAACAAAAGCAGCCCACCGAACCGACTCTGATTTCCCAGCGACTGCTAATCTTTCGCTGAGGTTTTCAGCTTGGCGCAAACTGCACTTCGCTGCTGCTTCCTCAGCAAGGCTTCAGTCGCATCAGGGAAGAAGAGCTGCATGAGAGCTGGTACCTCTTGGGCCTTGCTTTCCCGGGCGCCATGTTCGCGTCCTGGGTTCACCCTGCCAGGCCGAACTAAGCAGACACAGCCACAACCGTGCACTAGTGTGCTTAGCCTAGGATGGCACTCTAAGCACACTACCATCTCCCCCGGTGTACGCATCGTTTGGCCTTTTACTGTGGAGCTCAGGGTGACTCGCGGACTTGGCCAGTGCTTTCCCCACAGGAAAGGAGAGGTGACAGGATCCCTGCACACCGCCCCGTGCACTGAATAGGGAGCTTTGCGGGGTTGTCCCCACTCCTTCCCCTTAAAGCCCCTGCCTCCTCCAAGCTTCCACATCCTGGAGGAAGACGGCATCTGATGGCCAGTTCTTTCTGGGAGTTGTTTCTCGAGTTCAGGGATAGGCGCCTGGTGGCAAGCCCATGTCTCCACCACGGACAGGTGGCCAAGGAGCTGCTGTCTTCTTGGGCCCAAAGGCTCAGGACAGGCATGCTTTCTGCCCAGACTCCTTCCTCAGAGTGGATCCCATTGCCCTGCCCTAATCTCGCCCTCTCTCTCTCCTTAGCAGCCACGATTCCATCGCTCTGCAGTGACAGACATGTCCCTTTCCTTAAGGCTGTTTCCACAGGCGCCACCGCGTCTCTCTCTATCTCAGGCAGAAGGGATGCACAGGCCAAGAGGATTTCGCTCCATGCGGGTTTATTACACCGTGTTGTGGAGACTAGCTCCGGCAAGCAGAAGACAGCATCCCACAGACCCGACTCTGATTTCCCAAAGATTGCTGGGCATTCCCAGAGGGGATGCTCCGGCAAAGAGGCTTTCGCTCTATGCGGGTTTCTCCCATCGTGCTGCGAATACTAGGCTAAGGCAAGCAACAAAAGCAGCTCACAGAACCGACTCTGATTTGCCAGCGACTGCTATGCTTTCGCAGAGGTTTTCAGCTTGGCGCAAACTGCACTTCGCTGCTGCTTCCTAACAAGGCTTTTGGTAGTTCGCTCTGTCGTGGCAGGGAAGAAGTGCGTGGGAGAGCTGGTGCCTCTTGGGCCTTGCTTTCCCCGGCGCGATGTTCGCGCCCTGGGTTCACCCTTCCAGGCCGAACTAAGCAGACACAGCCACAACCGTGCAGTAGCTTGCGTACCTAGGATGGCACTCTATGCACACTACCATCTCCCAGTGTAGGTATTCTTTGGCCTTTTACTGTGGCGCTCAGGAGGACTCGGGGACGAGGCCAGTCCTTTCCCCACAGGAAAGGAGAGGTGACAGGATCCCTGCACACCGCCCCGTGCACTGAATGGGGAGCTTTGCAGGACTATTCCCACTTCTTCCCCTTAAAGCCCCTGCGTCCTCCAAGTTTCCACATCCTGGAGGAAGATGGCATCTGATGGCCAGTTCTTTATGGGAGTTGTTTCTCAAGTCAGGGAAGGCGCCTGGTGTCAAGCCCATATCTCCACCACGGACAGGTGGCTAAGGAGCTGCTGTCTCCTTGGGCCCAAAGGCTCAGGACAGGCATGCATTCTGCCCAGACTCCTTCCTCAGAGTGGATCCCATTCCCCTGCCCTAATCTCGCCCCTCGGTTCTCCTTAGCAGCCAGGCTTCCGTCGCTCTGTAGTGACAGACGTGTCCCTTTCCTTAAGGCTCTTTCCACAGGCGCCACCGCGTCTCTATCTCAGGCAGAAGGGATGCACAGGCCAAGAGGATTTCGCTCCATGCGGGTTTATTACACCGTGTTGTGGAGACTAGCTCCGGTAAGCAGCAGACAGCATCCCACAGACCCGACTCTGATTTCCCAAAGATTGCTGGGCTTTCCCAGAGGGGATACCCCGGCAAAGAGGCTTTCGCTCTATGCGGGTTTCTCCCATCGTGCTGCGAATACTAGGCTAAGGCAAGCAACAAAAAATCAGCCCACAGAACCTACTCTGATTTCCCAGCGATTGCTAATCTTTCGTTGAGGTTTTCAGCTTGGCGCAAACTGCACTTCGATGCTGCTTCCTAACAAGGCTTTGGTCGTTCGCTCTGTCGTGGCAGGGAGGAAGTGCGCGGGAGAGCTGGTGCCTCTTGGGCCTTGCTTTCCCGGGCGCCATGTTCGCGCCCTGGGTTCACCGTGCCAGGCCGAACTAAGCAGACACAGCCACAACCGTGCAGTAGCTTGCGTACCTAGGATGGCACTCTATGCACACTACCATCTCCCAGTGTAGGTATTCTTTGGCCTTTTACTGTGGCGCTCAGGAGGACTCGGGGACTAGGCCAGTTCTTTCCCCACAGGAAAGGAGAGGTGATAGGATCCCTGCACACCGCCCCGTGCACTGAATTGGGAGCTTTGCGGGACTATTCCCACTCCTTCCCCTTAAAGCCCCTGCGTCCTCCAAGCTTCCACATCCTGGAGGAAGATGGCATCTGATGGCCAGTTCTTTATGGGAGTTGTTTCTCAAGTTCAGGGAAGGCGCCTGGTGTCAAGCCCATATCTCCACCACGGACAGGTGGCTAAGGAGCTGCTGTCTCCTTGGGCCCAAAGGCTCAGGACAGGCATGCTTTCTGCCCAGAATCCTTCCTCAGAGTGGAACCCTTTCCCCGGCCCTAATCTTCCCCTCGTGTCTCCTTAGCCACCAGCTTGCGTCTCTCTGCATTGACAGACGTGTCCCTTTCCTTAAGGCTCTTTCCACAGGCGTCACCCACCGCGCTTCTCTCTCAGGCAGAGGGGATGCCCAGGTCAAGAGGATTTCGCTCCATGCGGGTTTATTACACTGTGCTGTGGAGACTAGCTCCGCCAAGCAGCAGACAGCATCCCACAGACCCGACTCTGATTTCCCAAATATTGCTGTGCTTTCCCAGAGGGGATGCCCCGGCAAAGAGGCTTTCGCTCTATGCAGGTTTCTCCCATCGTGGTGCGAATACTAGGCTAAGGCACGCACAAAAGCAGCCCACAGAACCGACTCTGAATTCCCAGCGTCTGCTATGCTTTCGCAGAGGTTTTCAGCTTAGCACAAACTGCACTTCGCTGCTGCTTCCTCAGCAAGGCTTTGGTCGTTCGCTCTGTCGCGGCAGGGAAGAAGAGCCTCGGGAGAGCTGGTGCCTCTTGGGCCCTGATTTTCCGGGCTCCAAGTTCGCGCCTGGGCTTCACCTTGCTACGCCGAACTAAGCAGACACAGTCACAACCCTGCAGCAGCGTGCGTGGCCTAGCATGGCACTCTATGCCTATTACCATGTCTTGGTGTAGGTAAGGCTTTGCCATTTTCTCAGGCGCTCAGGCAGACTCGCGGTCTAGGACAGTGCCTTCACCACAGGAGAGAGGAGGCGACAGGATCCCTGCACACGGCCCGTGCACTGGGATTGGGAACAGTGGGGGACTGTCTCCGCTCCTTCCCCGGCACGCGCCCTGCCACCCACAACGCTGCCACATCTTGGTGGAAGACGGTATCTGACTGCCCGTTTCTCCATGGGGTTGTTTCAGCGAGTTCCGGGTATGGCCCCTGGGGGCAAGCCCGTCTGCCCTTGGGACAGGTGGCCAAGGAGATGCTGTCCCCTTGGGACCAGAGGCACAGGACAGGCCTGCCTTCTGCCCACGCTCCTTCCTCAGAGGGGAGCACGCGCCCCTGCCTCGTCGTCCCCTCATGTCGCCTTAGCAGCCAGGCTTCCATCTCTCCGCACAGGGAGAGGGTGACACTTGTCTTGCCACTGGCCTGCTGTTCGTGCACAGCAGGCTATCCTGCTTCCCGAGCGTTTCCCAACCCCAAGGCCAACGGCTCCTTCTCTTCCCCGGGGGCAGCGTGCTGCGCCCTTCCCCACACTTGATCCTGGGGAGCGCGGTGAAAGACGTGTGTGCAGACCACGCTTCTCTCTCAGACTGAGGGGATGCTAGGGCAAAGAGTATATCGCTCCATGCGGGTATCTTCCACCCTGCTGCTGAGACTAGCTCAGGCAAGCAGCAGCAGCATCCCCAAACCCAACTCTGATATCCCGACGAATGCTGTGCTTTCCCAGGGGAGAAGCCCAGGCAAAGAGGCTTTCGTGGTATGCGGGTTTCTCCCACCGCGAGACTGGGCTCAGGCAAGCAGCAGCAGCATCCCCAAACCCAACTCTGATATCCCGACGAATGCTGTGCTTTCCCAGGGGAGAAGCCCAGGCAAAGAGGCTTTCGTGGTATGCAGGTTTCTCCCACCGCGAGACTGGGCTCAGGCAAGCAGCAGCAGCAGCCCGCAGAACATTTCTCAGTGAATGCGGTGCTTTCGCAGAGGCTTTGGCTTGGAGCGAACAGCACTTCGCCGCTGCTTCCTCAGCAAGGCTTCAGTCGCATCAGGGAAGAAGAGCTGCGGGAGAGCTGGTGTCTCTAGGGGCCCTTGCTTTCACGGGCACCATGTTCGCGTCCTGGGTTCACCCTTCCAGGCCGAACTAAGCAGGCACCGCCACAACCGTGCACTAGCGTGCGTAGCCTAGGATGGCACTCTAAGCACACTACCATCTCCCGGTGTAGGCATCTTTTGGCCTTTTACTGTGGCGCTCAGGAGGACTCGCGGACTAGGCCAGTGCTATCCCCAAAGGAAAGTATAGGTTGGAGGATCCCTGCACACCCGCCCCGTGCACTGAATAGGGAGCTTTGCGGGACTGTCCCCACTCCTTCCCCTGAAAGCCCTTGCCTCCTCCAAGCTTACACATCCTGGAGGAAGATGGCATCTGATGGCCAGTTCTTTCTAGGAGTTGTTTCTCGAATTCAGGGTAGGCGCCTGGTGGCAAGCCCATGTCCCCACCACGGACATGTGGCCAAGGATCTGCTATCTCCTTGGGCCCAAAAGCTCAGGACAGGCATGCTTTCTGCCCCGACTCCTTCCTCAGAGTGGAGCCCTTTCCCCTGCCCTAATCTTCCCCTCGGTTCTCCTTAGCAGCCAGGCTTCCATCGCTCTGCAGTGACAGACGTGTCCCTTTCCTTAAGGATCTTTCCACAGGCGCCTTCGCGCTTCTCTCTAAGGCAGTGGGGAGGCACAGGCCAAGAAGATTTCGCTCCATGCGGGTTTATTACACCGTGCTGTGGAGACTAGCTCCGGCAAGCAGCAGACAGCATCCCACTGACCCGACTTTGATTTCCTAAAGATTGCTGTGCTTTCCCATAGGGGATGGCCCGGCAAAGAGGCTTTCACTCTATGCGGGTTTCTCTCATCGTGCTGCGAATACTAGGCTAAGGCAAGCAACAAAAAAGCAGCCCACAGAACCGACTCTGATTTCCCAGCGACTGCTAAACTTTCGCTGAGGTTTTCAGCTTGGCGCAAACTCCACTTCGCTGCTGCTTCCTCAGCAAGGCTTCAGTCGCATCAGGGAAGAAGAGCTGCGCGAGAGCTGGTACCTCTTGGGCCTTGCTTTCCCGGGCTCCATGTTCGCGTCCTGGGTTCACCCTGCCAGGCCGAACTAAGCAGACACAGCCACAACCGTGCACTAGCGTGTGTAGCCTAGGATGGCACTCTAAGCACACTACCATCTCCCGGTGTACACATCGTTTGGCCTTTTACTGTGGAGCTCAGGGGGACTCGCGGACTTCGTCAGTGCTTTCCCCACAGGAAAGGAGAGGTGACAGGATCCCTGCACACCGCCCCGTGCACTGAATAGGAAGCTTTGCGGGGTTGTCACCACTCCTTCCCCTTAAAGCCCCTGCCTCCTCCAAGCTTCCACATCCTGGAGGAAGACGGCATCTGATGGCCAGTTCTTTCTGGGAGTTGTTTCTCGAATTCTGGGTAGGCGCCTGGTGGCAAGCCCATGACCCCACCACGGACATGTGGCCAAGGACCTGCTATCTCCTTGGGGCCCAAAAGCTCAGGACAGGCATGCTTTCTGCCAAGACTCCTTCCTCAGAGTGGAGCCCTTTCCCCTGCCCTAATCTTCCCCTCGGGTCTCCTTAGCGGCCAGGCTTCCGTCGCTCTGCAGTGACAGACGTGTCCCTTTCCTTAAGGATCTTTCCACAGGCGCCTTCGCGCTTCTCTCTCAGGCAGTGGGGATGCACAGGCCAAGAAGATTTCGCTCCATGCGGGTTTATTACACCGTGCTGTGGAGACTAGCTCCAGCAAGCAGCAGACAGCATCCCACTGACCCGACTTTGATTTCCTAAAGATTGCTGTGCTTTCCCATAGGGGATGGCCCGGCAAAGAGGCTTTCGCTCTATGCGGGTTTCTCCCATCGTGCTGCGAATACTAGGCTAAGGCAAGCAACAAAAGCAGCCCACAGAACCGACTCTGATTTCCCAGCGACTGCTAATCTTTCGCTGAGGTTTTCAGCTTGGCGCAAACTGCACTTCGCTCGCTGCTGCTTCCTCAGCAAGGCTTCCGTCGCATCAGGGAAGAAGAGCTGCGCGAGAGCTGGTACCTCTCTTTGGGCCTTGCTTTTCCCGGGCTCCATGTTCGCGTCCTGGGTTCACCCTGCCAGGCCGAACTAAGCAGACACAGCCACAACCGTGCACTAGCGTGCGTAGCCTAGGATGGCACTCTAAGCACACTACCATCTCCCGGTGTACGCATCGTTTGGCCTTTTACTGTGGAGCTCAGGGGGACTCGCGGACTTGGCCAGTGCTTTCCCCACAGGAAAGGAGAGGTGACAGGATCCCTGCACACCGCCCCGTGCACTGAATAGGGAGATTTGCGGGACTGTCCCCACACCTTCCCCTTAAAGCCCCTGCCTCCTCCAAGCTTCCACATCCTGGAGGAAGACGGCATCTGATGGCTAGTTCTTTATGGGAGTTGTTTCTCGAGTTCAGGGAAGGCGCCTGGTGTCAAGCCCATATCTCCACCACGGACAGGTGGCTAAGGAGCTGCTGTCTCCTTGGGCCCAAAGGCTCAGGACAGGCATGCTTCTGCCCAGACTCCTTCCTCAGAGTGGAGCCCTTTCCCCTGCCCTAATCTTCCCCTCGTGTCTCCTTAGCAGCCAGGCTTCCGTCTCTCTGCATTGACAGACGTGTCCCTTTCCTTAAGGCTCTTTCCACAGGCGTCACCGCGCTTCTCTCTCAGGCAGAAGGGATGCCCAGGTAAGAGGATTTCGCTCCATGCGGGTTTATTACACCGTGCTGTGGAGACTAGCTCCGCCAAGCAGCAGACAGCATCCCACAGACCCGACTCTGATTTCCCAAATATTGCTCTGCTTTCCCAGAGGGGATGCCCCGGCAAAGAGGCTTTCGCTCTATGCGGGTTTCTCCCATCGTGGTGCGAACACTAGGCTAAGGCACGCACAAAAGCAGCCCACAGAACCGACTCTGAATTCCCAGCGACTGCTATGCTTTCGCAGAGGTTTTCAGCTTGGCACAAACTGCACTTCGCTGCTGCTTCCTCAGCAAGGCTTTGGTCGTTCGCTCTGTCGCGGCAGGGAAGAAGAGCCGCGGGAGAGCTGGTGCCTCTTGGGCCCTGATTTTCCGGGCTCCAAGTTCGCGCCCGGGCTTCACCTTGCTACGCCGAACTAAGCAGACACAGTCACAACCCTGCAGCAGCGTGCGTGGCCTAGCATGGCACTCTATGCCTATTACCATGTCTTGGTGTAGGTAAGGCTTTGCCATTTTCTCAGGCGCTCAGGCAGACTCACGGTCTAGGCCAGTGCCTTCACCACAGGAGAGAGAGGAGGCGACAGGATCCCTGCACACGGCCCGTGCACTGGGATTGGGAACAGTGGGGGACTGTCTCCGCTCCTTCCCCGGCACGCGCCCTGCCACCCACAACGCTGCCACATCTTGGTGGAAGACGGCATCTGACTGCCCGTTTCTCTCCATGGGGTTGTTTCAGCGAGTTCCGGGTATGGCACCTGGGGGCAAGCCAGTCTGCCCTTGGGACAGGTGGCCAAGGAGATGCTGTCCCCTTGGGACCAGAGGCGCAGGACAGGCCTGCCTTCTGCCCACGCTCCTTCCTCAGAGGGGAGCACGCGCCCCTGCCTCGTCGTCCCCTCACGTCGCCTTAGCAGCCAGGCTTCCATCTCTCCGCACAGGGAGCGGGTGACACTTGTCTTGCCACTGGCCTGCTGTTCGTGCACAGCAGGCTATCCTGCTTCCCGAGCGTTTCCCAACCCCAAGGCCAACGGCTCCTTCTCTTCCCCGGGGGGGCAGCGTGCTGCGCCTTCCCCACACTTGATCCTGGGGAGCGCGGTGAAAGACGTGTGCGACCACGCTTCTCTCTCAGACTGAGGGGATGCTAGGGCAAAGAGTATATCGCTCCATGCGGGTATCTTCCACCCTGCTGCTGAGACTAGCTCAGGAAGCAGCAGCAGCATCCCCAAACCCAACTCTGATATCCCGACGAATGCTGTGCTTTCCCAGGGGAGAAGCCCAGGCAAAGAGGCTTTCGTGGTATGCGGGTTTCTCCCACCGCGAGACTGGGCTCAGGCAAGCAGCAACAGCCCGCAGAACATTTCTCAGCGAATGCTGTGCTTTCGCAGAGGCTTTGGCTTGGAGCGAACAGCACTTCGCCGCTGCTTCCTCAGCAAGGCTTCAGTCGCATCAGGGAAGAAGAGCTGCGGGAGAGCTGGTGTCTATAGGGGCCTTGCTTTCACGGGCACCATGTTCGCGTCCTGGGTTCACCCTTCCAGGCCGAACTAAGCAGACACCGCCACAACCGTGCACTAGCGTGCGTAGCCTAGGATGGCACTCTAAGCACACTACCATCTCCCGGTGTAGGCATCTTTTGGCCTTTTACTGTGGCGCTCAGGAGGACTCGCGGACTAGGCCAGTGCTATCCCCAAAGGAAAGTATAGGTGAGAGGATCCCTGCACACCGCCCCGTGCACTGAATAGGGAGCTTTGCGGGACTGTCCCCACTCCTTCGCCTGAAAGCCCTTGCCTCCTCCAAGCTTCCACATCCTGGAGGAAGACGGCATCTGATGGCCAGTTCTTTCTGGGAGTTGTTTCTCGAATTCAGGGTAGGCGCCTGGTGGCAAGCCCATGTCCCCACCACGGACATGTGGCCAAGGACCTGCTATCTCCTTGGGCCCAAAAGCTCAGGACAGGCATGCTTTCTGCCCAGACTCCTTCCTCAGAGTGGAGCCCTTTCCCCTGCCCTAATCTTCCCCTCGGGTCTCCTTAGCGGCCAGGCTTCCGTCGCTTTGCAGTGACAGACGTGTCCCTTTCCTTAAGGATCTTTCCACAGGCGCCTTCGCGCTTCTCTCTCAGGCAGTGGGGATGCACAGGCCAAGAGAGATTTCGCTCCATGCGGGTTTATTACACCGTGCTGTGGAGACTAGCTCCGGCAAGCAGCAGACAGCATCCCACTGACCCGACTTTGATTTCCTAAAGATTGCTGTGCTTTCCCATAGGGGATGGCCCGGCAAAGAGGCTTTCGCTCTATGCGGGTTTCTCCCATCGTGCTGCGAATACTAGGCTAAGGCAAGCAACAAAAGCAGCCCACAGAACCGACTCTGATTTCCCAGCGACTGCTAATCTTTCGCTGAGGTTTTCAGCTTTTCGCAAAACTGCACTTCGCTGCTGCTTCCTCAGCAAGGCTTCAGTCGCATCAGGGAAGAAGAGCTGCGCGAGAGCTGGTACCTCTTGGGCCTTGCTTTCCCGGGCTCCATGTTCGCGTCCTGGGTTCACCCTGCCAGGCCGAACTAAGCAGACACAGCCACAACCGTGCACTAGCGTGCGTAGCCTAGGATGGCACTCTAAGCACACTACCATCTCCCGGTGTACGCATCGTTTGGCCTTTTACTGTGGAGCTCAGGGGGACTCGCGGACTTGGCCAGTGCTTTCCCCACAGGAAAGGAGAGGTGACAGGATCCCTGCACACCGCCCCGTGCACTGAATAGGGAGATTGCGCGGGGTTGTCACCACTCCTTCCCCTTAAAGCCCCTGCCTCCTCCAAGCTTCCACATCCTGGAGGAAGACGGCATCTGATGGCTAGTTCTTTATGGGAGTTGTTTCTCGAGTTCAGGGAAGGCGCCTGGTGTCAAGCCCATATCTCCACCACGGACAGGTGGCTAAGGAGCTGCTGTCTCCTTGGGCCCAAAGGCTCAGGACAGGCATGCTTCTGCCCAGACTCCTTCCTCAGAGTGGAGCCCTTTCCCCTGCCCTAATCTTCCCCTCGTGTCTCCTTAGCAGCCAGGCTTCCGTCTCTCTGCATTGACAGACGTGTCCCTTTCCTTAAGGCTCTTTCCACAGGCGTCACCGCGCTTCTCTCTCAGGCAGAAGGGATGCCCAGGTAAGAGGATTTCGCTCCATGCGGGTTTATTACACCGTGCTGTGGAGACTAGCTCCGCCAAGCAGCAGACAGCATCCCACAGACCCGACTCTGATTTCCCAAATATTGCTCTGCTTTCCCAGAGGGGATGCCCCGGCAAAGAGGCTTTCGCTCTATGCGGGTTTCTCCCATCGTGGTGCGAACACTAGGCTAAGGCACGCACAAAAGCAGCCCACAGAACCGACTCTGAATTCCCAGCGACTGCTATGCTTTCGCAGAGGTTTTCAGCTTGGCACAAACTGCACTTCGCTGCTGCTTCCTCAGCAAGGCTTTGGTCGTTCGCTCTGTCGCGGCAGGGAAGAAGAGCCGCGGGAGAGCTGGTGCCTCTTGGGCCCTGATTTTCCGGGCTCCAAGTTCGCGCCCCGGGCTTCACCTTGCTACGCCGAACTAAGCAGACACAGTCACAACCCTGCAGCAGCGTGCGTGGCCTAGCATGGCACTCTATGCCTATTACCATGTCTTGGTGTAGGTAAGGCTTTGCCATTTTCTCAGGCGCTCAGGCAGACTCACGGTCTAGGCCAGTGCCTTCACCACAGGAGAGAGGAGGCGACAGGATCCCTGCACACGGCCCGTGCACTGGGATTGGGAACAGTGGGGGACTGTCTCCGCTCCTTCCCCCCCGGCACGCGCCCTGCCACCCACAACGCTGCCACATCTTGGTGGAAGACGGCATCTGACTGCCCGTTTCTCCATGGGGTTGTTTCAGCGAGTTCCGGGTATGGCACCTGGGGGCAAGCCCGTCTGCCCTTGGGACAGGTGGCCAAGGAGATGCTGTCCCCTTGGGACCAGAGGCGCAGGACAGGCCTGCCTTCTGCCCACGCTCCTTCCTCAGAGGGGAGCACGCGCCCCTGCCTCGTCGTCCCCTCATGTCGCCTTAGCAGCCAGGCTTCCATCTCTCCGCACAGGGAGCGGGTGACACTTGTCTTGCCACTGGCCTGCTGTTCGTGCACAGCAGGCTATCCTGCTTCCCGAGCGTTTCCCAACCCCAAGGCCAACGGCTCCTTCTCTCTCTTCCCCGGGGGCAGCGTGCTGCGCCTTCCCCACACTTGATCCTGGGGAGCGCGGTGAAAGACGTGTGCGACCACGCTTCTCTCTCAGACTGAGGGGATGCTAGGGCAAAGAGTATATCGCTCCATGCGGGTATCTTCCACCCTGCTGCTGAGACTAGCTCAGGCAAGCAGCAGCAGCATCCCCAAACCCAACTCTGATATCCCGACGAATGCTGTGCTTTCCCAGGGGAGAAGCCCAGGCAAAGAGGCTTTCGTGGTATGCGGGTTTCTCCCACCGCGAGACTGGGCTCAGGCAAGCAGCAACAGCCCGCAGAACATTTCTCAGCGAATGCTGTGCTTTCGCAGAGGCTTTGGCTTGGAGCGAACAGCACTTCGCCGCTGCTTCCCTCAGCAAGGCTTCAGTCGCATCAGGGAAGAAGAGCTGCGGGAGAGCTGGTGTCTCTAGGGGCCTTGCTTTCACGGGCACCATGTTCGCGTCCTGGGTTCACCCTTCCAGGCCGAACTAAGCAGACACCGCCACAACCGTGCACTAGCGTGCGTAGCCTAGGATGGCACTCTAAGCACACTACCATCTCCCGGTGTAGGCATCTTTTGGCCTTTTACTGTGGCGCTCAGGAGGACTCGCGGACTAGGCCAGTGCTATCCCCAAAGGAAAGTATAGGTGAGAGGATCCCTGCACACCGCCCCGTGCACTGAATAGGGAGCTTTGCGGGACTGTCCCCACTCCTTCGCCTGAAAGCCCTTGCCTCCTCCAAGCTTCCACATCCTGGAGGAAGACGGCATCTGATGGCCAGTTCTTTCTGGGAGTTGTTTCTCGAATTCAGGGTAGGCGCCTGGTGGCAAGCCCATGTCCCCACCACGGACATGTGGCCAAGGACCTGCTATCTCCTTGGGCCCAAAAGCTCAGGACAGGCATGCTTTCTGCCCAGACTCCTTCCTCAGAGTGGAGTCCTTTCCCCTGCCCTAATCTTCCCCTCGGGTCTCCTTAGCGGCCAGGCTTCCGTCGCTTTGCAGTGACAGACGTGTCCCTTTCCTTAAGGATCTTTCCACAGGCGCCTTCGCGCTTCTCTCTCAGGCAGTGGGGATGCACAGGCCAAGAAGATTTCGCTCCATGCGGGTTTATTACACCGTGCTGTGGAGACTAGCTCCGGCAAGCAGCAGACAGCATCCCACTGACCCGACTTTGATTTCCTAAAGATTGCTGTGCTTTCCCATAGGGGATGGCCCGGCAAAGAGGCTTTCGCTCTATGCGGGGTTTCTCCCATCGTGCTGCGAATACTAGGCTAAGGCAAGCAACAAAAGCAGCCCACAGAACCGACTCTGATTTCCCAGCGACTGCTAATCTTTCGCTGAGGTTTTCAGCTTTTCGCAAACTGCACTTCGCTGCTGCTTCCTCAGCAAGGCTTCAGTCGCATCAGGGAAGAAGAGCTGCGCGAGAGCTGGTACCTCTTGGGCCTTGCTTTCCCGGGCTCCATGTTCGCGTCCTGGGTTCACCCTGCCAGGCCGAACTAAGCAGACACAGCTACAACCGTGCACTAGCGTGCGTAGCCTAGGATGGCACTCTAAGCACACTACCATCTCCCGGTGTACGCATCGTTTGGCCTTTTACTGTGGAGCTCAGGGGGACTCGCGGACTTGGCCAGTGCTTTCCCCACAGGAAAGGAGAGGTGACAGGATCCCTGCACACCGCCCCCGTGCACTGAATAGGGAGATTTGCGGGGTTGTCACCACTCCTTCCCCTTAAAGCCCCTGCCTCCTCCAAGCTTCCATATCCTGGAGGAAGACGGCATCTGATGGCTAGTTCTTTATGGGAGTTGTTTCTCGAGTTCAGGGAAGGCGCCTGGTGTCAAGCCCATATCTCCACCACGGACAGGTGGCTAAGGAGCTGCTGTCTCCTTGGGCCCAAAGGCTCAGGACAGGCATGCTTCTGCCCAGACTCCTTCCTCAGAGTGGAGCCCTTTCCCCTGCCCTAATCTTCCCCTCGTGTCTCCTTAGCCACCAGCTTGCGTCTCTCTGCATTGACAGACGTGTCCCTTTCCTTAAGGCTCTATCCACAGGCGTCACCGTGCTTCTCTCTCAGGCAGAGGGGATGCCCAGGTCAAGAGGATTTCGCTCCATGCGGGTTTAATAAACCATGCTGTCGAGAATAGCTCCGGCGAGCAGCTGACAGCATCCCACAGACCCGACTCTGATTTCCCAAAGATTGCTGTGCTTTCACAGAGGGTATTCCCTGGCAAAGAGGCTTTCGCTCCATGTGGGTGTCTCCCATCGTGCTGCAAATACTAGGCTAAGGCAAGCAACAAAAGCAGCCCACAGAACCGACTCTGAGTTGCCAGCGACTGCTATGCTTTCGCAGAGGTTTTTTCAGCTTGGCACAAACTGCACTTCGCTGCTGCTTCCTCAGCAAGGCTTTGGTCGTTCGCTCTGTCGCGGCAGGGAAGAAGAGCCGCGGGAGAGCTGGTGCCTCTTGGGCCCTGATTTTCCGGGCTCCAAGTTCGCGCCCGGGCTTCACCTTGCTACGCCGAACTAAGCAGACACAGTCACAACCCTGCAGCAGCGTGCGTGGCCTAGCATGGCACTCTATGCCTATTACCATGTCTTGGTGTAGGTAAGGCTTTGCCATTTTCTCAGGCGCTCAGGCAGACTCGCGGTCTAGGCCAGTGCCTTCACCACAGGAGAGAGGAGGCGACAGGATCCCTGCACACGGCCCGTGCACTGGGATTGGGAACAGTGGGGGACTGTCTCCGCTCCTTCCCCGGCACGCGCCCTGCCACCCACAACGCTGCCACATCTTGGTGGAAGACGGCATCTGACTGCCCGTTTCTCCATGGGGTTGTTTCAGCGAGTTCCGGGTATGGCACCTGGGGGCAAGCCCGTCTGCCCTTGGGACAGGTGGCCAAGGAGATGCTGTCCCCTTGGGACCAGAGGCACAGGACAGGCCTGCCTTCTGCCCACGCTCCTTCCTCAGAGGGGAGCACGCGCCCCTGCCTCGTCGTCCCCTCATGTCGCCTTAGCAGCCAGGCTTCCATCTCTCCGCACAGGGAGAGGGTGACACTTGTCTTGCCACTGGCCTGCTGTTCGTGCACAGCAGGCTATCCTGCTTCCCGAGCGTTTCCCAACCCCAAGGCCAACGGCTCCTTCTTCTCTTCCCCGGGGGCAGCGTGCTGCGCCTTCCCCACACTTGATCCTGGGGAGCGCGGTGAAAGACGTGTGCGACCACGCTTCTCTCTCAGACTGAGGGGATGCTAGGGCAAAGAGTATATCGCTCCATGCGGGTATCTTCCACCCTGCTGCTGAGACTAGCTCAGGCAAGCAGCAGCAGCATCCCCAAACCCAACTCTGATATCCCGACGAATGCTGTGCTTTCCCAGGGGAGAAGCCCAGGCAAAGAGGCTTTCGTGGTATGCGGGTTTCTCCCACCGCGAGACTGGGCTCAGGCAAGCAGCAGCAGCCCGCAGAACATTTCTCAGCGAATGCTGTGCTTTCGCAGAGGCTTTGGCTTGGAGCGAACAGCACTTCGCCGCTGCTTCCCTCAGCAAGGCTTCAGTCGCATCAGGGAAGAAGAGCTGCGGGAGAGCTGGTGTCTCTAGGGGCCTTGCTTTCACGGGCACCATGTTCGCGTCCTGGGTTCACTCTTCCAGGCCGAACTAAGCAGACACCGCCACAACCGTGCACTAGCGTGCGTAGCCTAGGATGGCACTCTAAGCACACTACCATCTCCCGGTGTAGGCATCTTTTGGCCTTTTACTGTGGCGCTCAGGAGGACTCGCGGACTAGGCGAGTGCTATCCCCAAAGGAAAGTATAGGTTGGAGGATCCCTGCACACCGCCCCGTGCACTGAATAGGGAGCTTTGCGGGACTGTCCCCACTCCTTCCCCTGAAAGCCCTGCCTCCTTCAAGCTTACACATCCTGGAGGAAGATGGCATCTGATGGCCAGTTCTTTCTGGGAGTTGTTTCTCGAATTCAGGGTAGGCGCCTGGTGGCAAGCCCATGTCCCCACCACGGACATGTGGCCAAGGATCTGCTATCTCCTTGGGCCCAAAAGCTCAGGACAGGCATGCTTTCTGCCCAGACTCCTTCCTCAGAGTGGAGCCCTTTCCCCTGCCCTAATCTTCCCCTCGGGTCTCCTTAGCAGCCAGGCTTCCATGTCGCTCTGCAGTGACAGACGTGTCCCTTTCCTTAAGGATCTTTCCACAGGCGCCTTCGCGCTTCTCTCTAAGGCAGTGGGGATGCACAGGCCAAGAAGATTTCGCTCCATGCGGGTTTATTACACCGTGCTGTGGAGACTAGCTCCGGCAAGCAGCAGACAGCAGCATCCCACTGACCCGACTTTGATTTCCTAAAGATTGCTGTGCTTTCCCATAGGGGATGGCCCGGCAAAGAGGCTTTCGCTCCATGCGGGTTTCTCCCATCGTGCTGCGAATACTAGGCTAAGGCAAGCAACAAAAGCAGCCCACCGAACCGACTCTGATTTCCCAGCGACTGCTAATCTTTCGCTGAGGTTTTTCAGCTTGGCGCAAACTGCACTTTGCTGCTGCTGCTTCCTCAGCAAGGCTTCAGTCGCATCAGGGAAGAAGAGCTGCATGAGAGCTGGTACCTCTTGGGCCTTGCTTTCCCGGGCGCCATGTTCGCGTCCTGGGTTCACCCTGCCAGGCCGAACTAAGCAGACACAGCCACAACCGTGCACTAGTGTGCTTAGCCTAGGATGGCACTCTAAGCACACTACCATCTCCCGGTGTACGCATCGTTTGGCCTTTTACTGTGGAGCTCAGGGTGACTCGCGGACTTGGCCAGTGCTTTCCCCACAGGAAAGGAGAGGTGACAGGATCCCTGCACACCGCCCCGTGCACTGAATAGGGAGCTTTGCGGGGTTGTCCCCACTCCTTCCCCCTTAAAGCCCCTGCCTCCTCCAAGCTTCCACATCCTGGAGGAAGACGGCATCTGATGGCCAGTTCTTTCTGGGAGTTGTTTCTCGAGTTCAGGGATAGGCGCCTGGTGGCAAGCCCATGTCTCCACCACGGACAGGTGGCCAAGGAGCTGCTGTCTCCTTGGGCCCAAAGGCTCAGGACAGGCATGCTTTCTGCCCAGACTCCTTCCTCAGAGTGGATCCCATTGCCCTGCCCTAATCTCGCCCTCTCTTGTCCTTAGCAGCCACGATTCCATCGCTCTGCAGTGACAGACATGTCCCTTTCCTTAAGGCTGTTTCCACAGGCGCCACCGCGTCTCTATCTCAGGCAGAAGGGATGCACAGGCCAAGAGGATTTCGCTCCATGCGGGTTTATTACACCGTGTTGTGGAGACTAGCTCCGGCAAGCAGAAGACAGCATCCCACAGACCCGACTCTGATTTCCCAAAGATTGCTGGGCATTCCCAGAGGGGATGCTCCGGCAAAGAGGCTTTCGCTCTATGCGGGTTTCTCCCATCGTGCTGCGAATACTAGGCTAAGGCAAGCAACAAAAGCAGCTCACAGAACCGACTCTGATTTGCCAGCGACTGCTATGCTTTCGCAGAGGTTTTCAGCTTGGCGCAAACTGCACTTCGCTGCTGCTTCCTAACAAGGCTTTGGTAGTTCGCTCTGTCGTGGCAGGGAAGAAGTGCGTGGGAGAGCTGGTGCCTCTTGGGCCTTGCTTTCCCCGGGCGCGATGTTCGCGCCCTGGGTTCACCCTTCCAGGCCGAACTAAGCAGACACAGCCACAACCGTGCAGTAGCTTGCGTACCTAGGATGGCACTCTATGCACACTACCATCTCCCAGTGTAGGTATTCTTTGGCCTTTTACTGTGGCGCTCAGGAGGACTCGGGGACGAGGCCAGTCCTTTCCCCACAGGAAAGGAGAGGTGACAGGATCCCTGCACACCGCCCCGTGCACTGAATGGGGAGCTTTGCAGGACTATTCCCACTTCTTCCCCTTAAAGCCCCTGCGTCCTCCAAGTTTCCACATCCTGGAGGAAGATGGCATCTGATGGCCAGTTCTTTATGGGAGTTGTTTCTCAAGTCAGGGAAGGCGCCTGGTGTCAAGCCCATATCTCCACCACGGACAGGTGGCTAAGGAGCTGCTGTCTCCTTGGGCCCAAAGGCTCAGGACAGGCATGCATTCTGCCCAGACTCCTTCCTCAGAGTGGATCCCATTCCCCTGCCCTAATCTCGCCCTCGGTTCTCCTTAGCAGCCAGGCTTCCGTCGCTCTGTAGTGACAGACGTGTCCCTTTCCTTAAGGCTCTTTCCACAGGCGCCACCGCGTCTCTATCTCAGGCAGAAGGGATGCACAGGCCAAGAGGATTTCGCTCCATGCGGGTTTATTACACCGTGTTGTGGAGACTAGCTCCGGTAAGCAGCAGACAGCATCCCACAGACCCGACTCTGATTTCCCAAAGATTGCTGGGCTTTCCCAGAGGGGATGCCCCGGCAAAGAGGCTTTCGCTCTATGCGGGTTTCTCCCATCGTGCTGCGAATACTAGGCTAAGGCAAGCAACAAAAGCAGCCCACAGAACCTACTCTGATTTCCCAGCGATTGCTAATCTTTCGCTGAGGTTTTCAGCTTGGCGCAAACTGCACTTCGATGCTGCTTCCTAACAAGGCTTTGGTCGTTCGCTCTGTCGTGGCAGGGAGGAAGTGCGCGGGAGAGCTGGTGCCTCTTGGGCCTTGCTTTCCCGGGCGCCATGTTCGCGCCCTGGGTTCACCGTGCCAGGCCGAACTAAGCAGACACAGCCACAACCGTGCAGTAGCTTGCGTACCTAGGATGGCACTCTATGCACACTACCATCTCCCAGTGTAGGTATTCTTTGGCCTTTTACTGTGGCGCTCAGGAGGACTCGGGGACTAGGCCAGTTCTTTCCCCACAGGAAAGGAGAGGTGATAGGATCCCTGCACACCGCCCCGTGCACTGAATTGGGAGCTTTGCGGGACTATTCCCACTCCTTCCCCTTAAAGCCCCTGCGTCCTCCAAGCTTCCACATCCTGGAGGAAGATGGCATCTGATGGCCAGTTCTTTATGGGAGTTGTTTCTCGAGTTCAGGGAAGGCGCCTGGTGTCAAGCCCATATCTCCACCACGGACAGTTGGCTAAGGAGCTGCTGTCTCCTAGGGCCCAAAGGCTCAGGACAGGCATGCTTTCTGCCCAGAATCCTTCCTCAGAGTGGAACCCTTTCCCCTGCCCTAATCTTCCCCTCGTGTCTCCTTAGCCACCAGCTTGCGTCTCTCTGCATTGACAGACGTGTCCCTTTCCTTAAGGCTCTTTCCACAGGCGTCACCGCGCTTCTCTCTCAGGCAGAGGGGATGCCCAGGTCAAGAGGATTTCGCTCCATGCGGGTTTATTACACTGTGCTGTGGAGACTAGCTCCGCCAAGCAGCAGACAGCATCCCACAGACCCGACTCTGATTTCCCAAATATTGCTGTGCTTTCCCAGAGGGGATGCCCCGGCAAAGAGGCTTTCGCTCTATGCAGGTTTCTCCCATCGTGGTGCGAATACTAGGCTAAGGCACGCACAAAAGCAGCCCACAGAACCGACTCTGAATTCCCAGCGACTGCTATGCTTTCGCAGAGGTTTTCAGCTTAGCACAAACTGCACTTCGCTGCTGCTTCCTCAGCAAGGCTTTGGTCGTTCGCTCTGCTGTCGCGGCAGGGAAGAAGAGCCTCGGGAGAGCTGGTGCCTCTTGGGCCCTGATTTTCCGGGCTCCAAGTTCGCGCCTGGGCTTCACCTTGCTACGCCGAACTAAGCAGACACAGTCACAACCCTGCAGCAGCGTGCGTGGCCTAGCATGGCACTCTATGCCTATTACCATGTCTTGGTGTAGGTAAGGCTTTGCCATTTTCTCAGGCGCTCAGGCAGACTCGCGGTCTAGGCCAGTGCCTTCACCACAGGAGAGAGGAGGCGACAGGATCCCTGCACACGGCCCGTGCACTGGGATTGGGAACAGTGGGGGACTGTCTCCGCTCCTTCCCCGGCACGCGCCCTGCCACCCACAACGCTGCCACATCTTGGTGGAAGACGGTATCTGACTGCCCGTTTCTCCATGGGGTTGTTTCAGCGAGTTCCGGGTATGGCCCCTGGGGGCAAGCCCGTCTGCCCTTGGGACAGGTGGCCAAGGAGATGCTGTCCCCTTGGGACCAGAGGCACAGGACAGGCCTGCCTTCTGCCCACGCTCTCCTTCCTCAGAGGGGAGCACGCGCCCCTGCCTCGTCGTCCCCTCATGTCGCCTTAGCAGCCAGGCTTCCATCTCTCCGCACAGGGAGAGGGTGACACTTGTCTTGCCACTGGCCTGCTGTTCGTGCACAGCAGGCTATCCTGCTTCCCGAGCGTTTCCCAACCCCAAGGCCAACGGCTCCTTCTCTTCCCCGGGGGCAGCGTGCTGCGCCTTCCCCACACTTGATCCTGGGGAGCGCGCGTGAAAGACGTGTGCGACCACGCTTCTCTCTCAGACTGAGGGGATGCTAGGGCAAAGAGTATATCGCTCCATGCGGGTATCTTCCACCCTGCTGCTGAGACTAGCTCAGGCAAGCAGCAGCAGCAGCATCCCCAAACCCAACTCTGATATCCCGACGAATGCTGTGCTTTCCCAGGGGAGAAGCCCAGGCAAAGAGGCTTTCGTGGTATGCGGGTTTCTCCCACCGCGAGACTGGGCTCAGGCAAGCAGCAGCAGCATCCCCAAACCCAACTCTGATATCCCGACGAATGCTGTGCTTTCCCAGGGGAGAAGCCCAGGCAAAGAGGCTTTCGTGGTATGCAGGTTTCTCCCACCGCGAGACTGGGCTCAGGCAAGCAGCAGCAGCCCGCAGAACATTTCTCAGTGAATGCGGTGCTTTCGCAGAGGCTTTGGCTTGGAGCGAACAGCACTTCGCCGCTGCTTCCTCAGCAAGGCTTCAGTCGCATCAGGGAAGAAGAGCTGCGGGAGAGCTGGTGTCTCTAGGGGCCTTGCTTTCACGGGCACCATGTTCGCGTCCTGGGTTCACCCTTCCAGGCCGAACTAAGCAGGCACCGCCACAACCGTGCACTAGCGTGCGTAGCCTAGGATGGCACTCTAAGCACACTACCATCTCCCGGTGTAGGCATCTTTTGGCCTTTTACTGTGGCGCTCAGGAGGACTCGCGGACTAGGCCAGTGCTATCCCCAAAGGAAAGTATAGGTTGGAGGATCCCTGCACACACCGCCCCGTGCACTGAATAGGGAGCTTTGCGGGACTGTCCCCACTCCTTCCCCTGAAAGCCCTTGCCTCCTCCAAGCTTACACATCCTGGAGGAAGATGGCATCTGATGGCCAGTTCTTTCTAGGAGTTGTTTCTCGAATTCAGGGTAGGCGCCTGGTGGCAAGCCCATGTCCCCACCACGGACATGTGGCCAAGGATCTGCTATCTCCTTGGGCCCAAAAGCTCAGGACAGGCATGCTTTCTGCCCCGACTCCTTCCTCAGAGTGGAGCCCTTTCCCCTGCCCTAATCTTCCCCTCGGTTCTCCTTAGCAGCCAGGCTTCCATCGCTCTGCAGTGACAGACGTGTCCCTTTCCTTAAGGATCTTTCCACAGGCGCCTTCGCGCTTCTCTCTAAGGCAGTGGGGAGGCACAGGCCAAGAAGATTTCGCTCCATGCGGGTTTATTACACCGTGCTGTGGAGACTAGCTCCGGCAAGCAGCAGACAGCATCCCACTGACCCGACTTTGATTTCCTAAAGATTGCTGTGCTTTCCCATAGGGGATGGCCCGGCAAAGAGGCTTTCACTCTATGCGGGTTTCTCTCATCGTGCTGCGAATACTAGGCTAAGGCAAGCAAGCAACAAAAGCAGCCCACAGAACCGACTCTGATTTCCCAGCGACTGCTAATCTTTCGCTGAGGTTTTCAGCTTGGCGCAAACTCCACTTCGCTGCTGCTTCCTCAGCAAGGCTTCAGTCGCATCAGGGAAGAAGAGCTGCGCGAGAGCTGGTACCTCTTGGGCCTTGCTTTCCCGGGCTCCATGTTCGCGTCCTGGGTTCACCCTGCCAGGCCGAACTAAGCAGACACAGCCACAACCGTGCACTAGCGTGTGTAGCCTAGGATGGCACTCTAAGCACACTACCATCTCCCGGTGTACACATCGTTTGGCCTTTTACTGTGGAGCTCAGGGGGACTCGCGGACTTCGCCAGTGCTTTCCCCACAGGAAAGGAGAGGAAAGGAGAGGTGACAGGATCCCTGCACACCGCCCCGTGCACTGAATAGGGAGCTTTGCGGGGTTGTCCCCACTCCTTCCCCTTAAAGCCCCTGCCTCCTCCAAGCTTCCACATCCTGGAGGAAGACGGCATCTGATGGCCAGTTCTTTCTGGGAGTTGTTTCTCGAATTCTGGGTAGGCGCCTGGTGGCAAGCCCATGACCCCACCACGGACATGTGGCCAAGGATCTGCTATCTCCTTGGGCCCAAAAGCTCAGGACAGGCATGCTTTTTGCCCAGACTCCTTCCTCAGAGTGGAGCCCTTTCCCCTGCCCTAATCTTCCCCTCGGGTCTCCTTAGCGGCCAGGCTTCCGTCGCTCTGCAGTGACAGACGTGTCCCTTTCCTTAAGGATCTTTCCACAGGCGCCTTCGCGCTTCTCTCTCAGGCAGTGGGGATGCACAGGCCAAGAAGATTTCGCTCCATGCGGGTTTATTACACCGTGCTGTGGAGACTAGCTCCAGCAAGCAGCAGACAGCATCCCACTGACCCGACTTTGATTTCCTAAAGATTGCTGTGCTTTCCCATAGGGGATGGCCCGGCAAAGAGGCTTTCGCTCTATGCGGGTTTCTCCCATCGTGCTGCGAATACTAGGCTAAGGCAAGCAACAAAAGCAGCCCACAGAACCGACTCTGATTTCCCAGCGACTGCTAATCTTTCGCTGAGGTTTTCAGCTTGGCGCAAACTGCACTTCGCTGCTGCTTCCTCAGCAAGGCTTCCGTCGCATCAGGGAAGAAGAGCTGCGCGAGAGCTGGTACCTCTTGGGCCTTGCTTTCCCGGGCTCCATGTTCGCGTCCTGGGTTCACCCTGCCAGGCCGAACTAAGCAGACACAGCCACAACCGTGCACTAGCGTGCGTAGCCTAGGATGGCACTCTAAGCACACTACCATCTCCCGGTGTACGCATCGTTTGGCCTTTTACTGTGGAGCTCAGGGGGACTCGCGGACTTGGCCAGTGCTTTCCCCACAGGAAAGGAGAGGTGACAGGATCCCTGCACACCGCCCCGTGCACTGAATAGGGAGATTTGCGGGACTGTCCCCACACCTTCCCCTTAAAGCCCCTGCCTCCTCCAAGCTTCCACATCCTGGAGGAAGACGGCATCTGATGGCTAGTTCTTTATGGGAGTTGTTTCTCGAGTTCAGGGAAGGCGCCTGGTGTCAAGCCCATATCTCCACCACGGACAGGTGGCTAAGGAGCTGCTGTCTCCTTGGGCCCAAAGGCTCAGGACAGGCATGCTTCTGCCCAGACTCCTTCCTCAGAGTGGAGCCCTTTCCCCTGCCCTAATCTTCCCCTCGTGTCTCCTTAGCAGCCAGGCTTCCGTCTCTCTGCATTGACAGACGTGTCCCTTTCCTTAAGGCTCTTTCCACAGGCGTCACCGCGCTTCTCTCTCAGGCAGAAGGGATGCCCAGGTAAGAGGATTTCGCTCCATGCGGGTTTATTACACCGTGCTGTGGAGACTAGCTCCGCCAAGCAGCAGACAGCATCCCACAGACCCGACTCTGATTTCCCAAATATTGCTCTGCTTTCCCAGAGGGGATGCCCCGGCAAAGAGGCTTTCGCTCTATGCGGGTTTCTCCCATCGTGGTGCGAACACTAGGCTAAGGCACGCACAAAAGCAGCCCACAGAACCGACTCTGAATTCCCAGCGACTGCTATGCTTTCGCAGAGGTTTTCAGCTTGGCACAAACTGCACTTCGCTGCTGCTTCCCTCAGCAAGGCTTTGGTCGTTCGCTCTGTCGCGGCAGGGAAGAAGAGCCGCGGGAGAGCTGGTGCCTCTTGGGCCCTGATTTTCCGGGCTCCAAGTTCGCGCCCGGGCTTCACCTTGCTACGCCGAACTAAGCAGACACAGTCACAACCCTGCAGCAGCGTGCGTGGCCTAGCATGGCACTCTATGCCTATTACCATGTCTTGGTGTAGGTAAGGCTTTGCCATTTTCTCAGGCGCTCAGGCAGACTCACGGTCTAGGCCAGTGCCTTCACCACAGGAGAGAGGAGGCGACAGGATCCCTGCACACGGCCCGTGCACTGGGATTGGGAACAGTGGGGGACTGTCTCCGCTCCTTCCCCGGCACGCGCCCTGCCACCCACAACGCTGCCACATCTTGGTGGAAGACGGCATCTGACTGCCCGTTTCTCCATGGGGTTGTTTTCAGCGAGTTCCGGGTATGGCACCTGGGGGCAAGCCCGTCTGCCCTTGGGACAGGTGGCCAAGGAGATGCTGTCCCCTTGGGACCAGAGGCGCAGGACAGGCCTGCCTTCTGCCCACGCTCCTTCCTCAGAGGGGAGCACGCGCCCCTGCCTCGTCGTCCCCTCATGTCGCCTTAGCAGCCAGGCTTCCATCTCTCCGCACAGGGAGCGGGTGACACTTGTCTTGCCACTGGCCTGCTGTTCGTGCACAGCAGGCTATCCTGCTTCCCGAGCGTTTCCCAACCCCAAGGCCAACGGCTCCTTCTCTTCCCCGGGGGCAGCGTGCTGCGCCTTCCCCACACTTGATCCTGGGGAGCGCGGTGAAAAAGACGTGTGCGACCACGCTTCTCTCTCAGACTGAGGGGATGCTAGGGCAAAGAGTATATCGCTCCATGCGGGTATCTTCCACCCTGCTGCTGAGACTAGCTCAGGCAAGCAGCAGCAGCATCCCCAAACCCAACTCTGATATCCCGACGAATGCTGTGCTTTCCCAGGGGAGAAGCCCAGGCAAAGAGGCTTTCGTGGTATGCGGGTTTCTCCCACCGCGAGACTGGGCTCAGGCAAGCAGCAACAGCCCGCAGAACATTTCTCAGCGAATGCTGTGCTTTCGCAGAGGCTTTGGCTTGGAGCGAACAGCACTTCGCCGCTGCTTCCTCAGCAAGGCTTCAGTCGCATCAGGGAAGAAGAGCTGCGGGAGAGCTGGTGTCTCTAGGGGCCTTGCTTTCACGGGCACCATGTTCGCGTCCTGGGTTCACCCTTCCAGGCCGAACTAAGCAGACACCGCCACAAACCGTGCACTAGCGTGCGTAGCCTAGGATGGCACTCTAAGCACACTACCATCTCCCGGTGTAGGCATCTTTTGGCCTTTTACTGTGGCGCTCAGGAGGACTCGCGGACTAGGCCAGTGCTATCCCCAAAGGAAAGTATAGGTGAGAGGATCCCTGCACACCGCCCCGTGCACTGAATAGGGAGCTTTGCGGGACTGTCCCCACTCCTTCGCCTGAAAGCCCTTGCCTCCTCCAAGCTTCCACATCCTGGAGGAAGACGGCATCTGATGGCCAGTTCTTTCTGGGAGTTGTTTCTCGAATTCAGGGTAGGCGCCTGGTGGCAAGCCCATGTCCCCACCACGGACATGTGGCCAAGGACCTGCTATCTCCTTGGGCCCAAAAGCTCAGGACAGGCATGCTTTCTGCCCAGACTCCTTCCTCAGAGTGGAGCCCTTTCCCCTGCCCTAATCTTCCCCTCGGGTCTCCTTAGCGGCCAGGCTTCCGTCGCTTTGCAGTGACAGACGTGTCCCTTTCCTTAAGGATCTTTCCACAGGCGCCTTCGCGCTTCTCTCTCAGGCAGTGGGGATGCACAGGCCAAGAAGATTTCGCTCCATGCGGGTTTATTACACCGTGCTGTGGAGACTAGCTCCGGCAAGCAGCAGACAGCATCCCACTGACCCGACTTTGATTTCCTAAAGATTGCTGTGCTTTCCCATAGGGGATGGCCCGGCAAAGAGGCTTTCGCTCTATGCGGGTTTCTCCCATCGTGCTGCGAATACTAGGCTAAGGCAAGCAACAAAAGCAGCCCACAGAACCGACTCTGATTTCCCAGCGACTGCTAATCTTTCGCTGAGGTTTTCAGCTTGGCGCAAACTGCACTTCGCTGCTGCTTCCTCAGCAAGGCTTCAGTCGCATCAGGGAAGAAGAGCTGCGCGAGAGCTGGTACCTCTTGGGCCTTGCTTTCCCGGGCTCCATGTTCGCGTCCTGGGTTCACCCTGCCAGGCCGAACTAAGCAGACACAGCCACAACCGTGCACTAGCGTGCGTAGCCTAGGATGGCACTCTAAGCACACTACCATCTCCCGGTGTACGCATCGTTTGGCCTTTTACTGTGGAGCTCAGGGGGACTCGCGGACTTGGCCAGTGCTTTCCCCACAGGAAAGGAGAGGTGACAGGATCCCTGCACACCGCCCCGTGCACTGAATAGGGAGATTTGCGGGGTTGTCACCACTCCTTCCCCTTAAAGCCCCTGCCTCCTCCAAGCTTCCACATCCTGGAGGAAGACGGCATCTGATGGCTAGTTCTTTATGGGAGTTGTTTCTCGAGTTCAGGGAAGGCGCCTGGTGTCAAGCCCATATCTCCACCACGGACAGGTGGCTAAGGAGCTGCTGTCTCCTTGGGCCCAAAGGCTCAGGACAGGCATGCTTCTGCCCAGACTCCTTCCTCAGAGTGGAGCCCTTTCCCCTGCCCTAATCTTCCCCTCGTGTCTCCTTAGCAGCCAGGCTTCCGTCTCTCTGCATTGACAGACGTGTCCCTTTCCTTAAGGCTCTTTCCACAGGCGTCACCGCGCTTCTCTCTCAGGCAGAAGGGATGCCCAGGTAAGAGGATTTCGCTCCATGCGGGTTTATTACACCGTGCTGTGGAGACTAGCTCCGCCAAGCAGCAGACAGCATCCCACAGACCCGACTCTGATTTCCCAAATATTGCTCTGCTTTCCCAGAGGGGATGCCCCGGCAAAGAGGCTTTCGCTCTATGCGGGTTTCTCCCATCGTGGTGCGAACACTAGGCTAAGGCACGCACAAAAGCAGCCCACAGAACCGACTCTGAATTCCCAGCGACTGCTATGCTTTCGCAGAGGTTTTCAGCTTGGCACAAAACTGCACTTCGCTGCTGCTTCCTCAGCAAGGCTTTGGTCGTTCGCTCTGTCGCGGCAGGGAAGAAGAGCCGCGGGAGAGCTGGTGCCTCTTGGGCCCTGATTTTCCGGGCTCCAAGTTCGCGCCCGGGCTTCACCTTGCTACGCCGAACTAAGCAGACACAGTCACAACCCTGCAGCAGCGTGCGTGGCCTAGCATGGCACTCTATGCCTATTACCATGTCTTGGTGTAGGTAAGGCTTTGCCATTTTCTCAGGCGCTCAGGCAGACTCACGGTCTAGGCCAGTGCCTTCACCACAGGAGAGAGGAGGCGACAGGATCCCTGCACACGGCCCGTGCACTGGGATTGGGAACAGTGGGGGACTGTCTCCGCTCCTTCCCCGGCACGCGCCCCACCACCCACAACGCTGCCACATCTTGGTGGAAGACGGCATCTGACTGCCCGTTTCTCCATGGGGTTGTTTCAGCGAGTTCCGGGTATGGCACCTGGGGGCAAGCCCGTCTGCCCTTGGGACAGGTGGCCAAGGAGATGCTGTCCCCTTGGGACCAGAGGCGCAGGACAGGCCTGCCTTCTGCCCACGCTCCTTCCTCAGAGGGGAGCACGCGCCCCTGCCTCGTCGTCCCCTCATGTCGCCTTAGCAGCCAGGCTTCCATCTCTCCGCACAGGGAGCGGGTGACACTTGTCTTGCCACTGGCCTGCTGTTCGTGCACAGCAGGCTATCCTGCTTCCCGAGCGTTTCCCAACCCCAAGGCCAACGGCTCCTTCTCTTCCCCGGGGGCAGCGTGCTGCGCCTTCCCCACACTTGATCCTGGGGAGCGCGGTGAAAGACGTGTGCGACCACGCTTCTCTCTCAGACTGAGGGGATGCTAGGGCAAAGAGTATATCGCTCCATGCGGGTATCTTCCACCCTGCTGCTGAGACTAGCTCAGGCAAGCAGCAGCAGCATCCCCAAACCCAACTCTGATATCCCGACGAATGCTGTGCTTTCCCAGGGGAGAAGCCCAGGCAAAGAGGCTTTCGTGGTATGCGGGTTTCTCCCACCGCGAGACTGGGCTCAGGCAAGCAGCAACAGCCCGCAGAACATTTCTCAGCGAATGCTGTGCTTTCGCAGAGGCTTTGGCTTGGAGCGAACAGCACTTCGCCGCTGCTTCCTCAGCAAGGCTTCAGTCGCATCAGGGAAGAAGAGCTGCGGGAGAGCTGGTGTCTCTAGGGGCCTTGCTTTCACGGGCACCATGTTCGCGTCCTGGGTTCACCCTTCCAGGCCGAACTAAGCAGACACCGCCACAACCGTGCACTAGCGTGCGTAGCCTAGGATGGCACTCTAAGCACACTACCATCTCCCGGTGTAGGCATCTTTTGGCCTTTTACTGTGGCGCTCAGGAGGACTCGCGGACTAGGCCAGTGCTATCCCCAAAGGAAAGTATAGGTGAGAGGATCCCTGCACACCGCCCCGTGCACTGAATAGGGAGCTTTGCGGGACTGTCCCCACTCCTTCGCCTGAAAGCCCTTGCCTCCTCCAAGCTTCCACATCCTGGAGGAAGACGGCATCTGATGGCCAGTTCTTTCTGGGAGTTGTTTCTCGAATTCAGGGTAGGCGCCTGGTGGCAAGCCCATGTCCCCACCACGGACATGTGGCCAAGGACCTGCTATCTCCTTGGGCCCAAAAGCTCAGGACAGGCATGCTTTCTGCCCAGACTCCTTCCTCAGAGTGGAGCCCTTTCCCCTGCCCTAATCTTCCCCTCGGGTCTCCTTAGCGGCCAGGCTTCCGTCGCTTTGCAGTGACAGACGTGTCCCTTTCCTTAAGGATCTTTCCACAGGCGCCTTCGCGCTTCTCTCTCAGGCAGTGGGGATGCACAGGCCAAGAAGATTTCGCTCCATGCGGGTTTATTACACCGTGCTGTGGAGACTAGCTCCGGCAAGCAGCAGACAGCATCCCACTGACCCGACTTTGATTTCCTAAAGATTGCTGTGCTTTCCCATAGGGGATGGCCCGGCAAAGAGGCTTTCGCTCTATGCGGGTTTCTCCCATCGTGCTGCGAATACTAGGCTAAGGCAAGCAACAAAAGCAGCCCACAGAACCGACTCTGATTTCCCAGCGACTGCTAATCTTTCGCTGAGGTTTTCAGCTTGGCGCAAACTGCACTTCGCTGCTGCTTCCTCAGCAAGGCTTCAGTCGCATCAGGGAAGAAGAGCTGCGCGAGAGCTGGTACCTCTTGGGGCCTTGCTTTCCCGGGCTCCATGTTCGCGTCCTGGGTTCACCCTGCCAGGCCGAACTAAGCAGACACAGCCACAACCCGTGCACTAGCGTGCGTAGCCTAGGATGGCACTCTAAGCACACTACCATCTCCCGGTGTACGCATCGTTTGGCCTTTTACTGTGGAGCTCAGGGGGACTCGCGGACTTGGCCAGTGCTTTCCCCACAGGAAAGGAGAGGTGACAGGATCCCTGCACACCGCCCCGTGCACTGAATAGGGAGATTTGCGGGGTTGTCACCACTCCTTCCCCTTAAAGCCCCTGCCTCCTCCAAGCTTCCACATCCTGGAGGAAGACGGCATCTGATGGCTAGTTCTTTATGGGAGTTGTTTCTCGAGTTCAGGGAAGGCGCCTGGTGTCAAGCCCATATCTCCACCACGGACAGGTGGCTAAGGAGCTGCTGTCTCCTTGGGCCCAAAGGCTCAGGACAGGCATGCTTCTGCCCAGACTCCTTCCTCAGAGTGGAGCCCTTTCCCCTGCCCTAATCTTCCCCTCGTGTCTCCTTAGCAGCCAGGCTTCCGTCTCTCTGCATTGACAGACGTGTCCCTTTCCTTAAGGCTCTTTCCACAGGCGTCACCGCGCTTCTCTCTCAGGCAGAAGGGATGCCCAGGTAAGAGGATTTCGCTCCATGCGGGTTTATTACACCGTGCTGTGGAGACTAGCTCCGCCAAGCAGCAGACAGCATCCCACAGACCCGACTCTGATTTCCCAAATATTGCTCTGCTTTCCCAGAGGGGATGCCCCGGCAAAGAGGCTTTCGCTCTATGCGGGTTTCTCCCATCGTGGTGCGAAACACTAGGCTAAGGCACGCACAAAAGCAGCCCACAGAACCGACTCTGAATTCCCAGCGACTGCTATGCTTTCGCAGAGGTTTTCAGCTTGGCACAAACTGCACTTCGCTGCTGCTTCCTCAGCAAGGCTTTGGTCGTTCGCTCTGTCGCGGCAGGGAAGAAGAGCCGCGGGAGAGCTGGTGCCTCTTGGGCCCTGATTTTCCGGGCTCCAAGTTCGCGCCCGGGCTTCACCTTGCTACGCCGAACTAAGCAGACACAGTCACAACCCTGCAGCAGCGTGCGTGGCCTAGCATGGCACTCTATGCCTATTACCATGTCTTGGTGTAGGTAAGGCTTTGCCATTTTCTCAGGCGCTCAGGCAGACTCACGGTCTAGGCCAGTGCCTTCACCACAGGAGAGAGGAGGCGACAGGATCCCTGCACACGGCCCGTGCACTGGGATTGGGAAACAGTGGGGGACTGTCTCCGCTCCTTCCCCGGCACGCGCCCTGCCACCCACAACGCTGCCACATCTTGGTGGAAGACGGCATCTGACTGCCCGTTTCTCCATGGGGTTGTTTCAGCGAGTTCCGGGTATGGCACCTGGGGGCAAGCCCGTCTGCCCTTGGGACAGGTGGCCAAGGAGATGCTGTCCCCTTGGGACCAGAGGCGCAGGACAGGCCTGCCTTCTGCCCACGCTCCTTCCTCAGAGGGGAGCACGCGCCCCTGCCTCGTCGTCCCCTCATGTCGCCTTAGCAGCCAGGCTTCCATCTCTCCGCACAGGGAGCGGGTGACACTTGTCTTGCCACTGGCCTGCTGTTCGTGCACAGCAGGCTATCCTGCTTCCCGAGCGTTTCCCAACCCCAAGGCCAACGGCTCCTTCTCTTCCCCGGGGGCAGCGTGCTGCGCCTTCCCCACACTTGATCCTGGGGAGCGCGGTGAAAGACGTGTGCGACCACGCTTCTCTCTCAGACTGAGGGGATGCTAGGGCAAAGAGTATATCGCTCCATGCGGGTATCTTCCACCCTGCTGCTGAGACTAGCTCAGGCAAGCAGCAGCAGCATCCCCAAACCCAAACTCTGATATCCCGACGAATGCTGTGCTTTCCCAGGGGAGAAGCCCAGGCAAAGAGGCTTTCGTGGTATGCGGGTTTCTCCCACCGCGAGACTGGGCTCAGGCAAGCAGCAACAGCCCGCAGAACATTTCTCAGCGAATGCTGTGCTTTCGCAGAGGCTTTGGCTTGGAGCGAACAGCACTTCGCCGCTGCTTCCTCAGCAAGGCTTCAGTCGCATCAGGGAAGAAGAGCTGCGGGAGAGCTGGTGTCTCTAGGGGCCTTGCTTTCACGGGCACCCATGTTCGCGTCCTGGGTTCACCCTTCCAGGCCGAACTAAGCAGACACCGCCACAACCGTGCACTAGCGTGCGTAGCCTAGGATGGCACTCTAAGCACACTACCATCTCTCCCGGTGTAGGCATCTTTTGGCCTTTTACTGTGGCGCTCAGGAGGACTCGCGGACTAGGCCAGTGCTATCCCCAAAGGAAAGTATAGGTGAGAGGATCCCTGCACACCGCCCCGTGCACTGAATAGGGAGCTTTGCGGGACTGTCCCCACTCCTTCGCCTGAAAGCCCTTGCCTCCTCCAAGCTTCCACATCCTGGAGGAAGACGGCATCTGATGGCCAGTTCTTTCTGGGAGTTGTTTCTCGAATTCAGGGTAGGCGCCTGGTGGCAAGCCCATGTCCCCACCACGGACATGTGGCCAAGGACCTGCTATCTCCTTGGGCCCAAAAAGCTCAGGACAGGCATGCTTTCTGCCCAGACTCCTTCCTCAGAGTGGAGCCCTTTCCCCTGCCCTAATCTTCCCCTCGGGTCTCCTTAGCGGCCAGGCTTCCGTCGCTTTGCAGTGACAGACGTGTCCCTTTCCTTAAGGATCTTTCCACAGGCGCCTTCGCGCTTCTCTCTCAGGCAGTGGGGATGCACAGGCCAAGAAGATTTCGCTCCATGCGGGTTTATTACACCGTGCTGTGGAGACTAGCTCCGGCAAGCAGCAGACAGCATCCCACTGACCCGACTTTGATTTCCTAAAGAAAAGGAAAAGTAATTTCCTAAAGATTGCTGTGCTTTCCCATAGGGGATGGCCCGGCAAAGAGGCTTTCGCTCTATGCGGGTTTCTCCCATCGTGCTGCGAATACTAGGCTAAGGCAAGCAACAAAAAGCAGCCCACAGAACCGACTCTGATTTCCCAGCGACTGCTAATCTTTCGCTGAGGTTTTCAGCTTGGCGCAAACTGCACTTCGCTGCTGCTTCCTCAGCAAGGCTTCAGTCGCATCAGGGAAGAAGAAGAGCTGCGCGGAGCTGGTACCTCTTGGGCCTTGCTTTCCCGGGCTCCATGTTCGCGTCCTGGGTTCACCCTGCCAGGCCGAACTAAGCAGACACAGCCACAACCGTGCACTAGCGTGCGTAGCCTAGGATGGCACTCTAAGCACACTACCATCTCCCGGTGTACGCATCGTTTGGCCTTTTACTGTGGAGCTCAGGGGGACTCGCGGACTTGGCCAGTGCTTTCCCCACAGGAAAGGAGAGGTGACAGGATCCCTGCACACCGCCCCGTGCACTGAATAGGGAGATTTGCGGGGTTGTCACCACTCTCTTCCCCTTAAAGCCCCTGCCTCCTCCAAGCTTCCACATCCTGGAGGAAGACGGCATCTGATGGCTAGTTTCTTTATGGGAGTTGTTTCTCGAGTTCAGGGAAGGCGCCTGGTGTCAAGCCCATATCTCCACCACGGACAGGTGGCTAAGGAGCTGCTGTCTCCTTGGGCCCAAAGGCTCAGGACAGGCATGCTTCTGCCCAGACTCCTTCCTCAGAGTGGAGCCCTTTCCCCTGCCCTAATCTTCCCCTCGTGTCTCCTTAGCAGCCAGGCTTCCGTCTCTCTGCATTGACAGACGTGTCCCTTTCCTTAAGGCTCTTTCCACAGGCGTCACCGCGCTTCTCTCTCAGGCAGAAGGGATGCCCAGGTAAGAGGGATTCGCTCCATGCGGGTTTATTACACCGTGCTGTGGAGACTAGCTCCGCCAAGCAGCAGACAGCATCCCACAGACCCGACTCTGATTTCCCAAATATTGCTCTGCTTTCCCAGAGGGGATGCCCCGGCAAAGAGGCTTTCGCTCTATGCGGGTTTCTCCCATCGTGGTGCGAAACACTAGGCTAAGGCACGCACAAAAGCAGCCCACAGAACCGACTCTGAATTCCCAGCGACTGCTATGCTTTCGCAGAGGTTTTCAGCTTGGCACAAACTGCACTTCGCTGCTGCTTCCTCAGCAAGGCTTTGGTCGTTCGCTCTGTCGCGGCAGGGAAGAAGAGCCGCGGGAGAGCTGGTGCCTCTTGGGCCCTGATTTTCCGGGCTCCAAGTTCGCGCCCGGGCTTCACCTTGCTACGCCGAACTAAGCAGACACAGTCACAACCCTGCAGCAGCGTGCGTGGCCTAGCATGGCACTCTATGCCTATTACCATGTCTTGGTGTAGGTAAGGCTTTTGCCATTTTCTCAGGCGCTCAGGCAGACTCACGGTCTAGGCCAGTGCCTTCACCACAGGAGAGAGGAGGCGACAGGATCCCCTGCACACGGCCCGTGCACTGGGATTGGGAACAGTGGGGGACTGTCTCCGCTCCTTCCCCGGCACGCGCCCTGCCACCCACAACGCTGCCACATCTTGGTGGAAGACGGCATCTGACTGCCCGTTTCTCCATGGGGTTGTTTCAGCGAGTTCCGGGTATGGCACCTGGGGGCAAGCCCGTCTGCCCTTGGGACAGGTGGCCAAGGAGATGCTGTCCCCTTGGGACCAGAGGCGCAGGACAGGCCTGCCTTCTGCCCACGCTCCTTCCTCAGAGGGGAGCACGCGCCCCTGCCTCGTCGTCCCCTCATGTCGCCTTAGCAGCCAGGCTTCCATCTCTCCGCACAGGGAGCGGGTGACACTTGTCTTGCCACTGGCCTGCTGTTCGTGCACAGCAGGCTATCCTGCTTCCCGAGCGTTTCCCAACCCCAAGGCCAACGGCTCCTTCTCTTCCCCGGGGGCAGCGTGCTGCGCCTTCCCCACACTTGATCCTGGGGAGCGCGGTGAAAGACGTGTGCGACCACGCTTCTCTCTCAGACTGAGGGGATGCTAGGGCAAAGAGTATATCGCTCCATGCGGGTATCTTCCACCCTGCTGCTGAGACTAGCTCAGGCAAGCAGCAGCAGCATCCCCAAACCCAACTCTGATATCCCGACGAATGCTGTGCTTTCCCAGGGGAGAAGCCCAGGCAAAGAGGCTTTCGTGGTATGCGGGTTTCTCCCACCGCGAGACTGGGCTCAGGCAAGCAGCAACAGCCCGCAGAACATTTCTCAGCGAATGCTGTGCTTTCGCAGAGGCTTTGGCTTGGAGCGAACAGCACTTCGCCGCTGCTTCCTCAGCAAGGCTTCAGTCGCATCAGGGAAGAAGAGCTGCGGGAGAGCTGGTGTCTCTAGGGGCCTTGCTTTCACGGGCACCATGTTCGCGTCCTGGGTTCACCCTTCCAGGCCGAACTAAGCAGACACCGCCACAACCGTGCACTAGCGTGCGTAGCCTAGGATGGCACTCTAAGCACACTACCATCTCCCGGTGTAGGCATCTTTTGGCCTTTTACTGTGGCGCTCAGGAGGACTCGCGGACTAGGCCAGTGCTATCCCCAAAGGAAAGTATAGGTGAGAGGATCCCTGCACACCGCCCCGTGCACTGAATAGGGAGCTTTGCGGGACTGTCCCCACTCCTTCGCCTGAAAGCCCTTGCCTCCTCCAAGCTTCCACATCCTGGAGGAAGACGGCATCTGATGGCCAGTTCTTTCTGGGAGTTTGTTTCTCGAATTCAGGGTAGGCGCCTGGTGGCAAGCCCATGTCCCCACCACGGACATGTGGCCAAGGACCTGCTATCTCCTTGGGCCCAAAAGCTCAGGACAGGCATGCTTTCTGCCCAGACTCCTTCCTCAGAGTGGAGCCCTTTCCCCTGCCCTAATCTTCCCCTCGGGTCTCCTTAGCGGCCAGGCTTCCGTCGCTTTGCAGTGACAGACGTGTCCCTTTCCTTAAGGATCTTTCCACAGGCGCCTTCGCGCTTCTCTCTCAGGCAGTGGGGATGCACAGGCCAAGAAGATTTCGCTCCATGCGGGTTTATTACACCGTGCTGTGGAGACTAGCTCCGGCAAGCAGCAGACAGCATCCCACTGACCCGACTTTGATTTCCTAAAGATTGCTGTGCTTTCCCATAGGGGATGGCCCGGCAAAGAGGCTTTCGCTCTATGCGGGTTTCTCCCATCGTGCTGCGAATACTAGGCTAAGGCAAGCAACAAAAGCAGCCCACAGAACCGACTCTGATTTCCCAGCGACTGCTAATCTTTCGCTGAGGTTTTCAGCTTGGCGCAAACTGCACTTCGCTGCTGCTTCCTCAGCAAGGCTTCAGTCGCATCAGGGAAGAAGAGCTGCGCGAGAGCTGGTACCTCTTGGGCCTTGCTTTCCCGGGCTCCATGTTCGCGTCCTGGGTTCACCCTGCCAGGCCGAACTAAGCAGACACAGCCACAACCGTGCACTAGCGTGCGTAGCCTAGGATGGCACTCTAAGCACACTACCATCTCCCGGTGTACGCATCGTTTGGCCTTTTACTGTGGAGCTCAGGGGGACTCGCGGACTTGGCCAGTGCTTTCCCCACAGGAAAGGAGAGGTGACAGGATCCCTGCACACCGCCCCGTGCACTGAATAGGGAGATTTGCGGGGTTGTCACCACTCCTTCCCCTTAAAGCCCCTGCCTCCTCCAAGCTTCCACATCCTGGAGGAAGACGGCATCTGATGGCTAGTTCTTTATGGGAGTTGTTTCTCGAGTTCAGGGAAGGCGCCTGGTGTCAAGCCCATATCTCCACCACGGACAGGTGGCTAAGGAGCTGCTGTCTCCTTGGGCCCAAAGGCTCAGGACAGGCATGCTTCTGCCCAGACTCCTTCCTCAGAGTGGAGCCCTTTCCCCTGCCCTAATCTTCCCCTCGTGTCTCCTTAGCAGCCAGGCTTCCGTCTCTCTGCATTGACAGACGTGTCCCTTTCCTTAAGGCTCTTTCCACAGGCGTCACCGCGCTTCTCTCTCAGGCAGAAGGGATGCCCAGGTAAGAGGATTTCGCTCCATGCGGGTTTATTACACCGTGCTGTGGAGACTAGCTCCGCCAAGCAGCAGACAGCATCCCACAGACCCGACTCTGATTTCCCAAATATTGCTCTGCTTTCCCAGAGGGGATGCCCCGGCAAAGAGGCTTTCGCTCTATGCGGGTTTCTCCCATCGTGGTGCGAACACTAGGCTAAGGCACGCACAAAAGCAGCCCACAGAACCGACTCTGAATTCCCAGCGACTGCTATGCTTTCGCAGAGGTTTTCAGCTTGGCACAAAACTGCACTTCGCTGCTGCTTCCTCAGCAAGGCTTTGGTCGTTCGCTCTGTCGCGGCAGGGAAGAAGAGCCGCGGGAGAGCTGGTGCCTCTTGGGCCCTGATTTTCCGGGCTCCAAGTTCGCGCCCGGGCTTCACCTTGCTACGCCGAACTAAGCAGACACAGTCACAACCCTGCAGCAGCGTGCGTGGCCTAGCATGGCACTCTATGCCTATTACCATGTCTTGGTGTAGGTAAGGCTTTGCCATTTTCTCAGGCGCTCAGGCAGACTCACGGTCTAGGCCAGTGCCTTCACCACAGGAGAGAGGAGGCGACAGGATCCCTGCACACGGCCCGTGCACTGGGATTGGGAACAGTGGGGGACTGTCTCCGCTCCTTCCCCGGCACGCGCCCTGCCACCCACAACGCTGCCACATCTTGGTGGAAGACGGCATCTGACTGCCCGTTTCTCCATGGGGTTGTTTCAGCGAGTTCCGGGTATGGCACCTGGGGGCAAGCCCGTCTGCCCTTGGGACAGGTGGCCAAGGAGATGCTGTCCCCTTGGGACCAGAGGCGCAGGACAGGCCTGCCTTCTGCCCACGCTCCTTCCTCAGAGGGGAGCACGCGCCCCTGCCTCGTCGTCCCCTCATGTCGCCTTAGCAGCCAGGCTTCCATCTCTCCGCACAGGGAGCGGGTGACACTTGTCTTGCCACTGGCCTGCTGTTCGTGCACAGCAGGCTATCCTGCTTCCCGAGCGTTTCCCAACCCCAAGGCCAACGGCTCCTTCTCTTCCCCGGGGGCAGCGTGCTGCGCCCTTCCCCACACTTGATCCTGGGGAGCGCGGTGAAAGACGTGTGCGACCACGCTTCTCTCTCAGACTGAGGGGATGCTAGGGCAAAGAGTATATCGCTCCATGCGGGTATCTTCCACCCTGCTGCTGAGACTAGCTCAGGCAAGCAGCAGCAGCATCCCCAAACCCAACTCTGATATCCCGACGAATGCTGTGCTTTCCCAGGGGAGAAGCCCAGGCAAAGAGGCTTTCGTGGTATGCGGGTTTCTCCCACCGCGAGACTGGGCTCAGGCAAGCAGCAACAGCCCGCAGAACATTTCTCAGCGAATGCTGTGCTTTCGCAGAGGCTTTGGCTTGGAGCGAACAGCACTTCGCCGCTGCTTCCTCAGCAAGGCTTCAGTCGCATCAGGGAAGAAGAGCTGCGGGAGAGCTGGTGTCTCTAGGGGCCTTGCTTTCACGGGCACCATGTTCGCGTCCTGGGTTCACCCTTCCAGGCCGAACTAAGCAGACACCGCCACAACCGTGCACTAGCGTGCGTAGCCTAGGATGGCACTCTAAGCACACTACCATCTCCCGGTGTAGGCATCTTTTGGCCTTTTACTGTGGCGCTCAGGAGGACTCGCGGACTAGGCCAGTGCTATCCCCAAAGGAAAGTATAGGTGAGAGGATCCCTGCACACCGCCCCGTGCACTGAATAGGGAGCTTTGCGGGACTGTCCCCACTCCTTCGCCTGAAAGCCCTTGCCTCCTCCAAGCTTCCACATCCTGGAGGAAGACGGCATCTGATGGCCAGTTCTTTCTGGGAGTTGTTTCTCGAATTCAGGGTAGGCGCCTGGTGGCAAGCCCATGTCCCCACCACGGACATGTGGCCAAGGACCTGCTATCTCCTTGGGCCCAAAAGCTCAGGACAGGCATGCTTTCTGCCCAGACTCCTTCCTCAGAGTGGAGCCCTTTCCCCTGCCCTAATCTTCCCCTCGGGTCTCCTTAGCGGCCAGGCTTCCGTCGCTTTGCAGTGACAGACGTGTCCCTTTCCTTAAGGATCTTTCCACAGGCGCCTTCGCGCTTCTCTCTCAGGCAGTGGGGATGCACAGGCCAAGAAGATTTCGCTCCATGCGGGTTTATTACACCGTGCTGTGGAGACTAGCTCCGGCAAGCAGCAGACAGCATCCCACTGACCCGACTTTGATTTCCTAAAGATTGCTGTGCTTTCCCATAGGGGATGGCCCGGCAAAGAGGCTTTCGCTCTATGCGGGTTTCTCCCATCGTGCTGCGAATACTAGGCTAAGGCAAGCAACAAAAGCAGCCCACAGAACCGACTCTGATTTCCCAGCGACTGCTAATCTTTCGCTGAGGTTTTCAGCTTGGCGCAAACTGCACTTCGCTGCTGCTTCCTCAGCAAGGCTTCAGTCGCATCAGGGAAGAAGAGCTGCGCGAGAGCTGGTACCTCTTGGGCCTTGCTTTCCCGGGCTCCATGTTCGCGTCCTGGGTTCACCCTGCCAGGCCGAACTAAGCAGACACAGCCACAACCGTGCACTAGCGTGCGTAGCCTAGGATGGCACTCTAAGCACACTACCATCTCCCGGTGTACGCATCGTTTGGCCTTTTACTGTGGAGCTCAGGGGGACTCGCGGACTTGGCCAGTGCTTTCCCCACAGGAAAGGAGAGGTGACAGGATCCCTGCACACCGCCCCGTGCACTGAATAGGGAGATTTGCGGGGTTGTCACCACTCCTTCCCCTTAAAGCCCCTGCCTCCTCCAAGCTTCCACATCCTGGAGGAAGACGGCATCTGATGGCTAGTTCTTTATGGGAGTTGTTTCTCGAGTTCAGGGAAGGCGCCTGGTGTCAAGCCCATATCTCCACCACGGACAGGTGGCTAAGGAGCTGCTGTCTCCTTGGGCCCAAAGGCTCAGGACAGGCATGCTTCTGCCCAGACTCCTTCCTCAGAGTGGAGCCCTTTCCCCTGCCCTAATCTTCCCCTCGTGTCTCCTTAGCAGCCAGGCTTCCGTCTCTCTGCATTGACAGACGTGTCCCTTTCCTTAAGGCTCTTTCCACAGGCGTCACCGCGCTTCTCTCTCAGGCAGAAGGGATGCCCAGGTAAGAGGATTTCGCTCCATGCGGGTTTATTACACCGTGCTGTGGAGACTAGCTCCGCCAAGCAGCAGACAGCATCCCACAGACCCGACTCTGATTTCCCAAATATTGCTCTGCTTTCCCAGAGGGGATGCCCCGGCAAAGAGGCTTTCGCTCTATGCGGGTTTCTCCCATCGTGGTGCGAACACTAGGCTAAGGCACGCACAAAAGCAGCCCACAGAACCGACTCTGAATTCCCAGCGACTGCTATGCTTTCGCAGAGGTTTTCAGCTTGGCACAAACTGCACTTCGCTGCTGCTTCCTCAGCAAGGCTTTGGTCGTTCGCTCTGTCGCGGCAGGGAAGAAGAGCCGCGGGAGAGCTGGTGCCTCTTGGGCCCTGATTTTCCGGGCTCCAAGTTCGCGCCCGGGCTTCACCTTGCTACGCCGAACTAAGCAGACACAGTCACAACCCTGCAGCAGCGTGCGTGGCCTAGCATGGCACTCTATGCCTATTACCATGTCTTGGTGTAGGTAAGGCTTTGCCATTTTCTCAGGCGCTCAGGCAGACTCACGGTCTAGGCCAGTGCCTTCACCACAGGAGAGAGGAGGCGACAGGATCCCTGCACACGGCCCGTGCACTGGGATTGGGAACAGTGGGGGACTGTCTCCGCTCCTTCCCCGGCACGCGCCCTGCCACCCACAACGCTGCCACATCTTGGTGGAAGACGGCATCTGACTGCCCGTTTCTCCATGGGGTTGTTTCAGCGAGTTCCGGGTATGGCACCTGGGGGCAAGCCCGTCTGCCCTTGGGACAGGTGGCCAAGGAGATGCTGTCCCCTTGGGACCAGAGGCGCAGGACAGGCCTGCCTTCTGCCCACGCTCCTTCCTCAGAGGGGAGCACGCGCCCCTGCCTCGTCGTCCCCTCATGTCGCCTTAGCAGCCAGGCTTCCATCTCTCCGCACAGGGAGCGGGTGACACTTGTCTTGCCACTGGCCTGCTGTTCGTGCACAGCAGGCTATCCTGCTTCCCGAGCGTTTCCCAACCCCAAGGCCAACGGCTCCTTCTCTTCCCCGGGGGCAGCGTGCTGCGCCTTCCCCACACTTGATCCTGGGGAGCGCGGTGAAAGACGTGTGCGACCACGCTTCTCTCTCAGACTGAGGGGATGCTAGGGCAAAGAGTATATCGCTCCATGCGGGTATCTTCCACCCTGCTGCTGAGACTAGCTCAGGCAAGCAGCAGCAGCATCCCCAAACCCAACTCTGATATCCCGACGAATGCTGTGCTTTCCCAGGGGAGAAGCCCAGGCAAAGAGGCTTTCGTGGTATGCGGGTTTCTCCCACCGCGAGACTGGGCTCAGGCAAGCAGCAGCAACAGCCCGCAGAACATTTCTCAGCGAATGCTGTGCTTTCGCAGAGGCTTTGGCTTGGAGCGAACAGCACTTCGCCGCTGCTTCCTCAGCAAGGCTTCAGTCGCATCAGGGAAGAAGAGCTGCGGGAGAGCTGGTGTCTCTAGGGGCCTTGCTTTCACGGGCACCATGTTCGCGTCCTGGGTTCACCCTTCCAGGCCGAACTAAGCAGACACCGCCACAACCCGTGCACTAGCGTGCGTAGCCTAGGATGGCACTCTAAGCACACTACCATCTCCCGGTGTAGGCATCTTTTGGCCTTTTACTGTGGCGCTCAGGAGGACTCGCGGACTAGGCCAGTGCTATCCCCAAAGGAAAGTATAGGTGAGAGGATCCCTGCACACCGCCCCGTGCACTGAATAGGGAGCTTTGCGGGACTGTCCCCACTCCTTCGCCTGAAAGCCCTTGCCTCCTCCAAGCTTCCACATCCTGGAGGAAGACGGGCATCTGATGGCCAGTTCTTTCTGGGAGTTGTTTCTCGAATTCAGGGTAGGCGCCTGGTGGCAAGCCCATGTCCCCACCACGGACATGTGGCCAAGGACCTGCTATCTCCTTGGGCCCAAAAGCTCAGGACAGGCATGCTTTCTGCCCAGACTCCTTCCTCAGAGTGGAGCCCTTTCCCCTGCCCTAATCTTCCCCTCGGGTCTCCTTAGCGGCCAGGCTTCCGTCGCTCTGCAGTGACAGACGTGTCCCTTTCCTTAAGGATCTTTCCACAGGCGCCTTCGCGCTTCTCTCTCAGGCAGTGGGGATGCACAGGCCAAGAAGATTTCGCTCCATGCGGGTTTATTACACCGTGCTGTGGAGACTAGCTCCGGCAAGCAGCAGACAGCATCCCACTGACCCGACTTTGATTTCCTAAAGATTGCTGTGCTTTCCCATAGGGGATGGCCCGGCAAAGAGGCTTTCGCTCTATGCGGGTTTCTCCCATCGTGCTGCGAATACTAGGCTAAGGCAAGCAACAAAAGCAGCCCACAGAACCGACTCTGATTTCCCAGCGACTGCTAATCTTTCGCTGAGGTTTTCAGCTTGGCGCAAACTGCACTTCGCTGCTGCTTCCTCAGCAAGGCTTCAGTCGCATCAGGGAAGAAGAGCTGCGCGAGAGCTGGTACCTCTTGGGCCTTGCTTTCCCGGGCTCCATGTTCGCGTCCTGGGTTCACCCTGCCAGGCCGAACTAAGCAGACACAGCCACAACCGTGCACTAGCGTGCGTAGCCTAGGATGGCACTCTAAGCACACTACCATCTCCCGGTGTACGCATCGTTTGGCCTTTTACTGTGGAGCTCAGGGGGACTCGCGGACTTGGCCAGTGCTTTCCCCACAGGAAAGGAGAGGTGACAGGATCCCTGCACACCGCCCCGTGCACTGAATAGGGAGATTTGCGGGGTTGTCACCACACTCCTTCCCCTTAAAGCCCCTGCCTCCTCCAAGCTTCCACATCCTGGAGGAAGACGGCATCTGATGGCTAGTTCTTTATGGGAGTTGTTTCTCGAGTTCAGGGAAGGCGCCTGGTGTCAAGCCCATATCTCCACCACGGACAGGTGGCTAAGGAGCTGCTGTCTCCTTGGGCCCAAAGGCTCAGGACAGGCATGCTTCTGCCCAGACTCCTTCCTCAGAGTGGAGCCCTTTCCCCTGCCCTAATCTTCCCCTCGTGTCTCCTTAGCAGCCAGGCTTCCGTCTCTCTGCATTGACAGACGTGTCCCTTTCCTTAAGGCTCTTTCCACAGGCGTCACCGCGCTTCTCTCTCAGGCAGAAGGGATGCCCAGGTAAGAGGATTTCGCTCCATGCGGGTTTATTACACCGTGCTGTGGAGACTAGCTCCGCCAAGCAGCAGACAGCATCCCACAGACCCGACTCTGATTTCCCAAATATTGCTCTGCTTTCCCAGAGGGGATGCCCCGGCAAAGAGGCTTTCGCTCTATGCGGGTTTCTCCCATCGTGGTGCGAACACTAGGCTAAGGCACGCACAAAAGCAGCCCACAGAACCGACTCTGAATTCCCAGCGACTGCTATGCTTTCGCAGAGGTTTTCAGCTTGGCACAAACTGCACTTCGCTGCTGCTTCCTCAGCAAGGCTTTGGTCGTTCGCTCTGTCGCGGCAGGGAAGAAGAGCCGCGGGAGAGCTGGTGCCTCTTGGGCCCTGATTTTCCGGGCTCCAAGTTCGCGCCCGGGCTTCACCTTGCTACGCCGAACTAAGCAGACACAGTCACAACCCTGCAGCAGCGTGCGTGGCCTAGCATGGCACTCTATGCCTATTACCATGTCTTGGTGTAGGTAAGGCTTTGCCATTTTCTCAGGCGCTCAGGCAGACTCACGGTCTAGGCCAGTGCCTTCACCACAGGAGAGAGGAGGCGACAGGATCCCTGCACACGGCCCGTGCACTGGGATTGGGAACAGTGGGGGACTGTCTCCGCTCCTTCCCCGGCACGCGCCCTGCCACCCACAACGCTGCCACATCTTGGTGGAAGACGGCATCTGACTGCCCGTTTCTCCATGGGGTTGTTTCAGCGAGTTCCGGGTATGGCACCTGGGGGCAAGCCCGTCTGCCCTTGGGACAGGTGGCCAAGGAGATGCTGTCCCCTTGGGACCAGAGGCGCAGGACAGGCCTGCCTTCTGCCCACGCTCCTTCCTCAGAGGGGAGCACGCGCCCCTGCCTCGTCGTCCCCTCATGTCGCCTTAGCAGCCAGGCTTCCATCTCTCCGCACAGGGAGCGGGTGACACTTGTCTTGCCACTGGCCTGCTGTTCGTGCACAGCAGGCTATCCTGCTTCCCGAGCGTTTCCCAACCCCAAGGCCAACGGCTCCTTCTCTTCCCCGGGGGCAGCGTGCTGCGCCTTCCCCACACTTGATCCTGGGGAGCGCGGTGAAAGACGTGTGCGACCACGCTTCTCTCTCAGACTGAGGGGATGCTAGGGCAAAGAGTATATCGCTCCATGCGGGTATCTTCCACCCTGCTGCTGAGACTAGCTCAGGCAAGCAGCAGCAGCATCCCCAAACCCAACTCTGATATCCCGACGAATGCTGTGCTTTCCCAGGGGAGAAGCCCAGGCAAAGAGGCTTTCGTGGTATGCGGGTTTCTCCCACCGCGAGACTGGGCTCAGGCAAGCAGCAACAGCCCGCAGAAACATTTCTCAGCGAATGCTGTGCTTTCGCAGAGGCTTTGGCTTGGAGCGAACAGCACTTCGCCGCTGCTTCCTCAGCAAGGCTTCAGTCGCATCAGGGAAGAAGAGCTGCGGGAGAGCTGGTGTCTCTAGGGGCCTTGCTTTCACGGGCACCATGTTCGCGTCCTGGGTTCACCCTTCCAGGCCGAACTAAGCAGACACCGCCACAACCGTGCACTAGCGTGCGTAGCCTAGGATGGCACTCTAAGCACACTACCATCTCCCGGTGTAGGCATCTTTTGGCCTTTTACTGTGGCGCTCAGGAGGACTCGCGGACTAGGCCAGTGCTATCCCCAAAGGAAAGTATAGGTGAGAGGATCCCTGCACACCGCCCCGTGCACTGAATAGGGAGCTTTGCGGGACTGTCCCCACTCCTTCGCCTGAAAGCCCTTGCCTCCTCCAAGCTTCCACATCCTGGAGGAAGACGGCATCTGATGGCCAGTTCTTTCTGGGAGTTGTTTCTCGAATTCAGGGTAGGCGCCTGGTGGCAAGCCCATGTCCCCACCACGGACATGTGGCCAAGGACCTGCTATCTCCTTGGGCCCAAAAGCTCAGGACAGGCATGCTTTCTGCCCAGACTCCTTCCTCAGAGTGGAGCCCTTTCCCCTGCCCTAATCTTCCCCTCGGGTCTCCTTAGCGGCCAGGCTTCCGTCGCTCTGCAGTGACAGACGTGTCCCTTTCCTTAAGGATCTTTCCACAGGCGCCTTCGCGCTTCTCTCTCAGGCAGTGGGGATGCACAGGCCAAGAAGATTTCGCTCCATGCGGGTTTATTACACCGTGCTGTGGAGACTAGCTCCGGCAAGCAGCAGACAGCATCCCACTGACCCGACTTTGATTTCCTAAAGATTGCTGTGCTTTCCCATAGGGGATGGCCCGGCAAAGAGGCTTTCGCTCTATGCGGGTTTCTCCCATCGTGCTGCGAATACTAGGCTAAGGCAAGCAACAAAAGCAGCCCACAGAACCGACTCTGATTTCCCAGCGACTGCTAATCTTTCGCTGAGGTTTTCAGCTTGGCGCAAACTGCACTTCGCTGCTGCTTCCTCAGCAAGGCTTCAGTCGCATCAGGGAAGAAGAGCTGCGCGAGAGCTGGTACCTCTTGGGCCTTGCTTTCCCGGGCTCCATGTTCGCGTCCTGGGTTCACCCTGCCAGGCCGAACTAAGCAGACACAGCCACAACCGTGCACTAGCGTGCGTAGCCTAGGATGGCACTCTAAGCACACTACCATCTCCCGGTGTACGCATCGTTTGGCCTTTTACTGTGGAGCTCAGGGGGACTCGCGGACTTGGCCAGTGCTTTCCCCACAGGAAAGGAGAGGTGACAGGATCCCTGCACACCGCCCCGTGCACTGAATAGGGAGATTTGCGGGGTTGTCACCACTCCTTCCCCTTAAAGCCCCTGCCTCCTCCAAGCTTCCACATCCTGGAGGAAGACGGCATCTGATGGCTAGTTCTTTATGGGAGTTGTTTCTCGAGTTCAGGGAAGGCGCCTGGTGTCAAGCCCATATCTCCACCACGGACAGGTGGCTAAGGAGCTGCTGTCTCCTTGGGCCCAAAGGCTCAGGACAGGCATGCTTCTGCCCAGACTCCTTCCTCAGAGTGGAGCCCTTTCCCCTGCCCTAATCTTCCCCTCGTGTCTCCTTAGCAGCCAGGCTTCCGTCTCTCTGCATTGACAGACGTGTCCCTTTCCTTAAGGCTCTTTCCACAGGCGTCACCGCGCTTCTCTCTCAGGCAGAAGGGATGCCCAGGTAAGAGGATTTCGCTCCATGCGGGTTTATTACACCGTGCTGTGGAGACTAGCTCCGCCAAGCAGCAGACAGCATCCCACAGACCCGACTCTGATTTCCCAAATATTGCTCTGCTTTCCCAGAGGGGATGCCCCGGCAAAGAGGCTTTCGCTCTATGCGGGTTTCTCCCATCGTGGTGCGAACACTAGGCTAAGGCACGCACAAAAGCAGCCCACAGAACCGACTCTGAATTCCCAGCGACTGCTATGCTTTCGCAGAGGTTTTCAGCTTGGCACAAACTGCACTTCGCTGCTGCTGCTTCCTCAGCAAGGCTTTGGTCGTTCGCTCTGTCGCGGCAGGGAAGAAGAGCCGCGGGAGAGCTGGTGCCTCTTGGGCCCTGATTTTCCGGGCTCCAAGTTCGCGCCCGGGCTTCACCTTGCTACGCCGAACTAAGCAGACACAGTCACAACCCTGCAGCAGCGTGCGTGGCCTAGCATGGCACTCTATGCCTATTACCATGTCTTGGTGTAGGTAAGGCTTTGCCATTTTCTCAGGCGCTCAGGCAGACTCACGGTCTAGGCCAGTGCCTTCACCACAGGAGAGAGGAGGCGACAGGATCCCTGCACACGGCCCGTGCACTGGGATTGGGAACAGTGGGGGACTGTCTCCGCTCCTTCCCCGGCACGCGCCCTGCCACCCACAACGCTGCCACATCTTGGTGGAAGACGGCATCTGACTGCCCGTTTCTCCATGGGGTTGTTTCAGCGAGTTCCGGGTATGGCACCTGGGGGCAAGCCCGTCTGCCCTTGGGACAGGTGGCCAAGGAGATGCTGTCCCCTTGGGACCAGAGGCGCAGGACAGGCCTGCCTTCTGCCCACGCTCCTTCCTCAGAGGGGAGCACGCGCCCCTGCCTCGTCGTCCCCTCATGTCGCCTTAGCAGCCAGGCTTCCATCTCTCCGCACAGGGAGCGGGTGACACTTGTCTTGCCACTGGCCTGCTGTTCGTGCACAGCAGGCTATCCTGCTTCCCGAGCGTTTCCCAACCCCAAGGCCAACGGCTCCTTCTCTTCCCCGGGGGCAGCGTGCTGCGCCTTCCCCACACTTGATCCTGGGGAGCGCGGTGAAAGACGTGTGCGACCACGCTTCTCTCTCAGACTGAGGGGATGCTAGGGCAAAGAGTATATCGCTCCATGCGGGTATCTTCCACCCTGCTGCTGAGACTAGCTCAGGCAAGCAGCAGCAGCATCCCCAAACCCAACTCTGATATCCCGACGAATGCTGTGCTTTCCCAGGGGAGAAGCCCAGGCAAAGAGGCTTTCGTGGTATGCGGGTTTCTCCCCACCGCGAGACTGGGCTCAGGCAAGCAGCAACAGCCCGCAGAACATTTCTCAGCGAATGCTGTGCTTTCGCAGAGGCTTTGGCTTGGAGCGAACAGCACTTCGCCGCTGCTTCCTCAGCAAGGCTTCAGTCGCATCAGGGAAGAAGAGCTGCGGGAGAGCTGGTGTCTCTAGGGGCCTTGCTTTCACGGGCACCATGTTCGCGTCCTGGGTTCACCCTTCCAGGCCGAACTAAGCAGACACCGCCACAACCGTGCACTAGCGTGCGTAGCCTAGGATGGCACTCTAAGCACACTACCATCTCCCGGTGTAGGCATCTTTTGGCCTTTTACTGTGGCGCTCAGGAGGACTCGCGGACTAGGCCAGTGCTATCCCCAAAGGAAAGTATAGGTGAGAGGATCCCTGCACACCGCCCCGTGCACTGAATAGGGAGCTTTGCGGGACTGTCCCCACTCCTTCGCCTGAAAGCCCTTGCCTCCTCCAAGCTTCCACATCCTGGAGGAAGACGGCATCTGATGGCCAGTTCTTTCTGGGAGTTGTTTCTCGAATTCAGGGTAGGCGCCTGGTGGCAAGCCCATGTCCCCACCACGGACATGTGGCCAAGGACCTGCTATCTCCTTGGGCCCAAAAGCTCAGGACAGGCATGCTTTCTGCCCAGACTCCTTCCTCAGAGTGGAGCCCTTTCCCCTGCCCTAATCTTCCCCTCGGGTCTCCTTAGCGGCCAGGCTTCCGTCGCTCTGCAGTGACAGACGTGTCCCTTTCCTTAAGGATCTTTCCACAGGCGCCTTCGCGCTTCTCTCTCAGGCAGTGGGGATGCACAGGCCAAGAAGATTTCGCTCCATGCGGGTTTATTACACCGTGCTGTGGAGACTAGCTCCGGCAAGCAGCAGACAGCATCCCACTGACCCGACTTTGATTTCCTAAAGATTGCTGTGCTTTCCCATAGGGGATGGCCCGGCAAAGAGGCTTTCGCTCTATGCGGGTTTCTCCCATCGTGCTGCGAATACTAGGCTAAGGCAAGCAACAAAAGCAGCCCACAGAACCGACTCTGATTTCCCAGCGACTGCTAATCTTTCGCTGAGGTTTTCAGCTTGGCGCAAACTGCACTTCGCTGCTGCTTCCTCAGCAAGGCTTCAGTCGCATCAGGGAAGAAGAGCTGCGCGAGAGAGCTGGTACCTCTTGGGCCTTGCTTTCCCGGGCTCCATGTTCGCGTCCTGGGTTCACCCTGCCAGGCCGAACTAAGCAGACACAGCCACAACCGTGCACTAGCGTGCGTAGCCTAGGATGGCACTCTAAGCACACTACCATCTCCCGGTGTACGCATCGTTTGGCCTTTTACTGTGGAGCTCAGGGGGACTCGCGGACTTGGCCAGTGCTTTCCCCACAGGAAAGGAGAGGTGACAGGATCCCTGCACACCGCCCCGTGCACTGAATAGGGAGATTTGCGGGGTTGTCACCACTCCTTCCCCTTAAAGCCCCTGCCTCCTCCAAGCTTCCACATCCTGGAGGAAGACGGCATCTGATGGCTAGTTCTTTATGGGAGTTGTTTCTCGAGTTCAGGGAAGGCGCCTGGTGTCAAGCCCATATCTCCACCACGGACAGGTGGCTAAGGAGCTGCTGTCTCCTTGGGCCCAAAGGCTCAGGACAGGCATGCTTCTGCCCAGACTCCTTCCTCAGAGTGGAGCCCTTTCCCCTGCCCTAATCTTCCCCTCGTGTCTCCTTAGCAGCCAGGCTTCCGTCTCTCTGCATTGACAGACGTGTCCCTTTCCTTAAGGCTCTTTCCACAGGCGTCACCGCGCTTCTCTCTCAGGCAGAAGGGATGCCCAGGTAAGAGGATTTCGCTCCATGCGGGTTTATTACACCGTGCTGTGGAGACTAGCTCCGCCAAGCAGCAGACAGCATCCCACAGACCCGACTCTGATTTCCCAAATATTGCTCTGCTTTCCCAGAGGGGATGCCCCGGCAAAGAGGCTTTCGCTCTATGCGGGTTTCTCCCATCGTGGTGCGAACACTAGGCTAAGGCACGCACAAAAGCAGCCCACAGAACCGACTCTGAATTCCCAGCGACTGCTATGCTTTCGCAGAGGTTTTCAGCTTGGCACAAACTGCACTTCGCTGCTGCTTCCTCAGCAAGGCTTTGGTCGTTCGCTCTGTCGCGGCAGGGAAGAAGAGCCCGCGGGAGAGCTGGTGCCTCTTGGGCCCTGATTTTCCGGGCTCCAAGTTCGCGCCCGGGCTTCACCTTGCTACGCCGAACTAAGCAGACACAGTCACAACCCTGCAGCAGCGTGCGTGGCCTAGCATGGCACTCTATGCCTATTACCATGTCTTGGTGTAGGTAAGGCTTTGCCATTTTCTCAGGCGCTCAGGCAGACTCACGGTCTAGGCCAGTGCCTTCACCACAGGAGAGAGGAGGCGACAGGATCCCTGCACACGGCCCGTGCACTGGGATTGGGAACAGTGGGGGACTGTCTCCGCTCCTTCCCCGGCACGCGCCCTGCCACCCACAACGCTGCCACATCTTGGTGGAAGACGGCATCTGACTGCCCGTTTCTCCATGGGGTTGTTTCAGCGAGTTCCGGGTATGGCACCTGGGGGCAAGCCCGTCTGCCCTTGGGACAGGTGGCCAAGGAGATGCTGTCCCCTTGGGACCAGAGGCGCAGGACAGGCCTGCCTTCTGCCCACGCTCCTTCCTCAGAGGGGAGCACGCGCCCCTGCCTCGTCGTCCCCTCATGTCGCCTTAGCAGCCAGGCTTCCATCTCTCCGCACAGGGAGCGGGTGACACTTGTCTTGCCACTGGCCTGCTGTTCGTGCACAGCAGGCTATCCTGCTTCCCGAGCGTTTCCCAACCCCAAGGCCAACGGCTCCTTCTCTTCCCCGGGGGCAGCGTGCTGCGCCTTCCCCACACTTGATCCTGGGGAGCGCGGTGAAAGACGTGTGCGACCACGCTTCTCTCTCAGACTGAGGGGATGCTAGGGCAAAGAGTATATCGCTCCATGCGGGTATCTTCCACCCTGCTGCTGAGACTAGCTCAGGCAAGCAGCAGCAGCATCCCCAAACCCAACTCTGATATCCCGACGAATGCTGTGCTTTCCCAGGGGAGAAGCCCAGGCAAAGAGGCTTTCGTGGTATGCGGGTTTCTCCCACCGCGAGACTGGGCTCAGGCAAGCAGCAACAGCCCGCAGAACATTTCTCAGCGAATGCTGTGCTTTCGCAGAGGCTTTGGCTTGGAGCGAACAGCACTTCGCCGCTGCTTCCTCAGCAAGGCTTCAGTCGCATCAGGGAAGAAGAGCTGCGGGAGAGCTGGTGTCTCTAGGGGCCTTGCTTTCACGGGCACCATGTTCGCGTCCTGGGTTCACCCTTCCAGGCCGAACTAAGCAGACACCGCCACAACCGTGCACTAGCGTGCGTAGCCTAGGATGGCACTCTAAGCACACTACCATCTCCCGGTGTAGGCATCTTTTGGCCTTTTACTGTGGCGCTCAGGAGGACTCGCGGACTAGGCCAGTGCTATCCCCAAAGGAAAGTATAGGTGAGAGGATCCCTGCACACCGCCCCGTGCACTGAATAGGGAGCTTTGCGGGACTGTCCCCACTCCTTCGCCTGAAAGCCCTTGCCTCCTCCAAGCTTCCACATCCTGGAGGAAGACGGCATCTGATGGCCAGTTCTTTCTGGGAGTTGTTTCTCGAATTCAGGGTAGGCGCCTGGTGGCAAGCCCATGTCCCCACCACGGACATGTGGCCAAGGACCTGCTATCTCCTTGGGCCCAAAAGCTCAGGACAGGCATGCTTTCTGCCCAGACTCCTTCCTCAGAGTGGAGCCCTTTCCCCTGCCCTAATCTTCCCCTCGGGTCTCCTTAGCGGCCAGGCTTCCGTCGCTCTGCAGTGACAGACGTGTCCCTTTCCTTAAGGATCTTTCCACAGGCGCCTTCGCGCTTCTCTCTCAGGCAGTGGGGATGCACAGGCCAAGAAGATTTCGCTCCATGCGGGTTTATTACACCGTGCTGTGGAGACTAGCTCCGGCAAGCAGCAGACAGCATCCCACTGACCCGACTTTGATTTCCTAAAGATTGCTGTGCTTTCCCATAGGGGATGGCCCGGCAAAGAGGCTTTCGCTCTATGCGGGTTTCTCCCATCGTGCTGCGAATACTAGGCTAAGGCAAGCAACAAAAAGCAGCCCACAGAACCGACTCTGATTTCCCAGCGACTGCTAATCTTTCGCTGAGGTTTTCAGCTTGGCGCAAACTGCACTTCGCTGCTGCTTCCTCAGCAAGGCTTCAGTCGCATCAGGGAAGAAGAGCTGCGCGAGAGCTGGTACCTCTTGGGCCTTGCTTTCCCGGGCTCCATGTTCGCGTCCTGGGTTCACCCTGCCAGGCCGAACTAAGCAGACACAGCCACAACCGTGCACTAGCGTGCGTAGCCTAGGATGGCACTCTAAGCACACTACCATCTCCCGGTGTACGCATCGTTTGGCCTTTTACTGTGGAGCTCAGGGGGACTCGCGGACTTGGCCAGTGCTTTCCCCACAGGAAAGGAGAGGTGACAGGATCCCTGCACACCGCCCCGTGCACTGAATAGGGAGATTTGCGGGGTTGTCACCACTCCTTCCCCTTAAAGCCCCTGCCTCCTCCAAGCTTCCACATCCTGGAGGAAGACGGCATCTGATGGCTAGTTCTTTATGGGAGTTGTTTCTCGAGTTCAGGGAAGGCGCCTGGTGTCAAGCCCATATCTCCACCACGGACAGGTGGCTAAGGAGCTGCTGTCTCCTTGGGCCCAAAGGCTCAGGACAGGCATGCTTCTGCCCAGACTCCTTCCTCAGAGTGGAGCCCTTTCCCCTGCCCTAATCTTCCCCTCGTGTCTCCTTAGCAGCCAGGCTTCCGTCTCTCTGCATTGACAGACGTGTCCCTTTCCTTAAGGCTCTTTCCACAGGCGTCACCGCGCTTCTCTCTCAGGCAGAAGGGATGCCCAGGTAAGAGGATTTCGCTCCATGCGGGTTTATTACACCGTGCTGTGGAGACTAGCTCCGCCAAGCAGCAGACAGCATCCCACAGACCCGACTCTGATTTCCCAAATATTGCTCTGCTTTCCCAGAGGGGATGCCCCGGCAAAGAGGCTTTCGCTCTATGCGGGTTTCTCCCATCGTGGTGCGAACACTAGGCTAAGGCACGCACAAAAGCAGCCCACAGAACCGACTCTGAATTCCCAGCGACTGCTATGCTTTCGCAGAGGTTTTCAGCTTGGCACAAACTGCACTTCGCTGCTGCTTCCTCAGCAAGGCTTTGGTCGTTCGCTCTGTCGCGGCAGGGAAGAAGAGCCGCGGGAGAGCTGGTGCCTCTTGGGCCCTGATTTTCCGGGCTCCAAGTTCGCGCCCGGGCTTCACCTTGCTACGCCGAACTAAGCAGACACAGTCACAACCCTGCAGCAGCGTGCGTGGCCTAGCATGGCACTCTATGCCTATTACCATGTCTTGGTGTAGGTAAGGCTTTGCCATTTTCTCAGGCGCTCAGGCAGACTCACGGTCTAGGCCAGTGCCTTCACCACAGGAGAGAGGAGGCGACAGGATCCCTGCACACGGCCCGTGCACTGGGATTGGGAACAGTGGGGGACTGTCTCCGCTCCTTCCCCGGCACGCGCCCTGCCACCCACAACGCTGCCACATCTTGGTGGAAGACGGCATCTGACTGCCCGTTTCTCCATGGGGTTGTTTCAGCGAGTTCCGGGTATGGCACCTGGGGGCAAGCCCGTCTGCCCTTGGGACAGGTGGCCAAGGAGATGCTGTCCCCTTGGGACCAGAGGCGCAGGACAGGCCTGCCTTCTGCCCACGCTCCTTCCTCAGAGGGGAGCACGCGCCCCCCTGCCTCGTCGTCCCCTCATGTCGCCTTAGCAGCCAGGCTTCCATCTCTCCGCACAGGGAGCGGGTGACACTTGTCTTGCCACTGGCCTGCTGTTCGTGCACAGCAGGCTATCCTGCTTCCCGAGCGTTTCCCAACCCCAAGGCCAACGGCTCCTTCTCTTCCCCGGGGGCAGCGTGCTGCTGCGCTTCCCCACACTTGATCCTGGGGAGCGCGGTGAAAGAAGACGTGTGCGACCACGCTTCTCTCTCAGACTGAGGGGATGCTAGGGCAAAGAGTATATCGCTCCATGCGGGTATCTTCCACCCTGCTGCTGAGACTAGCTCAGGCAAGCAGCAGCAGCATCCCCAAACCCAACTCTGATATCCCGACGAATGCTGTGCTTTCCCAGGGGAGAAGCCCAGGCAAAGAGGCTTTCGTGGTATGCGGGTTTCTCCCACCGCGAGACTGGGCTCAGGCAAGCAGCAACAGCCCGCAGAACATTTCTCAGCGAATGCTGTGCTTTCGCAGAGGCTTTGGCTTGGAGCGAACAGCACTTCGCCGCTGCTTCCTCAGCAAGGCTTCAGTCGCATCAGGGAAGAAGAGCTGCGGGAGAGCTGGTGTCTCTAGGGGCCTTGCTTTCACGGGCACCATGTTCGCGTCCTGGGTTCACCCTTCCAGGCCGAACTAAGCAGACACCGCCACAACCGTGCACTAGCGTGCGTAGCCTAGGATGGCACTCTAAGCACACTACCATCTCCCGGTGTAGGCATCTTTTGGCCTTTTACTGTGGCGCTCAGGAGGACTCGCGGACTAGGCCAGTGCTATCCCCAAAGGAAAGAAAGTATAGGTGAGAGGATCCCTGCACACCGCCCCGTGCACTGAATAGGGAGCTTTGCGGGACTGTCCCCACTCCTTCGCCTGAAAGCCCTTGCCTCCTCCAAGCTTCCACATCCTGGAGGAAGACGGCATCTGATGGCCAGTTCTTTCTGGGAGTTGTTTCTCGAATTCAGGGTAGGCGCCTGGTGGCAAGCCCATGTCCCCACCACGGACATGTGGCCAAGGACCTGCTATCTCCTTGGGCCCAAAAGCTCAGGACAGGCATGCTTTCTGCCCAGACTCCTTCCTCAGAGTGGAGCCCTTTCCCCTGCCCTAATCTTCCCCTCGGGTCTCCTTAGCGGCCAGGCTTCCGTCGCTCTGCAGTGACAGACGTGTCCCTTTCCTTAAGGATCTTTCCACAGGCGCCTTCGCGCTTCTCTCTCAGGCAGTGGGGATGCACAGGCCAAGAAGATTTCGCTCCATGCGGGTTTATTACACCGTGCTGTGGAGACTAGCTCCGGCAAGCAGCAGACAGCATCCCACTGACCCGACTTTGATTTCCTAAAGATTGCTGTGCTTTCCCATAGGGGATGGCCCGGCAAAGAGGCTTTCGCTCTATGCGGGTTTCTCCCATCGTGCTGCGAATACTAGGCTAAGGCAAGCAACAAAAGCAGCCCACAGAACCGACTCTGATTTCCCAGCGACTGCTAATCTTTCGCTGAGGTTTTCAGCTTGGCGCAAACTGCACTTCGCTGCTGCTTCCTCAGCAAGGCTTCAGTCGCATCAGGGAAGAAGAGCTGCGCGAGAGCTGGTACCTCTTGGGCCTTGCTTTCCCGGGCTCCATGTTCGCGTCCTGGGTTCACCCTGCCAGGCCGAACTAAGCAGACACAGCCACAACCGTGCACTAGCGTGCGTAGCCTAGGATGGCACTCTAAGCACACTACCATCTCCCGGTGTACGCATCGTTTGGCCTTTTACTGTGGAGCTCAGGGGGACTCGCGGACTTGGCCAGTGCTTTCCCCACACAGGAAAGGAGAGGTGACAGGATCCCTGCACACCGCCCCCGTGCACTGAATAGGGAGATTTGCGGGGTTGTCACCACTCCTTCCCCTTAAAGCCCCTGCCTCCTCCAAGCTTCCACATCCTGGAGGAAGACGGCATCTGATGGCTAGTTCTTTATGGGAGTTGTTTCTCGAGTTCAGGGAAGGCGCCTGGTGTCAAGCCCATATCTCCACCACGGACAGGTGGCTAAGGAGCTGCTGTCTCCTTGGGCCCAAAGGCTCAGGACAGGCATGCTTCTGCCCAGACTCCTTCCTCAGAGTGGAGCCCTTTCCCCTGCCCTAATCTTCCCCTCGTGTCTCCTTAGCAGCCAGGCTTCCGTCTCTCTGCATTGACAGACGTGTCCCTTTCCTTAAGGCTCTTTCCACAGGCGTCACCGCGCTTCTCTCTCAGGCAGAAGGGATGCCCAGGTAAGAGGATTTCGCTCCATGCGGGTTTATTACACCGTGCTGTGGAGACTAGCTCCGCCAAGCAGCAGACAGCATCCCACAGACCCGACTCTGATTTCCCAAATATTGCTCTGCTTTCCCAGAGGGGATGCCCCGGCAAAGAGGCTTTCGCTCTATGCGGGTTTCTCCCCATCGTGGTGCGAACACTAGGCTAAGGCACGCACAAAAGCAGCCCACAGAACCGACTCTGAATTCCCAGCGACTGCTATGCTTTCGCAGAGGTTTTCAGCTTGGCACAAACTGCACTTCGCTGCTGCTTCCTCAGCAAGGCTTTGGTCGTTCGCTCTGTCGCGGCAGGGAAGAAGAGCCGCGGGAGAGCTGGTGCCTCTTGGGCCCTGATTTTCCGGGCTCCAAGTTCGCGCCCGGGCTTCACCTTGCTACGCCGAACTAAGCAGACACAGTCACAACCCTGCAGCAGCGTGCGTGGCCTAGCATGGCACTCTATGCCTATTACCATGTCTTGGTGTAGGTAAGGCTTTGCCATTTTCTCAGGCGCTCAGGCAGACTCACGGTCTATAGGCCAGTGCCTTCACCACAGGAGAGAGGAGGCGACAGGATCCCTGCACACGGCCCGTGCACTGGGATTGGGAACAGTGGGGGACTGTCTCCGCTCCTTCCCCGGCACGCGCCCCCTGCCACCCACAACGCTGCCACATCTTGGTGGAAGACGGCATCTGACTGCCCGTTTCTCCATGGGGTTGTTTCAGCGAGTTCCGGGTATGGCACCTGGGGGCAAGCCCGTCTGCCCTTGGGACAGGTGGCCAAGGAGATGCTGTCCCCTTGGGACCAGAGGCGCAGGACAGGCCTGCCTTCTGCCCACGCTCCTTCCTCAGAGGGGAGCACGCGCCCCTGCCTCGTCGTCCCCTCATGTCGCCTTAGCAGCCAGGCTTCCATCTCTCCGCACAGGGAGCGGGTGACACTTGTCTTGCCACTGGCCTGCTGTTCGTGCACAGCAGGCTATCCTGCTTCCCGAGCGTTTCCCAACCCCAAGGCCAACGGCTCCTTCTCTTCCCCGGGGGCAGCGTGCTGCGCCTTCCCCACACTTGATCCTGGGGAGCGCGGTGAAAGACGTGTGCGACCACGCTTCTCTCTCAGACTGAGGGGATGCTAGGGCAAAGAGTATATCGCTCCATGCGGGTATCTTCCACCCTGCTGCTGAGACTAGCTCAGGCAAGCAGCAGCAGCATCCCCAAACCCAACTCTGATATCCCGACGAATGCTGTGCTTTCCCAGGGGAGAAGCCCAGGCAAAGAGGCTTTCGTGGTATGCGGGTTTCTCCCACCGCGAGACTGGGCTCAGGCAAGCAGCAACAGCCCGCAGAACATTTCTCAGCGAATGCTGTGCTTTCGCAGAGGCTTTGGCTTGGAGCGAACAGCACTTCGCCGCTGCTTCCTCAGCAAGGCTTCAGTCGCATCAGGGAAGAAGAGCTGCGGGAGAGCTGGTGTCTCTAGGGGCCTTGCTTTCACGGGCACCATGTTCGCGTCCTGGGTTCACCCTTTCCAGGCCGAACTAAGCAGACACCGCCACAACCGTGCACTAGCGTGCGTAGCCTAGGATGGCACTCTAAGCACACTACCATCTCCCGGTGTAGGCATCTTTTGGCCTTTTACTGTGGCGCTCAGGAGGACTCGCGGACTAGGCCAGTGCTATCCCCAAAGGAAAGTATAGGTGAGAGGATCCCTGCACACCGCCCCGTGCACTGAATAGGGAGCTTTGCGGGACTGTCCCCACTCCTTCGCCTGAAAGCCCTTGCCTCCTCCAAGCTTCCACATCCTGGAGGAAGACGGCATCTGATGGCCAGTTCTTTCTGGGAGTTGTTTCTCGAATTCAGGGTAGGCGCCTGGTGGCAAGCCCATGTCCCCACCACGGACATGTGGCCAAGGACCTGCTATCTCCTTGGGCCCAAAAGCTCAGGACAGGCATGCTTTCTGCCCAGACTCCTTCCTCAGAGTGGAGCCCTTTCCCCTGCCCTAATCTTCCCCTCGGGTCTCCTTAGCGGCCAGGCTTCCGTCGCTCTGCAGTGACAGACGTGTCCCTTTCCTTAAGGATCTTTCCACAGGCGCCTTCGCGCTTCTCTCTCAGGCAGTGGGGATGCACAGGCCAAGAAGATTTCGCTCCATGCGGGTTTATTACACCGTGCTGTGGAGACTAGCTCCGGCAAGCAGCAGACAGCATCCCACTGACCCGACTTTGATTTCCTAAAGATTGCTGTGCTTTCCCATAGGGGATGGCCCGGCAAAGAGGCTTTCGCTCTATGCGGGTTTCTCCCATCGTGCTGCGAATACTAGGCTAAGGCAAGCAACAAAAGCAGCCCACAGAACCGACTCTGATTTCCCAGCGACTGCTAATCTTTCGCTGAGGTTTTCAGCTTGGCGCAAACTGCACTTCGCTGCTGCTTCCTCAGCAAGGCTTCAGTCGCATCAGGGAAGAAGAGCTGCGCGAGAGCTGGTACCTCTTGGGCCTTGCTTTCCCGGGCTCCATGTTCGCGTCCTGGGTTCACCCTGCCAGGCCGAACTAAGCAGACACAGCCACAACCGTGCACTAGCGTGCGTAGCCTAGGATGGCACTCTAAGCACACTACCATCTCCCGGTGTACGCATCGTTTGGCCTTTTACTGTGGAGCTCAGGGGGACTCGCGGACTTGGCCAGTGCTTTCCCCACAGGAAAGGAGAGGTGACAGGATCCCTGCACACCGCCCCCCCGTGCACTGAATAGGGAGATTTGCGGGGTTGTCACCACTCCTTCCCCTTAAAGCCCCTGCCTCCTCCAAGCTTCCACATCCTGGAGGAAGACGGCATCTGATGGCTAGTTCTTTATGGGAGTTGTTTCTCGAGTTCAGGGAAGGCGCCTGGTGTCAAGCCCATATCTCCACCACGGACAGGTGGCTAAGGAGCTGCTGTCTCCTTGGGCCCAAAGGCTCAGGACAGGCATGCTTCTGCCCAGACTCCTTCCTCAGAGTGGAGCCCTTTCCCCTGCCCTAATCTTCCCCTCGTGTCTCCTTAGCAGCCAGGCTTCCGTCTCTCTGCATTGACAGACGTGTCCCTTTCCTTAAGGCTCTTTCCACAGGCGTCACCGCGCTTCTCTCTCAGGCAGAAGGGATGCCCAGGTAAGAGGATTTCGCTCCATGCGGGTTTATTACACCGTGCTGTGGAGACTAGCTCCGCCAAGCAGCAGACAGCATCCCACAGACCCGACTCTGATTTCCCAAATATTGCTCTGCTTTCCCAGAGGGGATGCCCCGGCAAAGAGGCTTTCGCTCTATGCGGGTTTCTCCCATCGTGGTGCGAACACTAGGCTAAGGCACGCACAAAAGCAGCCCACAGAAACCGACTCTGAATTCCCAGCGACTGCTATGCTTTCGCAGAGGTTTTCAGCTTGGCACAAACTGCACTTCGCTGCTGCTTCCTCAGCAAGGCTTTGGTCGTTCGCTCTGTCGCGGCAGGGAAGAAGAGCCGCGGGAGAGCTGGTGCCTCTTGGGCCCTGATTTTCCGGGCTCCAAGTTCGCGCCCCGGGCTTCACCTTGCTACGCCGAACTAAGCAGACACAGTCACAACCCTGCAGCAGCGTGCGTGGCCTAGCATGGCACTCTATGCCTATTACCATGTCTTGGTGTAGGTAAGGCTTTGCCATTTTCTCAGGCGCTCAGGCAGACTCACGGTCTAGGCCAGTGCCTTCACCACAGGAGAGAGGAGGCGACAGGATCCCTGCACACGGCCCGTGCACTGGGATTGGGAACAGTGGGGGACTGTCTCCGCTCCTTCCCCGGCACGCGCCCTGCCACCCACAACGCTGCCACATCTTGGTGGAAGACGGCATCTGACTGCCCGTTTCTCCATGGGGTTGTTTCAGCGAGTTCCGGGTATGGCACCTGGGGGCAAGCCCGTCTGCCCTTGGGACAGGTGGCCAAGGAGATGCTGTCCCCTTGGGACCAGAGGCGCAGGACAGGCCTGCCTTCTGCCCACGCTCCTTCCTCAGAGGGGAGCACGCGCCCCTGCCTCGTCGTCCCCTCATGTCGCCTTAGCAGCCAGGCTTCCATCTCTCCGCACAGGGAGCGGGTGACACTTGTCTTGCCACTGGCCTGCTGTTCGTGCACAGCAGGCTATCCTGCTTCCCGAGCGTTTCCCAACCCCAAGGCCAACGGCTCCTTCTCTTCCCCGGGGGCAGCGTGCTGCGCCTTCCCCACACTTGATCCTGGGGAGCGCGGTGAAAGACGAAAGACGTGTGCGACCACGCTTCTCTCTCAGACTGAGGGGATGCTAGGGCAAAGAGTATATCGCTCCATGCGGGTATCTTCCACCCTGCTGCTGAGACTAGCTCAGGCAAGCAGCAGCAGCATCCCCAAACCCCAACTCTGATATCCCGACGAATGCTGTGCTTTCCCAGGGGAGAAGCCCAGGCAAAGAGGCTTTCGTGGTATGCGGGTTTCTCCCACCGCGAGACTGGGCTCAGGCAAGCAGCAACAGCCCGCAGAACATTTCTCAGCGAATGCTGTGCTTTCGCAGAGGCTTTGGCTTGGAGCGAACAGCACTTCGCCGCTGCTGCTTCCTCAGCAAGGCTTCAGTCGCATCAGGGAAGAAGAGCTGCGGGAGAGCTGGTGTCTCTAGGGGCCTTGCTTTCACGGGCACCATGTTCGCGTCCTGGGTTCACCCTTCCAGGCCGAACTAAGCAGACACCGCCACAACCGTGCACTAGCGTGCGTAGCCTAGGATGGCACTCTAAGCACACTACCATCTCCCGGTGTAGGCATCTTTTGGCCTTTTACTGTGGCGCTCAGGAGGACTCGCGGACTAGGCCAGTGCTATCCCCAAAGGAAAGTATAGGTGAGAGGATCCCTGCACACCGCCCCGTGCACTGAATAGGGAGCTTTGCGGGACTGTCCCCACTCCTTCGCCTGAAAGCCCTTGCCTCCTCCAAGCTTCCACATCCTGGAGGAAGACGGCATCTGATGGCCAGTTCTTTCTGGGAGTTGTTTCTCGAATTCAGGGTAGGCGCCTGGTGGCAAGCCCATGTCCCCACCACGGACATGTGGCCAAGGACCTGCTATCTCCTTGGGCCCAAAAGCTCAGGACAGGCATGCTTTCTGCCCAGACTCCTTCCTCAGAGTGGAGCCCTTTCCCCTGCCCTAATCTTCCCCTCGGGTCTCCTTAGCGGCCAGGCTTCCGTCGCTCTGCAGTGACAGACGTGTCCCTTTCCTTAAGGATCTTTCCACAGGCGCCTTCGCGCTTCTCTCTCAGGCAGTGGGGATGCACAGGCCAAGAAGATTTCGCTCCATGCGGGTTTATTACACCGTGCTGTGGAGACTAGCTCCGGCAAGCAGCAGACAGCATCCCACTGACCCGACTTTGATTTCCTAAAGATTGCTGTGCTTTCCCATAGGGGATGGCCCGGCAAAGAGGCTTTCGCTCTATGCGGGTTTCTCCCATCGTGCTGCGAATACTAGGCTAAGGCAAGCAACAAAAGCAGCCCACAGAACCGACTCTGATTTCCCAGCGACTGCTAATCTTTCGCTGAGGTTTTCAGCTTGGCGCAAACTGCACTTCGCTGCTGCTTCCTCAGCAAGGCTTCAGTCGCATCAGGGAAGAAGAGCTGCGCGAGAGCTGGTACCTCTTGGGCCTTGCTTTCCCGGGCTCCATGTTCGCGTCCTGGGTTCACCCTGCCAGGCCGAACTAAGCAGACACAGCCACAACCGTGCACTAGCGTGCGTAGCCTAGGATGGCACTCTAAGCACACTACCATCTCCCGGTGTACGCATCGTTTGGCCTTTTACTGTGGAGCTCAGGGGGACTCGCGGACTTGGCCAGTGCTTTCCCCACAGGAAAGGAGAGGTGACAGGATCCCTGCACACCGCCCCGTGCACTGAATAGGGAGATTTGCGGGGTTGTCACCACTCCTTCCCCTTAAAGCCCCTGCCTCCTCCAAGCTTCCACATCCTGGAGGAAGACGGCATCTGATGGCTAGTTCTTTATGGGAGTTGTTTCTCGAGTTCAGGGAAGGCGCCTGGTGTCAAGCCCATATCTCCACCACGGACAGGTGGCTAAGGAGCTGCTGTCTCCTTGGGCCCAAAGGCTCAGGACAGGCATGCTTCTGCCCAGACTCCTTCCTCAGAGTGGAGCCCTTTCCCCTGCCCTAATCTTCCCCTCGTGTCTCCTTAGCAGCCAGGCTTCCGTCTCTCTGCATTGACAGACGTGTCCCTTTCCTTAAGGCTCTTTCCACAGGCGTCACCGCGCTTCTCTCTCAGGCAGAAGGGATGCCCAGGTAAGAGGATTTCGCTCCATGCGGGTTTATTACACCGTGCTGTGGAGACTAGCTCCGCCAAGCAGCAGACAGCATCCCACAGACCCGACTCTGATTTCCCAAATATTGCTCTGCTTTCCCAGAGGGGATGCCCCGGCAAAGAGGCTTTCGCTCTATGCGGGTTTCTCCCATCGTGGTGCGAACACTAGGCTAAGGCACGCACAAAAGCAGCCCACAGAACCGACTCTGAATTCCCAGCGACTGCTATGCTTTCGCAGAGGTTTTCAGCTTGGCACAAACTGCACTTCGCTGCTGCTTCCTCAGCAAGGCTTTGGTCGTTCGCTCTGTCGCGGCAGGGAAGAAGAGCCGCGGGAGAGCTGGTGCCTCTTGGGCCCTGATTTTCCGGGCTCCAAGTTCGCGCCCGGGCTTCACCTTGCTACGCCGAACTAAGCAGACACAGTCACAACCCTGCAGCAGCGTGCGTGGCCTAGCATGGCACTCTATGCCTATTACCATGTCTTGGTGTAGGTAAGGCTTTGCCATTTTCTCAGGCGCTCAGGCAGACTCACGGTCTAGGCCAGTGCCTTCACCACAGGAGAGAGGAGGCGACAGGATCCCTGCACACGGCCCGTGCACTGGGATTGGGAACAGTGGGGGACTGTCTCCGCTCCTTCCCCGGCACGCGCCCTGCCACCCACAACGCTGCCACATCTTGGTGGAAGACGGCATCTGACTGCCCGTTTCTCCATGGGGTTGTTTCAGCGAGTTCCGGGTATGGCACCTGGGGGCAAGCCCGTCTGCCCTTGGGACAGGTGGCCAAGGAGATGCTGTCCCCTTGGGACCAGAGGCGCAGGACAGGCCTGCCTTCTGCCCACGCTCCTTCCTCAGAGGGGAGCACGCGCCCCTGCCTCGTCGTCCCCTCATGTCGCCTTAGCAGCCAGGCTTCCATCTCTCCGCACAGGGAGCGGGTGACACTTGTCTTGCCACTGGCCTGCTGTTCGTGCACAGCAGGCTATCCTGCTTCCCGAGCGTTTCCCAACCCCAAGGCCAACGGCTCCTTCTCTTCCCCGGGGGCAGCGTGCTGCGCCTTCCCCACACTTGATCCTGGGGAGCGCGGTGAAAGACGTGTGCGACCACGCTTCTCTCTCAGACTGAGGGGATGCTAGGGCAAAGAGTATATCGCTCCATGCGGGTATCTTCCACCCTGCTGCTGAGACTAGCTCAGGCAAGCAGCAGCAGCATCCCCAAACCCAACTCTGATATCCCGACGAATGCTGTGCTTTCCCAGGGGAGAAGCCCAGGCAAAGAGGCTTTCGTGGTATGCGGGTTTCTCCCACCGCGAGACTGGGCTCAGGCAAGCAGCAACAGCCCGCAGAACATTTCTCAGCGAATGCTGTGCTTTCGCAGAGGCTTTGGCTTGGAGCGAACAGCACTTCGCCGCTGCTTCCTCAGCAAGGCTTCAGTCGCATCAGGGAAGAAGAGCTGCGGGAGAGCTGGTGTCTCTAGGGGCCTTGCTTTCACGGGCACCATGTTCGCGTCCTGGGTTCACCCTTCCAGGCCGAACTAAGCAGACACCGCCACAACCGTGCACTAGCGTGCGTAGCCTAGGATGGCACTCTAAGCACACTACCATCTCCCGGTGTAGGCATCTTTTGGCCTTTTACTGTGGCGCTCAGGAGGACTCGCGGACTAGGCCAGTGCTATCCCCAAAGGAAAGTATAGGTGAGAGGATCCCTGCACACCGCCCCGTGCACTGAATAGGGAGCTTTGCCGGGACTGTCCCCACTCCTTCGCCTGAAAGCCCTTGCCTCCTCCAAGCTTCCACATCCTGGAGGAAGACGGCATCTGATGGCCAGTTCTTTCTGGGAGTTGTTTCTCGAATTCAGGGTAGGCGCCTGGTGGCAAGCCCATGTCCCCACCACGGACATGTGGCCAAGGACCTGCTATCTCCTTGGGCCCAAAAGCTCAGGACAGGCATGCTTTCTGCCCAGACTCCTTCCTCAGAGTGGAGCCCTTTCCCCTGCCCTAATCTTCCCCTCGGGTCTCCTTAGCGGCCAGGCTTCCGTCGCTCTGCAGTGACAGACGTGTCCCTTTCCTTAAGGATCTTTCCACAGGCGCCTTCGCGCTTCTCTCTCAGGCAGTGGGGATGCACAGGCCAAGAAGATTTCGCTCCATGCGGGTTTATTACACCGTGCTGTGGAGACTAGCTCCGGCAAGCAGCAGACAGCATCCCACTGACCCGACTTTGATTTCCTAAAGATTGCTGTGCTTTCCCATAGGGGATGGCCCGGCAAAGAGGCTTTCGCTCTATGCGGGTTTCTCCCATCGTGCTGCGAATACTAGGCTAAGGCAAGCAACAAAAGCAGCCCACAGAACCGACTCTGATTTCCCAGCGACTGCTAATCTTTCGCTGAGGTTTTCAGCTTGGCGCAAACTGCACTTCGCTGCTGCTTCCTCAGCAAGGCTTCAGTCGCATCAGGGAAGAAGAGCTGCGCGAGAGCTGGTACCTCTTGGGCCTTGCTTTCCCGGGCTCCATGTTCGCGTCCTGGGTTCACCCTGCCAGGCCGAACTAAGCAGACACAGCCACAACCGTGCACTAGCGTGCGTAGCCTAGGATGGCACTCTAAGCACACTACCATCTCCCGGTGTACGCATCGTTTGGCCTTTTACTGTGGAGCTCAGGGGGACTCGCGGACTTGGCCAGTGCTTTCCCCACAGGAAAGGAGAGGTGACAGGATCCCTGCACACCGCCCCGTGCACTGAATAGGGAGATTTGCGGGGTTGTCACCACTCCTTCCCCTTAAAGCCCCTGCCTCCTCCAAGCTTCCACATCCTGGAGGAAGACGGCATCTGATGGCTAGTTCTTTATGGGAGTTGTTTCTCGAGTTCAGGGAAGGCGCCTGGTGTCAAGCCCATATCTCCACCACGGACAGGTGGCTAAGGAGCTGCTGTCTCCTTGGGCCCAAAGGCTCAGGACAGGCATGCTTCTGCCCAGACTCCTTCCTCAGAGTGGAGCCCTTTCCCCTGCCCTAATCTTCCCCTCGTGTCTCCTTAGCAGCCAGGCTTCCGTCTCTCTGCATTGACAGACGTGTCCCTTTCCTTAAGGCTCTTTCCACAGGCGTCACCGCGCTTCTCTCTCAGGCAGAAGGGATGCCCAGGTAAGAGGATTTCGCTCCATGCGGGTTTATTACACCGTGCTGTGGAGACTAGCTCCGCCAAGCAGCAGACAGCATCCCACAGACCCGACTCTGATTTCCCAAATATTGCTCTGCTTTCCCAGAGGGGATGCCCCGGCAAAGAGGCTTTCGCTCTATGCGGGTTTCTCCCATCGTGGTGCGAACACTAGGCTAAGGCACGCACAAAAGCAGCCCACAGAACCGACTCTGAATTCCCAGCGACTGCTATGCTTTCGCAGAGGTTTTCAGCTTGGCACAAACTGCACTTCGCTGCTGCTTCCTCAGCAAGGCTTTGGTCGTTCGCTCTGTCGCGGCAGGGAAGAAGAGCCGCGGGAGAGCTGGTGCCTCTTGGGCCCTGATTTTCCGGGCTCCAAGTTCGCGCCCGGGCTTCACCTTGCTACGCCGAACTAAGCAGACACAGTCACAACCCTGCAGCAGCGTGCGTGGCCTAGCATGGCACTCTATGCCTATTACCATGTCTTGGTGTAGGTAAGGCTTTGCCATTTTCTCAGGCGCTCAGGCAGACTCACGGTCTAGGCCAGTGCCTTCACCACAGGAGAGAGGAGGCGACAGGATCCCTGCACACGGCCCGTGCACTGGGATTGGGAACAGTGGGGGACTGTCTCCGCTCCTTCCCCGGCACGCGCCCTGCCACCCACAACGCTGCCACATCTTGGTGGAAGACGGCATCTGACTGCCCGTTTCTCCATGGGGTTGTTTCAGCGAGTTCCGGGTATGGCACCTGGGGGCAAGCCCGTCTGCCCTTGGGACAGGTGGCCAAGGAGATGCTGTCCCCTTGGGACCAGAGGCGCAGGACAGGCCTGCCTTCTGCCCACGCTCCTTCCTCAGAGGGGAGCACGCGCCCCTGCCTCGTCGTCCCCTCATGTCGCCTTAGCAGCCAGGCTTCCATCTCTCCGCACAGGGAGAGGGTGACACTTGTCTTGCCACTGGCCTGCTGTTCGTGCACAGCAGGCTATCCTGCTTCCCGAGCGTTTCCCAACCCCAAGGCCAACGGCTCCTTCTCTTCCCCGGGGGCAGCGTGCTGCGCCTTCCCCACACTTGATCCTGGGGAGCGCGGTGAAAGACGTGTGCGACCACGCTTCTCTCTCAGACTGAGGGGATGCTAGGGCAAAGAGTATATCGCTCCATGCGGGTATCTTCCACCCTGCTGCTGAGACTAGCTCAGGCAAGCAGCAGCAGCATCCCCAAACCCAACTCTGATATCCCGACGAATGCTGTGCTTTCCCAGGGGAGAAGCCCAGGCAAAGAGGCTTTCGTGGTATGCGGGTTTCTCCCACCGCGAGACTGGGCTCAGGCAAGCAGCAACAGCCCGCAGAACATTTCTCAGCGAATGCTGTGCTTTCGCAGAGGCTTTGGCTTGGAGCGAACAGCACTTCGCCGCTGCTTCCTCAGCAAGGCTTCAGTCGCATCAGGGAAGAAGAGCTGCGGGAGAGCTGGTGTCTCTAGGGGCCTTGCTTTCACGGGCACCATGTTCGCGTCCTGGGTTCACCCTTCCAGGCCGAACTAAGCAGACACCGCCACAACCGTGCACTAGCGTGCGTAGCCTAGGATGGCACTCTAAGCACACTACCATCTCCCGGTGTAGGCATCTTTTGGCCTTTTACTGTGGCGCTCAGGAGGACTCGCGGACTAGGCCAGTGCTATCCCCAAAGGAAAGTATAGGTGAGAGGATCCCTGCACACCGCCCCGTGCACTGAATAGGGAGCTTTGCGGGACTGTCCCCACTCCTTCGCCTGAAAGCCCTTGCCTCCTCCAAGCTTCCACATCCTGGAGGAAGACGGCATCTGATGGCCAGTTCTTTCTGGGAGTTGTTTCTCGAATTCAGGGTAGGCGCCTGGTGGCAAGCCCATGTCCCCACCACGGACATGTGGCCAAGGACCTGCTATCTCCTTGGGCCCAAAAGCTCAGGACAGGCATGCTTTCTGCCCAGACTCCTTCCTCAGAGTGGAGCCCTTTCCCCTGCCCTAATCTTCCCCTCGGGTCTCCTTAGCGGCCAGGCTTCCGTCGCTCTGCAGTGACAGACGTGTCCCTTTCCTTAAGGATCTTTCCACAGGCGCCTTCGCGCTTCTCTCTCAGGCAGTGGGGATGCACAGGCCAAGAAGATTTCGCTCCATGCGGGTTTATTACACCGTGCTGTGGAGACTAGCTCCGGCAAGCAGCAGACAGCATCCCACTGACCCGACTTTGATTTCCTAAAGATTGCTGTGCTTTCCCATAGGGGATGGCCCGGCAAAGAGGCTTTCGCTCTATGCGGGTTTCTCCCATCGTGCTGCGAATACTAGGCTAAGGCAAGCAACAAAAGCAGCCCACAGAACCGACTCTGATTTCCCAGCGACTGCTAATCTTTCGCTGAGGTTTTCAGCTTGGCGCAAACTGCACTTCGCTGCTGCTTCCTCAGCAAGGCTTCAGTCGCATCAGGGAAGAAGAGCTGCGCGAGAGCTGGTACCTCTTGGGCCTTGCTTTCCCGGGCTCCATGTTCGCGTCCCTGGGTTCACCCTGCCAGGCCGAACTAAGCAGACACAGCCACAACCGTGCACTAGCGTGCGTAGCCTAGGATGGCACTCTAAGCACACTACCATCTCCCGGTGTACGCATCGTTTGGCCTTTTACTGTGGAGCTCAGGGGGACTCGCGGACTTGGCCAGTGCTTTCCCCACAGGAAAGGAGAGGTGACAGGATCCCTGCACACCGCCCCGTGCACTGAATAGGGAGATTTGCGGGGTTGTCACCACTCCTTCCCCTTAAAGCCCCTGCCTCCTCCAAGCTTCCACATCCTGGAGGAAGACGGCATCTGATGGCTAGTTCTTTATGGGAGTTGTTTCTCGAGTTCAGGGAAGGCGCCTGGTGTCAAGCCCATATCTCCACCACGGACAGGTGGCTAAGGAGCTGCTGTCTCCTTGGGCCCAAAGGCTCAGGACAGGCATGCTTCTGCCCAGACTCCTTCCTCAGAGTGGAGCCCTTTCCCCTGCCCTAATCTTCCCCTCGTGTCTCCTTAGCAGCCAGGCTTCCGTCTCTCTGCATTGACAGACGTGTCCCTTTCCTTAAGGCTCTTTCCACAGGCGTCACCGCGCTTCTCTCTCAGGCAGAAGGGATGCCCAGGTAAGAGGATTTCGCTCCATGCGGGTTTATTACACCGTGCTGTGGAGACTAGCTCCGCCAAGCAGCAGACAGCATCCCACAGACCCGACTCTGATTTCCCAAATATTGCTCTGCTTTCCCAGAGGGGATGCCCCGGCAAAGAGGCTTTCGCTCTATGCGGGTTTCTCCCATCGTGGTGCGAACACTAGGCTAAGGCACGCACAAAAGCAGCCCACAGAACCGACTCTGAATTCCCAGCGACTGCTATGCTTTCGCAGAGGTTTTCAGCTTGGCACAAACTGCACTTCGCTGCTGCTTCCTCAGCAAGGCTTTGGTCGTTCGCTCTGTCGCGGCAGGGAAGAAGAGCCGCGGGAGAGCTGGTGCCTCTTGGGCCCTGATTTTCCGGGCTCCAAGTTCGCGCCCGGGCTTCACCTTGCTACGCCGAACTAAGCAGACACAGTCACAACCCTGCAGCAGCGTGCGTGGCCTAGCATGGCACTCTATGCCTATTACCATGTCTTGGTGTAGGTAAGGCTTTGCCATTTTCTCAGGCGCTCAGGCAGACTCACGGTCTAGGCCAGTGCCTTCACCACAGGAGAGAGGAGGCGACAGGATCCCTGCACACGGCCCGTGCACTGGGATTGGGAACAGTGGGGGACTGTCTCCGCTCCTTCCCCGGCACGCGCCCTGCCACCCACAACGCTGCCACATCTTGGTGGAAGACGGCATCTGACTGCCCGTTTCTCCATGGGGTTGTTTCAGCGAGAGTTCCGGGTATGGCACCTGGGGGCAAGCCCGTCTGCCCTTGGGACAGGTGGCCAAGGAGATGCTGTCCCCTTGGGACCAGAGGCGCAGGACAGGCCTGCCTTCTGCCCACGCTCCTTCCTCAGAGGGGAGCACGCGCCCCTGCCTCGTCGTCCCCTCATGTCGCCTTAGCAGCCAGGCTTCCATCTCTCCGCACAGGGAGCGGGTGACACTTGTCTTGCCACTGGCCTGCTGTTCGTGCACAGCAGGCTATCCTGCTTCCCGAGCGTTTCCCAACCCCAAGGCCAACGGCTCCTTCTCTTCCCCGGGGGCAGCGTGCTGCGCCTTCCCCACACTTGATCCTGGGGAGCGCGGTGAAAGACGTGTGTGCGACCACGCTTCTCTCTCAGACTGAGGGGATGCTAGGGCAAAGAGTATATCGCTCCATGCGGGTATCTTCCACCCTGCTGCTGAGACTAGCTCAGGCAAGCAGCAGCAGCATCCCCAAACCCAACTCTGATATCCCGACGAATGCTGTGCTTTCCCAGGGGAGAAGCCCAGGCAAAGAGGCTTTCGTGGTATGCGGGTTTCTCCCACCGCGAGACTGGGCTCAGGCAAGCAGCAACAGCCCGCAGAACATTTCTCAGCGAATGCTGTGCTTTCGCAGAGGCTTTGGCTTGGAGCGAACAGCACTTCGCCGCTGCTTCCTCAGCAAGGCTTCAGTCGCATCAGGGAAGAAGAGCTGCGGGAGAGAGCTGGTGTCTCTAGGGGCCTTGCTTTCACGGGCACCATGTTCGCGTCCTGGGTTCACCCTTCCAGGCCGAACTAAGCAGACACCGCCACAACCGTGCACTAGCGTGCGTAGCCTAGGATGGCACTCTAAGCACACTACCATCTCCCGGTGTAGGCATCTTTTGGCCTTTTACTGTGGCGCTCAGGAGGACTCGCGGACTAGGCCAGTGCTATCCCCAAAGGAAAGTATAGGTGAGAGGATCCCTGCACACCGCCCCGTGCACTGAATAGGGAGCTTTGCGGGACTGTCCCCACTCCTTCGCCTGAAAGCCCTTGCCTCCTCCAAGCTTCCACATCCTGGAGGAAGACGGCATCTGATGGCCAGTTCTTTCTGGGAGTTGTTTCTCGAATTCAGGGTAGGCGCCTGGTGGCAAGCCCATGTCCCCACCACGGACATGTGGCCAAGGACCTGCTATCTCCTTGGGCCCAAAAGCTCAGGACAGGCATGCTTTCTGCCCAGACTCCTTCCTCAGAGTGGAGCCCTTTCCCCTGCCCTAATCTTCCCCTCGGGTCTCCTTAGCGGCCAGGCTTCCGTCGCTCTGCAGTGACAGACGTGTCCCTTTCCTTAAGGATCTTTCCACAGGCGCCTTCGCGCTTCTCTCTCAGGCAGTGGGGATGCACAGGCCAAGAAGATTTCGCTCCATGCGGGTTTATTACACCGTGCTGTGGAGACTAGCTCCGGCAAGCAGCAGACAGCATCCCACTGACCCGACTTTGATTTCCTAAAGATTGCTGTGCTTTCCCATAGGGGATGGCCCGGCAAAGAGGCTTTCGCTCTATGCGGGTTTCTCCCATCGTGCTGCGAATACTAGGCTAAGGCAAGCAACAAAAGCAGCCCACAGAACCGACTCTGATTTCCCAGCGACTGCTAATCTTTCGCTGAGGTTTTCAGCTTGGCGCAAACTGCACTTCGCTGCTGCTTCCTCAGCAAGGCTTCAGTCGCATCAGGGAAGAAGAGCTGCGCGCGAGAGCTGGTACCTCTTGGGCCTTGCTTTCCCGGGCTCCATGTTCGCGTCCTGGGTTCACCCTGCCAGGCCGAACTAAGCAGACACAGCCACAACCGTGCACTAGCGTGCGTAGCCTAGGATGGCACTCTAAGCACACTACCATCTCCCGGTGTACGCATCGTTTGGCCTTTTACTGTGGAGCTCAGGGGGACTCGCGGACTTGGCCAGTGCTTTCCCCACAGGAAAGGAGAGGTGACAGGATCCCTGCACACCGCCCCGTGCACTGAATAGGGAGATTTGCGGGGTTTGTCACCACTCCTTCCCCTTAAAGCCCCTGCCTCCTCCAAGCTTCCACATCCTGGAGGAAGACGGCATCTGATGGCTAGTTCTTTATGGGAGTTGTTTCTCGAGTTCAGGGAAGGCGCCTGGTGTCAAGCCCATATCTCCACCACGGACAGGTGGCTAAGGAGCTGCTGTCTCCTTGGGCCCAAAGGCTCAGGACAGGCATGCTTCTGCCCAGACTCCTTCCTCAGAGTGGAGCCCTTTCCCCTGCCCTAATCTTCCCCTCGTGTCTCCTTAGCAGCCAGGCTTCCGTCTCTCTGCATTGACAGACGTGTCCCTTTCCTTAAGGCTCTTTCCACAGGCGTCACCGCGCTTCTCTCTCAGGCAGAAGGGATGCCCAGGTAAGAGGATTTCGCTCCATGCGGGTTTATTACACCGTGCTGTGGAGACTAGCTCCGCCAAGCAGCAGACAGCATCCCACAGACCCGACTCTGATTTCCCAAATATTGCTCTGCTTTCCCAGAGGGGATGCCCCGGCAAAGAGGCTTTCGCTCTATGCGGGTTTCTCCCATCGTGGTGCGAACACTAGGCTAAGGCACGCACAAAAGCAGCCCACAGAACCGACTCTGAATTCCCAGCGACTGCTATGCTTTCGCAGAGGTTTTCAGCTTGGCACAAACTGCACTTCGCTGCTGCTTCCTCAGCAAGGCTTTGGTCGTTCGCTCTGTCGCGGCAGGGAAGAAGAGCCGCGGGAGAGCTGGTGCCTCTTGGGCCCTGATTTTCCGGGCTCCAAGTTCGCGCCCGGGCTTCACCTTGCTACGCCGAACTAAGCAGACACAGTCACAACCCTGCAGCAGCGTGCGTGGCCTAGCATGGCACTCTATGCCTATTACCATGTCTTGGTGTAGGTAAGGCTTTGCCATTTTCTCAGGCGCTCAGGCAGACTCACGGTCTAGGCCAGTGCCTTCACCACAGGAGAGAGGAGGCGACAGGATCCCTGCACACGGCCCGTGCACTGGGATTGGGAACAGTGGGGGACTGTCTCCGCTCCTTCCCCGGCACGCGCCCTGCCACCCACAACGCTGCCACATCTTGGTGGAAGACGGCATCTGACTGCCCGTTTCTCCATGGGGTTGTTTCAGCGAGTTCCGGGTATGGCACCTGGGGGCAAGCCCGTCTGCCCTTGGGACAGGTGGCCAAGGAGATGCTGTCCCCTTGGGACCAGAGGCGCAGGACAGGCCTGCCTTCTGCCCACGCTCCTTCCTCAGAGGGGAGCACGCGCCCCTGCCTCGTCGTCCCCCTCATGTCGCCTTAGCAGCCAGGCTTCCATCTCTCCGCACAGGGAGCGGGTGACACTTGTCTTGCCACTGGCCTGCTGTTCGTGCACAGCAGGCTATCCTGCTTCCCGAGCGTTTCCCAACCCCAAGGCCAACGGCTCCTTCTCTTCCCCGGGGGCAGCGTGCTGCGCCTTCCCCACACTTGATCCTGGGGAGCGCGGTGAAAAAGACGTGTGCGACCACGCTTCTCTCTCAGACTGAGGGGATGCTAGGGCAAAGAGTATATCGCTCCATGCGGGTATCTTCCACCCTGCTGCTGAGACTAGCTCAGGCAAGCAGCAGCAGCATCCCCAAACCCAACTCTGATATCCCGACGAATGCTGTGCTTTCCCAGGGGAGAAGCCCAGGCAAAGAGGCTTTCGTGGTATGCGGGTTTCTCCCACCGCGAGACTGGGCTCAGGCAAGCAGCAACAGCCCGCAGAACATTTCTCAGCGAATGCTGTGCTTTCGCAGAGGCTTTGGCTTGGAGCGAACAGCACTTCGCCGCTGCTTCCTCAGCAAGGCTTCAGTCGCATCAGGGAAGAAGAGCTGCGGGAGAGCTGGTGTCTCTAGGGGCCTTGCTTTCACGGGCACCATGTTCGCGTCCTGGGTTCACCCTTCCAGGCCGAACTAAGCAGACACCGCCACAACCGTGCACTAGCGTGCGTAGCCTAGGATGGCACTCTAAGCACACTACCATCTCCCGGTGTAGGCATCTTTTGGCCTTTTACTGTGGCGCTCAGGAGGACTCGCGGACTAGGCCAGTGCTATCCCCAAAGGAAAGTATAGGTGAGAGGATCCCTGCACACCGCCCCGTGCACTGAATAGGGAGCTTTGCGGGACTGTCCCCACTCCTTCGCCTGAAAGCCCTTGCCTCCTCCAAGCTTCCACATCCTGGAGGAAGACGGCATCTGATGGCCAGTTCTTTCTGGGAGTTGTTTCTCGAATTCAGGGTAGGCGCCTGGTGGCAAGCCCATGTCCCCACCACGGACATGTGGCCAAGGACCTGCTATCTCCTTGGGCCCAAAAGCTCAGGACAGGCATGCTTTCTGCCCAGACTCCTTCCTCAGAGTGGAGCCCTTTCCCCTGCCCTAATCTTCCCCTCGGGTCTCCTTAGCGGCCAGGCTTCCGTCGCTCTGCAGTGACAGACGTGTCCCTTTCCTTAAGGATCTTTCCACAGGCGCCTTCGCGCTTCTCTCTCAGGCAGTGGGGATGCACAGGCCAAGAAGATTTCGCTCCATGCGGGTTTATTACACCGTGCTGTGGAGACTAGCTCCGGCAAGCAGCAGACAGCATCCCACTGACCCGACTTTGATTTCCTAAAGATTGCTGTGCTTTCCCATAGGGGATGGCCCGGCAAAGAGGCTTTCGCTCTATGCGGGTTTCTCCCATCGTGCTGCGAATACTAGGCTAAGGCAAGCAACAAAAGCAGCCCACAGAACCGACTCTGATTTCCCAGCGACTGCTAATCTTTCGCTGAGGTTTTCAGCTTGGCGCAAACTGCACTTCGCTGCTGCTTCCTCAGCAAGGCTTCAGTCGCATCAGGGAAGAAGAGCTGCGCGAGAGCTGGTACCTCTTGGGCCTTGCTTTCCCGGGCTCCATGTTCGCGTCCTGGGTTCACCCTGCCAGGCCGAACTAAGCAGACACAGCCACAACCGTGCACTAGCGTGCGTAGCCTAGGATGGCACTCTAAGCACACTACCATCTCCCGGTGTACGCATCGTTTGGCCTTTTACTGTGGAGCTCAGGGGGACTCGCGGACTTGGCCAGTGCTTTCCCCACAGGAAAGGAGAGGTGACAGGATCCCTGCACACCGCCCCCCCCGTGCACTGAATAGGGAGATTTGCGGGGTTGTCACCACTCCTTCCCCTTAAAGCCCCTGCCTCCTCCAAGCTTCCACATCCTGGAGGAAGACGGCATCTGATGGCTAGTTCTTTATGGGAGTTGTTTCTCGAGTTCAGGGAAGGCGCCTGGTGTCAAGCCCATATCTCCACCACGGACAGGTGGCTAAGGAGCTGCTGTCTCCTTGGGCCCAAAGGCTCAGGACAGGCATGCTTCTGCCCAGACTCCTTCCTCAGAGTGGAGCCCTTTCCCCCTGCCCTAATCTTCCCCTCGTGTCTCCTTAGCAGCCAGGCTTCCGTCTCTCTGCATTGACAGACGTGTCCCTTTCCTTAAGGCTCTTTCCACAGGCGTCACCGCGCTTCTCTCTCAGGCAGAAGGGATGCCCAGGTAAGAGGATTTCGCTCCATGCGGGTTTTATTACACCGTGCTGTGGAGACTAGCTCCGCCAAGCAGCAGACAGCATCCCACAGACAGACCCGACTCTGATTTCCCAAATATTGCTCTGCTTTCCCAGAGGGGATGCCCCGGCAAAGAGGCTTTCGCTCTATGCGGGTTTCTCCCATCGTGGTGCGAACACTAGGCTAAGGCACGCACAAAAGCAGCCCACAGAACCGACTCTGAATTCCCAGCGACTGCTATGCTTTCGCAGAGGTTTTCAGCTTGGCACAAACTGCACTTCGCTGCTGCTTCCTCAGCAAGGCTTTGGTCGTTCGCTCTGTCGCGGCAGGGAAGAAGAGCCGCGGGAGAGCTGGTGCCTCTTGGGCCCCTGATTTTCCGGGCTCCAAGTTCGCGCCCGGGCTTCACCTTGCTACGCCGAACTAAGCAGACACAGTCACAACCCTGCAGCAGCGTGCGTGGCCTAGCATGGCACTCTATGCCTATTACCATGTCTTGGTGTAGGTAAGGCTTTGCCATTTTCTCAGGCGCTCAGGCAGACTCACGGTCTAGGCCAGTGCCTTCACCACAGGAGAGAGGAGGCGACAGGATCCCTGCACACGGCCCGTGCACTGGGATTGGGAACAGTGGGGGACTGTCTCCGCTCCTTCCCCGGCACGCGCCCTGCCACCCACAACGCTGCCACATCTTGGTGGAAGACGGCATCTGACTGCCCGTTTCTCCATGGGGTTGTTTCAGCGAGTTCCGGGTATGGCACCTGGGGGCAAGCCCGTCTGCCCTTGGGACAGGTGGCCAAGGAGATGCTGTCCCCTTGGGACCAGAGGCGCAGGACAGGCCTGCCTTCTGCCCACGCTCCTTCCTCAGAGGGGAGCACGCGCCCCTGCCTCGTCGTCCCCTCATGTCGCCTTAGCAGCCAGGCTTCCATCTCTCCGCACAGGGAGCGGGTGACACTTGTCTTGCCACTGGCCTGCTGTTCGTGCACAGCAGGCTATCCTGCTTCCCGAGCGTTTCCCAACCCCAAGGCCAACGGCTCCTTCTCTTCCCCGGGGGCAGCGCGTGCTGCGCCTTCCCCACACTTGATCCTGGGGAGCGCGGTGAAAGACGTGTGCGACCACGCTTCTCTCTCAGACTGAGGGGATGCTAGGGCAAAGAGTATATCGCTCCATGCGGGTATCTTCCACCCTGCTGCTGAGACTAGCTCAGGCAAGCAGCAGCAGCATCCCCAAACCCAACTCTGATATCCCGACGAATGCTGTGCTTTCCCAGGGGAGAAGCCCAGGCAAAGAGGCTTTCGTGGTATGCGGGTTTCTCCCACCGCGAGACTGGGCTCAGGCAAGCAGCAACAGCCCGCAGAACATTTCTCAGCGAATGCTGTGCTTTCGCAGAGGCTTTGGCTTGGAGCGAACAGCACTTCGCCGCTGCTTCCTCAGCAAGGCTTCAGTCGCATCAGGGAAGAAGAGCTGCGGGAGAGCTGGTGTCTCTAGGGGCCTTGCTTTCACGGGCACCATGTTCGCGTCCTGGGTTCACCCTTCCAGGCCGAACTAAGCAGACACCGCCACAACCGTGCACTAGCGTGCGTAGCCTAGGATGGCACTCTAAGCACACTACCATCTCCCGGTGTAGGCATCTTTTGGCCTTTTACTGTGGCGCTCAGGAGGACTCGCGGACTAGGCCAGTGCTATCCCCAAAGGAAAGTATAGGTGAGAGGATCCCTGCACACCGCCCCGTGCACTGAATAGGGAGCTTTGCGGGACTGTCCCCACTCCTTCGCCTGAAAGCCCTTGCCTCCTCCAAGCTTCCACATCCTGGAGGAAGACGGCATCTGATGGCCAGTTCTTTCTGGGAGTTGTTTCTCGAATTCAGGGTAGGCGCCTGGTGGCAAGCCCATGTCCCCACCACGGACATGTGGCCAAGGACCTGCTATCTCCTTGGGCCCAAAAGCTCAGGACAGGCATGCTTTCTGCCCAGACTCCTTCCTCAGAGTGGAGCCCTTTCCCCTGCCCTAATCTTCCCCTCGGGTCTCCTTAGCGGCCAGGCTTCCGTCGCTCTGCAGTGACAGACGTGTCCCTTTCCTTAAGGATCTTTCCACAGGCGCCTTCGCGCTTCTCTCTCAGGCAGTGGGGATGCACAGGCCAAGAAGATTTCGCTCCATGCGGGTTTATTACACCGTGCTGTGGAGACTAGCTCCGGCAAGCAGCAGACAGCATCCCACTGACCCGACTTTGATTTCCTAAAGATTGCTGTGCTTTCCCATAGGGGATGGCCCGGCAAAGAGGCTTTCGCTCTATGCGGGTTTCTCCCATCGTGCTGCGAATACTAGGCTAAGGCAAGCAACAAAAGCAGCCCCACACAGAACCGACTCTGATTTCCCAGCGACTGCTAATCTTTCGCTGAGGTTTTCAGCTTGGCGCAAACTGCACTTCGCTGCTGCTTCCTCAGCAAGGCTTCAGTCGCATCAGGGAAGAAGAGCTGCGCGAGAGCTGGTACCTCTTGGGCCTTGCCTGCTTTCCCGGGCTCCATGTTCGCGTCCTGGGTTCACCCTGCCAGGCCGAACTAAGCAGACACAGCCACAACCGTGCACTAGCGTGCGTAGCCTAGGATGGCACTCTAAGCACACTACCATCTCCCGGTGTACGCATCGTTTGGCCTTTTACTGTGGAGCTCAGGGGGACTCGCGGACTTGGCCAGTGCTTTCCCCACAGGAAAGGAGAGGTGACAGGATCCCTGCACACCGCCCCCCGTGCACTGAATAGGGAGATTTGCGGGGTTGTCACCACTCCTTCCCCTTAAAGCCCCTGCCTCCTCCAAGCTTCCACATCCTGGAGGAAGACGGCATCTGATGGCTAGTTCTTTATGGGAGTTGTTTCTCGAGTTCAGGGAAGGCGCCTGGTGTCAAGCCCATATCTCCACCACGGACAGGTGGCTAAGGAGCTGCTGTCTCCTTGGGCCCAAAGGCTCAGGACAGGCATGCTTCTGCCCAGACTCCTTCCTCAGAGTGGAGCCCTTTCCCCTGCCCTAATCTTCCCCTCGTGTCTCCTTAGCAGCCAGGCTTCCGTCTCTCTGCATTGACAGACGTGTCCCTTTCCTTAAGGCTCTTTCCACAGGCGTCACCGCGCTTCTCTCTCAGGCAGAAGGGATGCCCAGGTAAGAGGATTTCGCTCCATGCGGGTTTATTACACCGTGCTGTGGAGAGACTAGCTCCGCCAAGCAGCAGACAGCATCCCACAGACCCGACTCTGATTTCCCAAATATTGCTCTGCTTTCCCAGAGGGGATGCCCCGGCAAAGAGGCTTTCGCTCTATGCGGGTTTCTCCCATCGTGGTGCGAACACTAGGCTAAGGCACGCACAAAAGCAGCCCACAGAACCGACTCTGAATTCCCAGCGACTGCTATGCTTTCGCAGAGGTTTTCAGCTTGGCACAAACTGCACTTCGCTGCTGCTTTCCTCAGCAAGGCTTTGGTCGTTCGCTCTGTCGCGGCAGGGAAGAAGAGCCGCGGGAGAGCTGGTGCCTCTTGGGCCCTGATTTTCCGGGCTCCAAGTTCGCGCCCGGGCTTCACCTTGCTACGCCGAACTAAGCAGACACAGTCACAACCCTGCAGCAGCGTGCGTGGCCTAGCATGGCACTCTATGCCTATTACCATGTCTTGGTGTAGGTAAGGCTTTGCCATTTTCTCAGGCGCTCAGGCAGACTCACGGTCTAGGCCAGTGCCTTCACCACAGGAGAGAGGAGGCGACAGGATCCCTGCACACGGCCCGTGCACTGGGATTGGGAACAGTGGGGGACTGTCTCCGCTCCTTCCCCGGCACGCGCCCTGCCACCCACAACGCTGCCACATCTTGGTGGAAGACGGCATCTGACTGCCCGTTTCTCCATGGGGTTGTTTCAGCGAGTTCCGGGTATGGCACCTGGGGGCAAGCCCGTCTGCCCTTGGGACAGGTGGCCAAGGAGATGCTGTCCCCTTGGGACCAGAGGCGCAGGACAGGCCTGCCTTCTGCCCACGCTCCTTCCTCAGAGGGGAGCACGCGCCCCTGCCTCGTCGTCCCCTCATGTCGCCTTAGCAGCCAGGCTTCCATCTCTCCGCACAGGGAGCGGGTGACACTTGTCTTGCCACTGGCCTGCTGTTCGTGCACAGCAGGCTATCCTGCTTCCCGAGCGTTTCCCAACCCCAAGGCCAACGGCTCCTTCTCTTCCCCGGGGGCAGCGTGCTGCGCCTTCCCCACACTTGATCCTGGGGAGCGCGGTGAAAGACGTGTGCGACCACGCTTCTCTCTCAGACTGAGGGGATGCTAGGGCAAAGAGTATATCGCTCCATGCGGGTATCTTCCACCCTGCTGCTGAGACTAGCTCAGGCAAGCAGCAGCAGCATCCCCAAACCCAACTCTGATATCCCGACGAATGCTGTGCTTTCCCAGGGGAGAAGCCCAGGCAAAGAGGCTTTCGTGGTATGCGGGTTTCTCCCCCCCCACCGCGAGACTGGGCTCAGGCAAGCAGCAACAGCCCGCAGAACATTTCTCAGCGAATGCTGTGCTTTCGCAGAGGCTTTGGCTTGGAGCGAACAGCACTTCGCCGCTGCTTCCTCAGCAAGGCTTCAGTCGCATCAGGGAAGAAGAGCTGCGGGAGAGCTGGTGTCTCTAGGGGCCTTGCTTTCACGGGCACCATGTTCGCGTCCTGGGTTCACCCTTCCAGGCCGAACTAAGCAGACACCGCCACAACCGTGCACTAGCGTGCGTAGCCTAGGATGGCACTCTAAGCACACTACCATCTCCCGGTGTAGGCATCTTTTGGCCTTTTACTGTGGCGCTCAGGAGGACTCGCGGACTAGGCCAGTGCTATCCCCAAAGGAAAGTATAGGTGAGAGGATCCCTGCACACCGCCCCGTGCACTGAATAGGGAGCTTTGCGGGACTGTCCCCACTCCTTCGCCTGAAAGCCCTTGCCTCCTCCAAGCTTCCACATCCTGGAGGAAGACGGCATCTGATGGCCAGTTCTTTCTGGGAGTTGTTTCTCGAATTCAGGGTAGGCGCCTGGTGGCAAGCCCATGTCCCCACCACGGACATGTGGCCAAGGACCTGCTATCTCCTTGGGCCCAAAAGCTCAGGACAGGCATGCTTTCTGCCCAGACTCCTTCCTCAGAGTGGAGCCCTTTCCCCCCTGCCCTAATCTTCCCCTCGGGTCTCCTTAGCGGCCAGGCTTCCGTCGCTTTGCAGTGACAGACGTGTCCCTTTCCTTAAGGATCTTTCCACAGGCGCCTTCGCGCTTCTCTCTCAGGCAGTGGGGATGCACAGGCCAAGAAGATTTCGCTCCATGCGGGTTTATTACACCGTGCTGTGGAGACTAGCTCCGGCAAGCAGCAGACAGCATCCCACTGACCCGACTTTGATTTCCTAAAGATTGCTGTGCTTTCCCATAGGGGATGGCCCGGCAAAGAGGCTTTCGCTCTATGCGGGTTTCTCCCATCGTGCTGCGAATACTAGGCTAAGGCAAGCAACAAAAGCAGCCCACAGAACCGACTCTGATTTCCCAGCGACTGCTAATCTTTCGCTGAGGTTTTCAGCTTGGCGCAAACTGCACTTCGCTGCTGCTTCCTCAGCAAGGCTTCAGTCGCATCAGGGAAGAAGAGCTGCGCGAGAGCTGGTACCTCTTGGGCCTTGCTTTCCCGGGCTCCATGTTCGCGTCCTGGGTTCACCCTGCCAGGCCGAACTAAGCAGACACAGCCACAACCGTGCACTAGCGTGCGTAGCCTAGGATGGCACTCTAAGCACACTACCATCTCCCGGTGTACGCATCGTTTGGCCTTTTACTGTGGAGCTCAGGGGGACTCGCGGACTTGGCCAGTGCTTTCCCCACAGGAAAGGAGAGGTGACAGGATCCCTGCACACCGCCCCGTGCACTGAATAGGGAGATTTGCGGGGTTGTCACCACTCCTTCCCCTTAAAGCCCCTGCCTCCTCCAAGCTTCCACATCCTGGAGGAAGACGGCATCTGATGGCTAGTTCTTTATGGGAGTTGTTTCTCGAGTTCAGGGAAGGCGCCTGGTGTCAAGCCCATATCTCCACCACGGACAGGTGGCTAAGGAGCTGCTGTCTCCTTGGGCCCAAAGGCTCAGGACAGGCATGCTTCTGCCCAGACTCCTTCCTCAGAGTGGAGCCCTTTCCCCTGCCCTAATCTTCCCCTCGTGTCTCCTTAGCAGCCAGGCTTCCGTCTCTCTGCATTGACAGACGTGTCCCTTTCCTTAAGGCTCTTTCCACAGGCGTCACCGCGCTTCTCTCTCAGGCAGAAGGGATGCCCAGGTAAGAGGATTTCGCTCCATGCGGGTTTATTACACCGTGCTGTGGAGACTAGCTCCGCCAAGCAGCAGACAGCATCCCACAGACCCGACTCTGATTTCCCAAATATTGCTCTGCTTTCCCAGAGGGGATGCCCCGGCAAAGAGGCTTTCGCTCTATGCGGGTTTCTCCCATCGTGGTGCGAACACTAGGCTAAGGCACGCACAAAAGCAGCCCACAGAACCGACTCTGAATTCCCAGCGACTGCTATGCTTTCGCAGAGGTTTTCAGCTTGGCACAAACTGCACTTCGCTGCTGCTTCTTCCTCAGCAAGGCTTTGGTCGTTCGCTCTGTCGCGGCAGGGAAGAAGAGAGCCGCGGGAGAGCTGGTGCCTCTTGGGCCCTGATTTTCCGGGCTCCAAGTTCGCGCCCGGGCTTCACCTTGCTACGCCGAACTAAGCAGACACAGTCACAACCCTGCAGCAGCGTGCGTGGCCTAGCATGGCACTCTATGCCTATTACCATGTCTTGGTGTAGGTAAGGCTTTGCCATTTTCTCAGGCGCTCAGGCAGACTCACGGTCTAGGCCAGTGCCTTCACCACAGGAGAGAGGAGGCGACAGGATCCCTGCACACGGCCCGTGCACTGGGATTGGGAACAGTGGGGGACTGTCTCCGCTCCTTCCCCGGCACGCGCCCTGCCACCCACAACGCTGCCACATCTTGGTGGAAGACGGCATCTGACTGCCCGTTTCTCCATGGGGTTGTTTCAGCGAGTTCCGGGTATGGCACCTGGGGGCAAGCCCGTCTGCCCTTGGGACAGGTGGCCAAGGAGATGCTGTCCCCTTGGGACCAGAGGCGCAGGACAGGCCTGCCTTCTGCCCACGCTCCTTCCTCAGAGGGGAGCACGCGCCCCTGCCTCGTCGTCCCCTCATGTCGCCTTAGCAGCCAGGCTTCCATCTCTCCGCACAGGGAGCGGGTGACACTTGTCTTGCCACTGGCCTGCTGTTCGTGCACAGCAGGCTATCCTGCTTCCCGAGCGTTTCCCAACCCCAAGGCCAACGGCTCCTTCTCTTCCCCGGGGGCAGCGTGCTGCGCCTTCCCCACACTTGATCCTGGGGAGCGCGGTGAAAGACGTGTGCGACCACGCTTCTCTCTCAGACTGAGGGGATGCTAGGGCAAAGAGTATATCGCTCCATGCGGGTATCTTCCACCCTGCTGCTGAGACTAGCTCAGGCAAGCAGCAGCAGCATCCCCAAAACCCAACTCTGATATCCCGACGAATGCTGTGCTTTCCCAGGGGAGAAGCCCAGGCAAAGAGGCTTTCGTGGTATGCGGGTTTCTCCCACCGCGAGACTGGGCTCAGGCAAGCAGCAACAGCCCGCAGAACATTTCTCAGCGAATGCTGTGCTTTCGCAGAGGCTTTGGCTTGGAGCGAACAGCACTTCGCCGCTGCTTCCTCAGCAAGGCTTCAGTCGCATCAGGGAAGAAGAGCTGCGGGAGAGCTGGTGTCTCTAGGGGCCTTGCTTTCACGGGCACCATGTTCGCGTCCTGGGTTCACCCTTCCAGGCCGAACTAAGCAGACACCGCCACAACCGTGCACTAGCGTGCGTAGCCTAGGATGGCACTCTAAGCACACTACCATCTCCCGGTGTAGGCATCTTTTGGCCTTTTACTGTGGCGCTCAGGAGGACTCGCGGACTAGGCCAGTGCTATCCCCAAAGGAAAGTATAGGTGAGAGGATCCCTGCACACCGCCCCGTGCACTGAATAGGGAGCTTTGCGGGACTGTCCCCACTCCTTCGCCTGAAAGCCCTTGCCTCCTCCAAGCTTCCACATCCTGGAGGAAGACGGCATCTGATGGCCAGTTCTTTCTGGGAGTTGTTTCTCTCGAATTCAGGGTAGGCGCCTGGTGGCAAGCCCATGTCCCCACCACGGACATGTGGCCAAGGACCTGCTATCTCCTTGGGCCCAAAAGCTCAGGACAGGCATGCTTTCTGCCCAGACTCCTTCCTCAGAGTGGAGCCCTTTCCCCTGCCCTAATCTTCCCCTCGGGTCTCCTTAGCGGCCAGGCTTCCGTCGCTCTGCAGTGACAGACGTGTCCCTTTCCTTAAGGATCTTTCCACAGGCGCCTTCGCGCTTCTCTCTCAGGCAGTGGGGATGCACAGGCCAAGAAGATTTCGCTCCATGCGGGTTTATTACACCGTGCTGTGGAGACTAGCTCCGGCAAGCAGCAGACAGCATCCCACTGACCCGACTTTGATTTCCTAAAGATTGCTGTGCTTTCCCATAGGGGATGGCCCGGCAAAGAGGCTTTCGCTCTATGCGGGTTTCTCCCATCGTGCTGCGAATACTAGGCTAAGGCAAGCAACAAAAGCAGCCCACAGAACCGACTCTGATTTCCCAGCGACTGCTAATCTTTCGCTGAGGTTTTCAGCTTGGCGCAAAAACTGCACTTCGCTGCTGCTTCCTCAGCAAGGCTTCAGTCGCATCAGGGAAGAAGAGCTGCGCGAGAGCTGGTACCTCTTGGGCCTTGCTTTCCCGGGCTCCATGTTCGCGTCCTGGGTTCACCCTGCCAGGCCGAACTAAGCAGACACAGCCACAACCGTGCACTAGCGTGCGTAGCCTAGGATGGCACTCTAAGCACACTACCATCTCCCGGTGTACGCATCGTTTGGCCTTTTACTGTGGAGCTCAGGGGGACTCGCGGACTTGGCCAGTGCTTTCCCCACAGGAAAGGAGAGGTGACAGGATCCCTGCACACCGCCCCGTGCACTGAATAGGGAGATTTGCGGGGTTGTCACCACTCCTTCCCCTTAAAGCCCCTGCCTCCTCCAAGCTTCCACATCCTGGAGGAAGACGGCATCTGATGGCTAGTTCTTTATGGGAGTTGTTTCTCGAGTTCAGGGAAGGCGCCTGGTGTCAAGCCCATATCTCCACCACGGACAGGTGGCTAAGGAGCTGCTGTCTCCTTGGGCCCAAAGGCTCAGGACAGGCATGCTTCTGCCCAGACTCCTTCCTCAGAGTGGAGCCCTTTCCCCTGCCCTAATCTTCCCCTCGTGTCTCCTTAGCAGCCAGGCTTCCGTCTCTCTGCATTGACAGACGTGTCCCTTTCCTTAAGGCTCTTTCCACAGGCGTCACCGCGCTTCTCTCTCAGGCAGAAGGGATGCCCAGGTAAGAGGATTTCGCTCCATGCGGGTTTATTACACCGTGCTGTGGAGACTAGCTCCGCCAAGCAGCAGACAGCATCCCACAGACCCGACTCTGATTTCCCAAATATTGCTCTGCTTTCCCAGAGGGGATGCCCCGGCAAAGAGGCTTTCGCTCTATGCGGGTTTCTCCCATCGTGGTGCGAACACTAGGCTAAGGCACGCACAAAAGCAGCCCACAGAACCGACTCTGAATTCCCAGCGACTGCTATGCTTTCGCAGAGGTTTTCAGCTTGGCACAAACTGCACTTCGCTGCTGCTTCCTCAGCAAGGCTTTGGTCGTTCGCTCTGTCGCGGCAGGGAAGAAGAGCCGCGGGAGAGCTGGTGCCTCTTGGGCCCTGATTTTCCGGGCTCCAAGTTCGCGCCCGGGCTTCACCTTGCTACGCCGAACTAAGCAGACACAGTCACAACCCTGCAGCAGCGTGCGTGGCCTAGCATGGCACTCTATGCCTATTACCATGTCTTGGTGTAGGTAAGGCTTTGCCATTTTCTCAGGCGCTCAGGCAGACTCACGGTCTAGGCCAGTGCCTTCACCACAGGAGAGAGGAGGCGACAGGATCCCTGCACACGGCCCGTGCACTGGGATTGGGAACAGTGGGGGACTGTCTCCGCTCCTTCCCCGGCACGCGCCCTGCCACCCACAACGCTGCCACATCTTGGTGGAAGACGGCATCTGACTGCCCGTTTCTCCATGGGGTTGTTTCAGCGAGTTCCGGGTATGGCACTGGGGGCAAGCCCGTCTGCCCTTGGGACAGGTGGCCAAGGAGATGCTGTCCCCTTGGGACCAGAGGCGCAGGACAGGCCTGCCTTCTGCCCACGCTCCTTCCTCAGAGGGGAGCACGCGCCCCTGCCTCGTCGTCCCCTCATGTCGCCTTAGCAGCCAGGCTTCCATCTCTCCGCACAGGGAGAGGGTGACACTTGTCTTGCCACTGGCCTGCTGTTCGTGCACAGCAGGCTATCCTGCTTCCCGAGCGTTTCCCAACCCCAAGGCCAACGGCTCCTTCTCTTCCCCGGGGGCAGCGTGCTGCGCCTTCCCCACACTTGATCCTGGGGAGCGCGGTGAAAGACGTGTGCGACCACGCTTCTCTCTCAGACTGAGGGGATGCTAGGGCAAAAGAGTATATCGCTCCATGCGGGTATCTTCCACCCTGCTGCTGAGACTAGCTCAGGCAAGCAGCAGCAGCATCCCCAAACCCAACTCTGATATCCCGACGAATGCTGTGCTTTCCCAGGGGAGAAGCCCAGGCAAAGAGGCTTTCGTGGTATGCGGGTTTCTCCCACCGCGAGACTGGGCTCAGGCAAGCAGCAACAGCCCGCAGAACATTTCTCAGCGAATGCTGTGCTTTCGCAGAGGCTTTGGCTTGGAGCGAACAGCACTTCGCCGCTGCTTCCTCAGCAAGGCTTCAGTCGCATCAGGGAAGAAGAGCTGCGGGAGAGCTGGTGTCTCTAGGGGGCCTTGCTTTCACGGGCACCATGTTCGCGTCCTGGGTTCACCCTTCCAGGCCGAACTAAGCAGACACCGCCACAACCGTGCACTAGCGTGCGTAGCCTAGGATGGCACTCTAAGCACACTACCATCTCCCGGTGTAGGCATCTTTTGGCCTTTTACTGTGGCGCTCAGGAGGACTCGCGGACTAGGCCAGTGCTATCCCCAAAGGAAAGTATAGGTGAGAGGATCCCTGCACACCGCCCCGTGCACTGAATAGGGAGCTTTGCGGGACTGTCCCCACTCCTTCGCCTGAAAGCCCTTGCCTCCTCCAAGCTTCCACATCCTGGAGGAAGACGGCATCTGATGGCCAGTTCTTTCTGGGAGTTGTTTCTCGAATTCAGGGTAGGCGCCTGGTGGCAAGCCCATGTCCCCACCACGGACATGTGGCCAAGGACCTGCTATCTCCTTGGGCCCAAAAGCTCAGGACAGGCATGCTTTCTGCCCAGACTCCTTCCTCAGAGTGGAGCCCTTTCCCCTGCCCTAATCTTCCCCCCTCGGGTCTCCTTAGCGGCCAGGCTTCCGTCGCTCTGCAGTGACAGACGTGTCCCTTTCCTTAAGGATCTTTCCACAGGCGCCTTCGCGCTTCTCTCTCAGGCAGTGGGGATGCACAGGCCAAGAAGATTTCGCTCCATGCGGGTTTATTACACCGTGCTGTGGAGACTAGCTCCGGCAAGCAGCAGACAGCATCCCACTGACCCGACTTTGATTTCCTAAAGATTGCTGTGCTTTCCCATAGGGGATGGCCCGGCAAAGAGGCTTTCGCTCTATGCGGGTTTCTCCCATCGTGCTGCGAATACTAGGCTAAGGCAAGCAACAAAAGCAGCCCACAGAACCGACTCTGATTTCCCAGCGACTGCTAATCTTTCGCTGAGGTTTTCAGCTTGGCGCAAACTGCACTTCGCTGCTGCTTCCTCAGCAAGGCTTCAGTCGCATCAGGGAAGAAGAGCTGCGCGAGAGCTGGTACCTCTTGGGCCTTGCTTTCCCGGGCTCCATGTTCGCGTCCTGGGTTCACCCTGCCAGGCCGAACTAAGCAGACACAGCCACAACCGTGCACTAGCGTGCGTAGCCTAGGATGGCACTCTAAGCACACTACCATCTCCCGGTGTACGCATCGTTTGGCCTTTTACTGTGGAGCTCAGGGGGACTCGCGGACTTGGCCAGTGCTTTCCCCACAGGAAAGGAGAGGTGACAGGATCCCTGCACACCGCCCCGTGCACTGAATAGGGAGATTTGCGGGGTTGTCACCACTCCTTCCCCTTAAAGCCCCTGCCTCCTCCAAGCTTCCACATCCTGGAGGAAGACGGCATCTGATGGCTAGTTCTTTATGGGAGTTGTTTCTCGAGTTCAGGGAAGGCGCCTGGTGTCAAGCCCATATCTCCACCACGGACAGGTGGCTAAGGAGCTGCTGTCTCCTTGGGCCCAAAGGCTCAGGACAGGCATGCTTCTGCCCAGACTCCTTCCTCAGAGTGGAGCCCTTTCCCCTGCCCTAATCTTCCCCTCGTGTCTCCTTAGCAGCCAGGCTTCCGTCTCTCTGCATTGACAGACGTGTCCCTTTCCTTAAGGCTCTTTCCACAGGCGTCACCGCGCTTCTCTCTCAGGCAGAAGGGATGCCCAGGTAAGAGGATTTCGCTCCATGCGGGTTTATTACACCGTGCTGTGGAGACTAGCTCCGCCAAGCAGCAGACAGCATCCCACAGACCCGACTCTGATTTCCCAAATATTGCTCTGCTTTCTTTCCAGAGGGGATGCCCCGGCAAAGAGGCTTTCGCTCTATGCGGGTTTCTCCCATCGTGGTGCGAACACTAGGCTAAGGCACGCACAAAAGCAGCCCACAGAACCGACTCTGAATTCCCAGCGACTGCTATGCTTTCGCAGAGGTTTTCAGCTTGGCACAAACTGCACTTCGCTGCTGCTTCCTCAGCAAGGCTTTGGTCGTTCGCTCTGTCGCGGCAGGGAAGAAGAGCCGCGGGAGAGCTGGTGCCTCTTGGGCCCTGATTTTCCGGGCTCCAAGTTCGCGCCCGGGCTTCACCTTGCTACGCCGAACTAAGCAGACACAGTCACAACCCTGCAGCAGCGTGCGTGGCCTAGCATGGCACTCTATGCCTATTACCATGTCTTGGTGTAGGTAAGGCTTTGCCATTTTCTCAGGCGCTCAGGCAGACTCACGGTCTAGGCCAGTGCCTTCACCACAGGAGAGAGGAGGCGACAGGATCCCTGCACACGGCCCGTGCACTGGGATTGGGAACAGTGGGGGACTGTCTCCGCTCCTTCCCCGGCACGCGCCCTGCCACCCACAACGCTGCCACATCTTGGTGGAAGACGGCATCTGACTGCCCGTTTCTCCATGGGGTTGTTTCAGCGAGTTCCGGGTATGGCACCTGGGGGCAAGCCCGTCTGCCCTTGGGACAGGTGGCCAAGGAGATGCTGTCCCCTTGGGACCAGAGGCGCAGGACAGGCCTGCCTTCTGCCCACGCTCCTTCCTCAGAGGGGAGCACGCGCCCCTGCCTCGTCGTCCCCTCATGTCGCCTTAGCAGCCAGGCTTCCATCTCTCCGCACAGGGAGAGGGTGACACTTGTCTTGCCACTGGCCTGCTGTTCGTGCACAGCAGGCTATCCTGCTTCCCGAGCGTTTCCCAACCCCAAGGCCAACGGCTCCTTCTCTTCCCCGGGGGCAGCGTGCTGCGCCTTCCCCACACTTGATCCTGGGGAGCGCGGTGAAAGACGTGTGCGACCACGGGCTTCTCTCTCAGACTGAGGGGATGCTAGGGCAAAGAGTATATCGCTCCATGCGGGTATCTTCCACCCTGCTGCTGAGACTAGCTCAGGCAAGCAGCAGCAGCATCCCCAAACCCAACTCTGATATCCCGACGAATGCTGTGCTTTCCCAGGGGAGAAGCCCAGGCAAAGAGGCTTTCGTGGTATGCGGGTTTCTCCCACCGCGAGACTGGGCTCAGGCAAGCAGCAACAGCCCGCAGAACATTTCTCAGCGAATGCTGTGCTTTCGCAGAGGCTTTGGCTTGGAGCGAACAGCACTTCGCCGCTGCTTCCTCAGCAAGGCTTCAGTCGCATCAGGGAAGAAGAGCTGCGGGAGAGCTGGTGTCTCTAGGGGCCTTGCTTTCACGGGCACCATGTTCGCGTCCTGGGTTCACCCTTCCAGGCCGAACTAAGCAGACACCGCCACAACCGTGCACTAGCGTGCGTAGCCTAGGATGGCACTCTAAGCACACTACCATCTCCCCCGGTGTAGGCATCTTTTGGCCTTTTACTGTGGCGCTCAGGAGGACTCGCGGACTAGGCCAGTGCTATCCCCAAAGGAAAGTATAGGTGAGAGGATCCCTGCACACCGCCCCGTGCACTGAATAGGGAGCTTTGCGGGACTGTCCCCACTCCTTCGCCTGAAAGCCCTTGCCTCCTCCAAGCTTCCACATCCTGGAGGAAGACGGCATCTGATGGCCAGTTCTTTCTGGGAGTTGTTTCTCGAATTCAGGGTAGGCGCCTGGTGGCAAGCCCATGTCCCCACCACGGACATGTGGCCAAGGACCTGCTATCTCCTTGGGCCCAAAAGCTCAGGACAGGCATGCTTTCTGCCCAGACTCCTTCCTCAGAGTGGAGCCCTTTCCCCTGCCCTAATCTTCCCCTCGGGTCTCCTTAGCGGCCAGGCTTCCGTCGCTCTGCAGTGACAGACGTGTCCCTTTCCTTAAGGATCTTTCCACAGGCGCCTTCGCGCTTCTCTCTCAGGCAGTGGGGATGCACAGGCCAAGAAGATTTCGCTCCATGCGGGTTTATTACACCGTGCTGTGGAGACTAGCTCCGGCAAGCAGCAGACAGCATCCCACTGACCCGACTTTGATTTCCTAAAGATTGCTGTGCTTTCCCATAGGGGATGGCCCGGCAAAGAGGCTTTCGCTCTATGCGGGTTTCTCCTATCGTGCTGCGAATACTAGGCTAAGGCAAGCAACAAAAGCAGCCCACAGAACCGACTCTGATTTCCCAGCGACTGCTAATCTTTCGCTGAGGTTTTCAGCTTGGCGCAAACTGCACTTCGCTGCTGCTTCCTCAGCAAGGCTTCAGTCGCATCAGGGAAGAAGAGCTGCGCGAGAGCTGGTACCTCTTGGGCCTTGCTTTCCCGGGCTCCATGTTCGCGTCCTGGGTTCACCCTGCCAGGCCGAACTAAGCAGACACAGCCACAACCGTGCACTAGCGTGCGTAGCCTAGGATGGCACTCTAAGCACACTACCATCTCCCGGTGTACGCATCGTTTGGCCTTTTACTGTGGAGCTCAGGGGGACTCGCGGACTTGGCCAGTGCTTTCCCCACAGGAAAGGAGAGGTGACAGGATCCCTGCACACCGCCCCGTGCACTGAATAGGGAGATTTGCGGGGTTGTCACCACTCCTTCCCCTTAAAGCCCCTGCCTCCTCCAAGCTTCCACATCCTGGAGGAAGACGGCATCTGATGGCTAGTTCTTTATGGGAGTTGTTTCTCGAGTTCAGGGAAGGCGCCTGGTGTCAAGCCCATATCTCCACCACGGACAGGTGGCTAAGGAGCTGCTGTCTCCTTGGGCCCAAAGGCTCAGGACAGGCATGCTTCTGCCCAGACTCCTTCCTCAGAGTGGAGCCCTTTCCCCTGCCCTAATCTTCCCCTCGTGTCTCCTTAGCAGCCAGGCTTCCGTCTCTCTGCATTGACAGACGTGTCCCTTTCCTTAAGGCTCTTTCCACAGGCGTCACCGCGCTTCTCTCTCAGGCAGAAGGGATGCCCAGGTAAGAGGATTTCGCTCCATGCGGGTTTATTACACCGTGCTGTGGAGACTAGCTCCGCCAAGCAGCAGACAGCATCCCACAGACCCGACTCTGATTTCCCAAATATTGCTCTGCTTTCCCAGAGGGGATGCCCCGGCAAAGAGGCTTTCGCTCTATGCGGGTTTTCTCCCATCGTGGTGCGAACACTAGGCTAAGGCACGCACAAAAGCAGCCCACAGAACCGACTCTGAATTCCCAGCGACTGCTATGCTTTCGCAGAGGTTTTCAGCTTGGCACAAACTGCACTTCGCTGCTGCTTCCTCAGCAAGGCTTTGGTCGTTCGCTCTGTCGCGGCAGGGAAGAAGAGCCGCGGGAGAGCTGGTGCCTCTTGGGCCCTGATTTTCCGGGCTCCAAGTTCGCGCCCGGGCTTCACCTTGCTACGCCGAACTAAGCAGACACAGTCACAACCCTGCAGCAGCGTGCGTGGCCTAGCATGGCACTCTATGCCTATTACCATGTCTTGGTGTAGGTAAGGCTTTGCCATTTTCTCAGGCGCTCAGGCAGACTCACGGTCTAGGCCAGTGCCTTCACCACAGGAGAGAGGAGGCGACAGGATCCCTGCACACGGCCCGTGCACTGGGATTGGGAACAGTGGGGGACTGTCTCCGCTCCTTCCCCGGCACGCGCCCTGCCACCCACAACGCTGCCACATCTTGGTGGAAGACGGCATCTGACTGCCCGTTTCTCCATGGGGTTGTTTCAGCGAGTTCCGGGTATGGCACCTGGGGGCAAGCCCGTCTGCCCTTGGGACAGGTGGCCAAGGAGATGCTGTCCCCTTGGGACCAGAGGCGCAGGACAGGCCTGCCTTCTGCCCACGCTCCTTCCTCAGAGGGGAGCACGCGCCCCTGCCTCGTCGTCCCCTCATGTCGCCTTAGCAGCCAGGCTTCCATCTCTCCGCACAGGGAGCGGGTGACACTTGTCTTGCCACTGGCCTGCTGTTCGTGCACAGCAGGCTATCCTGCTTCCCGAGCGTTTCCCAACCCCAAGGCCAACGGCTCCTTCTCTTCCCCCCGGGGGCAGCGTGCTGCGCCTTCCCCACACTTGATCCTGGGGAGCGCGGTGAAAGACGTGTGCGACCACGCTTCTCTCTCAGACTGAGGGGATGCTAGGGCAAAGAGTATATCGCTCCATGCGGGTATCTTCCACCCTGCTGCTGAGACTAGCTCAGGCAAGCAGCAGCAGCAGCATCCCAAAACCCAACTCTGATATCCCGACGAATGCTGTGCTTTCCCAGGGGAGAAGCCCAGGCAAAGAGGCTTTCGTGGTATGCGGGTTTCTCCCACCGCGAGACTGGGCTCAGGCAAGCAGCAACAGCCCGCAGAACATTTCTCAGCGAATGCTGTGCTTTCGCAGAGGCTTTGGCTTGGAGCGAACAGCACTTCGCCGCTGCTTCCTCAGCAAGGCTTCAGTCGCATCAGGGAAGAAGAGCTGCGGGAGAGCTGGTGTCTCTAGGGGCCTTGCTTTCACGGGCACCATGTTCGCGTCCTGGGTTCACCCTTCCAGGCCGAACTAAGCAGACACCGCCACAACCGTGCACTAGCGTGCGTAGCCTAGGATGGCACTCTAAGCACACTACCATCTCCCGGTGTAGGCATCTTTTGGCCTTTTACTGTGGCGCTCAGGAGGACTCGCGGACTAGGCCAGTGCTATCCCCAAAGGAAAGTATAGGTGAGAGGATCCCTGCACACCGCCCCGTGCACTGAATAGGGAGCTTTGCGGGACTGTCCCCACTCCTTCGCCTGAAAGCCCTTGCCTCCTCCAAGCTTCCACATCCTGGAGGAAGACGGCATCTGATGGCCAGTTCTTTTCTGGGAGTTGTTTCTCGAATTCAGGGTAGGCGCCTGGTGGCAAGCCCATGTCCCCACCACGGACATGTGGCCAAGGACCTGCTATCTCCTTGGGCCCAAAAGCTCAGGACAGGCATGCTTTCTGCCCAGACTCCTTCCTCAGAGTGGAGTCCTTTCCCCTGCCCTAATCTTCCCCTCGGGTCTCCTTAGCGGCCAGGCTTCCGTCGCTCTGCAGTGACAGACGTGTCCCTTTCCTTAAGGATCTTTCCACAGGCGCCTTCGCGCTTCTCTCTCAGGCAGTGGGGATGCACAGGCCAAGAAGATTTCGCTCCATGCGGGTTTATTACACCGTGCTGTGGAGACTAGCTCCGGCAAGCAGCAGACAGCATCCCACTGACCCGACTTTGATTTCCTAAAGATTGCTGTGCTTTCCCATAGGGGATGGCCCGGCAAAGAGGCTTTCGCTCTATGCGGGTTTCTCCCATCGTGCTGCGAATACTAGGCTAAGGCAAGCAACAAAAGCAGCCCACAGAACCGACTCTGATTTCCCAGCGACTGCTAATCTTTCGCTGAGGTTTTCAGCTTGGCGCAAACTGCACTTCGCTGCTGCTTCCTCAGCAAGGCTTCAGTCGCATCAGGGAAGAAGAGCTGCGCGAGAGCTGGTACCTCTTGGGCCTTGCTTTCCCGGGCTCCATGTTCGCGTCCTGGGTTCACCCTGCCAGGCCGAACTAAGCAGACACAGCCACAACCGTGCACTAGCGTGCGTAGCCTAGGATGGCACTCTAAGCACACTACCATCTCCCGGTGTACGCATCGTTTGGCCTTTTACTGTGGAGCTCAGGGGGACTCGCGGACTTGGCCAGTGCTTTCCCCACAGGAAAGGAGAGGTGACAGGATCCCTGCACACCGCCCCGTGCACTGAATAGGGAGATTTGCGGGGTTGTCACCACTCCTTCCCCTTAAAGCCCCTGCCTCCTCCAAGCTTCCACATCCTGGAGGAAGACGGCATCTGATGGCTAGTTCTTTATGGGAGTTGTTTCTCGAGTTCAGGGAAGGCGCCTGGTGTCAAGCCCATATCTCCACCACGGACAGGTGGCTAAGGAGCTGCTGTCTCCTTGGGCCCAAAGGCTCAGGACAGGCATGCTTCTGCCCAGACTCCTTCCTCAGAGTGGAGCCCTTTCCCCTGCCCTAATCTTCCCCTCGTGTCTCCTTAGCCACCAGCTTGCGTCTCTCTGCATTGACAGACGTGTCCCTTTCCTTAAGGCTCTATCCACAGGCGTCACCGTGCTTCTCTCTCAGGCAGAGGGGATGCCCAGGTCAAGAGGATTTCGCTCCATGCGGGTTTAATAAACCATGCTGTCGAGAATAGCTCCGGCGAGCAGCTGACAGCATCCCACAGACCCGACTCTGATTTCCCAAAGATTGCTGTGCTTTCACAGAGGGTATTCCCTGGCAAAGAGGCTTTCGCTCCATGCGGGTGTCTCCCATCGTGCTGCAAATACTAGGCTAAGGCAAGCAACAAAAGCAGCCCACAGAACCGACTCTGAGTTGCCAGCGACTGCTATGCTTTCGCAGAGGTTTTCAGCTTGGCACAAAACTGCACTTCGCTGCTGCTTCCTCAGCAAGGCTTTGGTCGTTCGCTCTGTCGCGGCAGGGAAGAAGAGCCGCGGGAGAGCTGGTGCCTCTTGGGCCCTGATTTTCCGGGCTCCAAGTTCGCGCCCGGGCTTCACCTTGCTACGCCGAACTAAGCAGACACAGTCACAACCCTGCAGCAGCGTGCGTGGCCTAGCATGGCACTCTATGCCTATTACCATGTCTTGGTGTAGGTAAGGCTTTGCCATTTTCTCAGGCGCTCAGGCAGACTCGCGGTCTAGGCCAGTGCCTTCACCACAGGAGAGAGGAGGCGACAGGATCCCTGCACACGGCCCGTGCACTGGGATAGGGAACAGTGGGGGACTGTCTCCGCTCCTTCCCCGGCACGCGCCCTGCCACCCACAACGCTGCCACATCTTGGTGGAAGACGGCATCTGACTGCCCGTTTCTCCATGGGGTTGTTTCAGCGAGTTCCGGGTATGGCACCTGGGGGCAAGCCCGTCTGCCCTTGGGACAGGTGGCCAAGGAGATGCTGTCCCCTTGGGACCAGAGGCACAGGACAGGCCTGCCTTCTGCCCACGCTCCTTCCTCAGAGGGGAGCACGCGCCCCTGCCTCGTCGTCCCCTCATGTCGCCTTAGCAGCCAGGCTTCCATCTCTCCGCACAGGGAGAGGGTGACACTTGTCTTGCCACTGGCCTGCTGTTCGTGCACAGCAGGCTATCCTGCTTCCCGAGCGTTTCCCAACCCCAAGGCCAACGGCTCCTTCTCTTCCCCGGGGGCAGCGTGCTGCGCCTTCCCCACACTTGATCCTGGGGAGCGCGGTGACAGAGGTGTGCGACCTCGCTTCTCTCTCAGGCTGAGGGGATGCTAGGGCAAAGAGTATTTCGCTCCATGCGGGTATCTTCCACCCTGCTGCTGAGACTAGCTCAGGCAAGCAGCAGCAGCATCCACAAACCCAACTCTGATTTCCCAACGAATGCTGTGCTTTCCCAGGGGAGATGCCCAGGCATAGAGGCTTTCGCTGTATGCAGATTTCTCCCACATCGAGACTGTTCTTAGGCAAGCCGCAGCATCCCGCAGAACATTTCTCAGCGAATGCTGTGCTTTCGCAGAGGCGTTGGCTTGGAGCGAACAGCACTTCGCCGCTGCTTCCTCAGCAAGGCTTCAGTCGCATCAGGGAAGAAGAGCTGCGGGAGAGTTGGTACCTCTTGGGCCTTGCTTTCCCCGGCTCCATGTTCGCGTCCTGGGTTCACCCTGCCAGGCCGAACTAAGAAGACACAGCCACAACCGTGCACTACCGTGCGTAGCCTAGGATGGCACTCTAAGCACACTACCATCTCCCGGTGTAGGCATCGTTTGGCCTTTTACTGTATTGATGTATAACCTTCTAGTACATTGAAACGCCTTCAGTTTTTATTTAATATGAAAGGGGAAGATACCAAAAGACTTTCAACAGCAGAATAAAATCATCTGACTTGATTTTTAGGTTAAATTGATGTACCAAAATAAATTTGCAGGGAGAAAGTAGTGCAGTATGTGTGGAAGTGGGGTTATCAATCAAGTCAATAATTCAGGAACATATGATGGTGTTTTTAGCATGCTGGGTGGTAATAGAAGTGGTGAGGTATGGTTTTCATTTTGTATATATTTTGATGGTGAATATTCTGGGTATGTGCAGGACAGAAATATCAATATTTATTTTACCTGCACAAACAGAAGGGTGGAGTCTTCATTCCCTGATATGGAGAGAACTCTGAGTTCAAATGTTCTTTCTCATTAAATGGCATAGTGATGATAAGGATTTAGTCAGACAGTGAAAGAGAGCAGTAAGCATAGTGTTAAGCGGTAAGACATTAAAATACATTTGAACATCAAAAAACATTGTGTTGGATCATCTGTTTATGTGAGTAAATAAATAAATAAAGCTTCCTGGGGTTCTGATAGAGGTAAAGAAGACTGCTATATGATCCAAAGGGGCACGTGCACCAAATGTTTATAGCAGTAATATCCAAAATAGCCAAACTATGGAAAAACCTAGATTTCCATCAACAAATGAATGGTATATATATATATATATATATGGTATATAAATATATAAATATACCATATATATATAATATATTTATACCATATATATATAATATATATATACCATATATATATATAATATATATATACTATATATATTATATATATATATATATGATGGAATACTATGCAGCCATCAAAAGAAATGAAATCTTGCCATTTGCGTTGACATGGATGAAACTAGAGGGTATTATGCTTAGCAAAATAAGTCAACCAGAGAAAGACACTATCATATGATCTCCCTGATATGAGGAAATGGAGGTGCAATATGGGGGCTTGGGGGACAGGAAAAGAGTAAATGAAACAAGATGGGATGGGAGTGAGACAAACCATAAGAGACTCTTCATCTCACAAAACAGAGTTGCCGGGGGTCTGGGGAGGGTAGGGAGAGGGTGCTGGGGTTATGAACATTGGGGAGGGTATGTGCTGTGGTGAGTGCTGTGAAGTGTGTAAACCTGGCGATTCACAGACCTGTACCCCTGGGGCAAATAAAACATTATATGTTAATTTAAAAGATGATGAAGAAGAAGAAGACTACTATAAATCGAATGCTATGGTGTTCAGCAAAGAGTGTGTAATCAGGCATATTTTATTAATGTAACCAAGTAAAATGATGGTCGAAAATTGGAATAGCAGAAAACATAAAAATCAGAGATTTTAAAAAGAGATATGGGACAGTGTAGAGAATATAGTCAATGATATTATAATAGTGTTATATGGTGACAGAAGGTGGCTATATTTGTAGTGATCATAGAATAATGTATGGAGATATTGAAAACCTGAAACCAATGTAACACTGAATATCAACTATACTCAAATAAAAAAATAGTAAAAATAAAACATTTTAATTTAAAAAGATAAAAAGAGGGACAAGAATTTGAAAAGTGAATTTCAAAAAGTGTAAAGATGAGGGTAAGACATACTCTGAACCTTGAGGAAAACACCATTTTGAAAATTCTTCCCATTTTGAGAAAACTCTAATGAATCAATACCATAAAAGAACCCATTTTAACTGAGAGATGTAATGAATGCTCAAGAAATTATTTTATGACAGGATAATTCTTCCCTATGAAACAGCATACAGAAACCAGGGGAAACACCTGGAAGCAAAATAAACTATACTGAAAATAAGAATTAGGAAAAAGATAAATGATGAAAGATAAGAAAATTAGATCTGCAACAGAGACCTAGTGAAGAGAATTTTTAGCTTGTGGTTTAATGTTTTTGAGGATAATCTAGAGTTCATAACTGCCTTGAGGCAGGCTGGTTGTAGGCAGCTTAGGCAGACCCCTAAGACAGGCCTACTTTTGGCAGGTGGTGTTGGAGGAGGCCATTAGGCTGGACAAAGACAAATCCAACCATTTGACTAAAGTGTCTGTGAAGATGTTGAAGTCAGATGCAACAGAGAAAGAGCTGTCAAACCTAATCTCAGAAATGGAGATAATGAAGATGATTGGACAGCACAAGGACACCATCAACCTGCTGGGTCCAGCACACAGGACGGTCCTTCGTACACTCTCATGGAATATGCCTCCAAAGACAACATACAGGAGTACCTTCAGGCCCAGAGGCCTCCTGACCTGGAGTACTGTTACAATATCAGCCACAATGCAGCAGAGCAACTCTCCTCCAAGGACCTGGTATCCTGTGCCTACCAGGTAGCCTGAGGAATGGAGTACCTTGCCTCCAAGAAGTGCATACACCAAGACCTGGCTACCAGGGAAGTGCTGGTGACAAAGGACAACATGATGAAGATCTCAGACTTCAGCCTTGCCAGAGATATCACCACATTAGTTACTATAAAAAACAACCAACAGTGGGCTGCCTGTGAAGTGGATGGTCCCTAAGGCCATGTTTGACCAGATCTACATCCACCAGAGTGACTTCTGGTCTTTTGGGGTGATCCTGTGCAAAATTTTCACTCTGGAAGCCTCCCATATCCTGGAGTGCCTGTGGAGGTGGTTTTCAAGCAGCTGAAGGAGTCATTTGATGGATAAGCCAATAAGTGCACCAGAGAGTTATACACAATAATGAGGGGTGGCTGGCATGTGGTACCTTCAAGCTGCTGGTAGAAGACCTGGATCATACTGTGGCCTTGACCCCCAACCAGGAGTACCCGGACCTGTCCTTGGCCCTGGAGCAATACTGTCTATGCTTTCCCAACACCCAAAGCTCCACCTGCTCCTCAGAGAAGAATTCCACCTTCTCTCATGTGCTGTTGCCCAGGGAGGCCTATCTGCCCTGACACCCAGCCCAGCTTGCCAATGGTGGACTCAAATGACTAGTATCCCTATTACTCCTGTCCAGATTCCGTCATAAGCTGTAACTCTTACCCCCCCACACTCCCGGAAAGACTCAAGGCCTTCTCCTTTGTCCCTTTCCTACTGGCAGGAGCCAGCTGCCTACCTGAGGCCTTCACCCCTTGAAGTTCACCTCTCTTCCCCTTCCTCTTCCTCCTCCTTACAACCTGCTCATGAAAGAAAGGAACAGAGAGGCAGGTACTTGCTCGTGGCTACTTCCTTCCCTCCCATATGTTGGACCAAGACCCCTCCCTGTCATCTGGTACTTCCTGGATGTCGAGGGAGTTGGAGATGAGGCATGCCACTGAAAGCTGTCGGAGCTTTCCTGTTTTGGTTTTGTCTGCTTAGCATAACATGTAAGACTGAGTTCTGGTGGCAGGGACCTAGTCCTTGGGGCTATAGCACTAGCGAGGTGAGGTCAACTGCTCTGGGCCTTGGCTAAGAGCAACCCCTGCTCCAGAGATATGGTGCCAAGGGCTTATTAATTTTGATACTAATTTGCTTTGCTGACCAAATACCTGGTATCAAAAGATGGGAAGGCAAAGACTGGAAGCAGTGTTGTGACCATGGGGTCCAGCCCCAAACTATGAAGAAAACACAACGTGTATAAATCTGAGTAAGTATATATTTACACACCTTTTTAAATAGGTTGTAATCAAAGATTTAATCAATGGGTAATATGCTCCTCGTGGCTGGGAAGCATCAGTTGCCATATATTAAAAACAAAGAAAAGAGGTGTCTGGGTGGCTTCCTCCATAAGTGTCCCTTCTTTTCAGGTCATGATCCCAGGGTCCTGGGATGGAGCCCCACATCAGGCTCTCTGCTCAGTGGGAAACCTGCTTCTCCTTTTCCCTCTGCCCTGCTTATAGTTCCTCTTCCTGTCTCTCTGTCTGTCAAATAAATAAAATATTAAAAAAAATACAAGAAAGAAACAAAATGTTTTTAAAAGGTATATATTTTTAAAATTTTCTAGGGGTGCCTGGATGACTCAGTTGTTTAAGCAGATGTTTGCCTTTGGCTGAGGTCATGATTCCAGTGTAAAGGGATCCAGCCCTGCATGGGAGTACTTGCACCCCAAGGAGCTTGCTTGTTCCACTCCCTTTGCACGTGATTTCCCCTGCTTGTGTGCTTCTTCTTCTTCTCTCTCTCTCTCTCTCCTGCTGTCAATAAACAAAATAAAATCTTTTACTAAATAAATAAATAAATTTCTAAACCTACTTTCACTTTACGTCCCTTAAAAAGATTGCTACCGCTTTATTTAAAAAAAACCCACATAATTTAGAAAGATGCTTCCAGAGTTAAAAAGCTGTTTTGTTTTTTTGTCAGGATTAAATAAAGAAGTGCTTTAAAAAGTAAAAGAAAAAATATGCTATATTAACACTAATCACACTATAACTTTGGTGGTTATATCAAGATAATGAAAAGTGATTTTAAAGCAAATTCCATTATCAGACATAAAGATCAAGTCAAAATTACAGAAGAGTAAAAGGATGAATTCATCAGGGAGTATAATAATTCTTGACTTTTAATACTTAATAACAGATTTGGGGATATATAGGGAAAAACTTAGAACAAAAATCATAACTTCTACCTTAGAAGAGAAATGGAAAAAAATGTCAACACCCCTATTTTAAGATTATATAGGCAAATGGTCATCAAATTGGTAAGATATGTAAGACTTGAACAAAATTATCAACTAACTAGATATGCTTGATATTACAGAACACTCCCAACAACCGCAGACTACCTATATCTTAAGCCATGATTTTCTTTGCAAAGGTCAACATTGATAATGTTCTAGTCATACCTCCGTGTACCAGGAAAGAAGTAGCATATTTCTTGAAAGACACAGCTATCAAAGCTACATTGAGAAAACGTAAAGATGGAGAAGGGATTAGCAAATTATATATCTGATAATGGACATCTACTCTGATTATTAAAAAATGAATAAAAATAAAAAACCTTACTAATAAACAAACAGAGTATCCAATTTTACATGTGAAGAAAATTATTGAAGAGACATGTCACCAAAAGGATATGGATGGCTTATAAGCAAGCACATGACAAATTTCTCAACATTTAGACATTAAAGAAATACAAATTAAAATCATAATGAGACATACTTACATATCTATTAGAATGGCTAAAATTATAAAGGCTAATTGTACTTCGTCTGAGCTACATTGGGAAGCAACAAAAAATCTAAACTGTTGTTGGCATATATCATGATACCACCACTTTGGAAAATAGTTTGAAAACTTTTTTAAATGCAAAATATGTTGCAGTTACACAAATAGCCATTTTACTTCTAGGCATTTAACCAAGAGAAACATACCCTATGTTCATACAAGGACTTGTATATGAATTTCATAGCAGCTTTATTTTTAAGAATTGAAAACAATGGAAATGTTCATCAGTGTCCATCCATAGAGCAAAGACAAATTATGATCTATTCATTAAAGAGATTACTATTGAACATCAAAATGAACTATTTACAATTGGAGATTCTCAAAGTAATGATGCTGAGAAAAGAAAAGCCAGGCAATGAATAGTATATACTGTGTGATTCCATGACTATAAAAATTCTAGAAAATACAAATTGATATATAGTCACAGTCATCAAATATATTGGTGTGATTTTAGTGCCTTCTTCTGTGCTCCCATAGCTTCCTACACTTGGATCTCCGAGCATTTGTTACACCATGTGAAAATATGAACTCTTTTTCTTTATTCTGTCTTACTAGAATAAGAATCCTTGAAATTTTATGGACATTTGAACTGTCCGTTATTAGCAGAAATTCTATCACACAGTAAGTTTCCAAATATAAAAGCCAGAGTTTTACAATGACTTCTAAGCTTTTACATGATCTAGCCACTCATTTAACCTCTGTGACCTCTTTCCCTGCTACTCTTCAGTCACTCACAGTGGCCTCCTTGTGCTATTCCTCAGATATGCCAGGCATGATCCAACCTTATGGCCTTCAAGATAGCCAATTCCTTTGTCTGGAGTGACCTTATTGCTGATAGTTCTGGGCAAATTCATCACCTTTCCATACCTTTGTTCAATTGTCAGCTTCATTGTAACTAACCTGATCTTCCAATGAAAAATTTTAACTCCCCATCCCCTGCCTAGCAACCTTGATTTTTCTAACCCTGATCGAATTTTTCTTTTTCCCCTTTGTACTCATCATTTTTGAATGCACTACGCAATTTTTATTAAGGTTTATAGCTTTTAATTGTCTCACCCATGAAAATAAAAGTTCTACAAAGCCAAGTATTTCATTTACCAGTGTAGTCTGAAGTAATATCTGCCATATAATAGGCTCAGTAGACAACTGGTAAATTTCAGAATAAATTAATGTTGAGAGTACACTGAATTTCATAAGTCATTTCAATATTTTTTCCAAAAAATAAACTATGTAAAACATACTTTAAATTACTTTCAAAATATTTTATAGCATATAATGGACAATATACATAAGCCTTAAAGAAACAATCATATAAATAACCATTTCATACCTGCTTAAAAATTGCATAATACCACACTCCTAGATCCTCTCTCAAAGCTCTAAAATAACCCTTTAATGGAAATACATTTTTAAAAATAACAGATTTTTTGTCAAATAATTTAATAAAATAAAAGTTTCATTCATCTATGTAGATCATAATAAATGTTTTTAATAAGCATGAAATTATAACTCTGAAGTGTGCTAAAATGAAACCACCTGCGAAGGGTGAGAGAACAAAAATAAACATCATTTTTCCAAATAAGAGGAATTTTTTACCTTTGAATCAAAGCGTGTGGATTTGTTCAAACTGGCAATAAAGGAATATGGAAACACAAACCATAGACAGTCATATTTTAAATTTCTAAAAGACTTCAAAGTGAAGAGTATACATTTTTTAAATGCTACATAATGCTACATAATGACAAGATGACAGGTTGTGTCAAATAGCATTTTAAAAGCTCTACTCAGAATGGAACGGAAGGTGTCATTTCCCTATAATTTTATATATATCATTAATTTACTATATCTGGATACAACATATTACCAAACAGATGTTCATCAAAGACTAAATCATGTTTAATGGAACATAATAATTTGAACCTACATGTATTAATCATTTTTTTCGATCTAACATTTATAGTCTCGCTAAACATTTTATCAGTTGTTGACAAAATTCAAAAAAATAGGATCAAGAGTCGTGTTTGGAAAAGTAGATTTTTTTTCAAATTTGCATTTAAATGAAAATATTTGCTGATATTCTTAAAACTTTAAATGTAATTTTATATATATCTGACCTATCAGATGATATAAAATTTTTGGAGAAAATATGACATATTTTTTGATCTTGGTTGAAGGTATTAATAAAGAGCAACTATTTGTATTATTTGTATTGTGATATCTTAGCTAATACACATGAATAACTGGTATAAAATATGTTTTTTAAAAAATTTTATTTATTTACTTGACAGAGATCACAGGAAGGCAGAGAGGCAGCCAGAGAGAGAGGAATGGAAGCAGGCTCCCTGCTGAGAAGAGAGCCCACTGTGGGACTCAATCCCAGGAACCTGGAATCATGACCTGAGCCGAAGGCAGAGATTTATCCCACTGAGCCATCCAGGCGCCCTAAAATATGTTTTTTTTTATATAGAATTATAGTTCTTGCCAAAATATGGAACTAGCTGGAACTGAATGCCTCCTTCAAAGTCAGCTCTGGAGAAATTATGCAAGTGTAATATGGAACTATTTCAGATATTAACCAAAAACAAAGAAATGATGATAAATTCCTTAAAAGACTCAAAGTTGCTCTTGACTGGTATGTTTCAAGCTCTATTCCTGGTTTGAAGACAGGTTTTAACAGGCCTGTCACTGTAGAAATCAGCTGGATGTTTAGAGGCTATCAGAACTGTACAAAAACCTTGAAGGGGTAAAGACTTGAAAATCCTTTAGAGAGATTAGATTCCTAAGGCATTATTCCCCCACACATTTTCCTCCAATCAATTAAGACTGATGGATGAGGGGCACCTGAGTGGCTCTCTCATCACGTGGGTGGTGGGTTAAGCCTCTGCCTTCATCTCAAGTCATGGTCTCTGGGTCCTGGGATCCAGCCCCACATCGGGCTCTGCTCAAAAGGAAGCCTGCTTCCCTCCCTGCTTGCCTGCCTCTCTGCTTACTTGTGATCTCTCTCTCTCTCTCTTTCTCTCTCTCTGTGTCCAATAAATAAATAAAATCTTTAAAAAAAGGCTGATGGATGATAAATTATGAAAACTGCTCCCTCCAAATGATGCTTCTTCATAAGGATTTAAGAATTTAAAATTGAAACTTGATTGTAGGATTTATCTTATAGAAAAACATCAAGTGAAGGCAGTTATTATTAGTTCTGAAGTATTTGTGATTCTGAATTCTTGGCCTCATTAGTAAATTTATTTTGAAATTCTCCCATGGAGTGGTGATTGGCCTTCAGTCTTTCATTGATGTACATCATTGGGTCAAATGAGATGTGTGTGCCCAGAACTATATATAATCTTCTTTGTATTTCACTGGAGATGGCATTTCTGAGTTTTGTTCAATTGAATTTGGACAGATGTTTTAATAGTCACTTCTAGAGTTGGCCCTGGAGAATATCTTCCTTGTTTTCTCTTCCCGATTTTCTGAAAAACCCTAACTAATTCACATTATCACAGTGATATCACAATTCAAGTTTTTCCAAACACTATAGCTGCAAAATAGAAGGAAGCTACTCAGAATGTAATACTATTGTGAATGATTGAGAAAGAAAACATTATTATAATTAAGCTACCAGGTTTCAATGTATTTTATTGTTGCTTAGAAAATCCTAGCATACCCAGACTTTACAGAGATTTGATGATCCTAAGAGGAGCTGAACTCATGGATCAAAATAACTATGCACATAAAAAGTACAATTACTTACCTAAAAAAGATGATATGGTTAACTTTATATGGCAATCCAAGTGTTATTGGAACAGGAATTAAAAAAATAGCTTAGGGGCGCCTAGGTGGCGCAGTGGATTAAGCCACTGCCTTCAGCTCAGGTCATGATCTCAGGGTCCTGGGATCTAGTCCTGCATCAGGCTCTCTGCTCAGCAGGGAGTCTGCTTCCCTCTCTCTCTCTCTCTGCCTGCCCTCCATCTACTTGTGATCTCTCTCTGTCAAATAAATAAAGAAAGAAAATCTTAAATAGCTTAAAAGGGGCGCCTGGGTGGCTCAGTGGGTTAAGCCGCTGCCTTCGGTTCAGGTCATGATCTCAGGGTCCTGGTATCAAGCCCCACATCGGGCTTTCTGCTCAGCAGGTAGCCTGCTTCCCTTCCTCTCTCTCTGCCCACCTCTCTGCCTACTTGTGATCTCTCAATGTCAAATAAATAAATAAAATATTTTTAAAAATAGCTTAAAAGTATATGATAAAATAATGATATACAAAGAAAAGATACTATACTGTGAATATAAATTAAGTGAAAATTGTTGAAATAAAGAATACAATAAATGGAGATTAAGATGAATATTGCTGTAAAATGAATAATTGCGTTGGGAAAAACAAACAAACAAACAAACAAATTAATGACTTCTGCCCAAATGCAGCAGAAGAGAAAAAAAAATAAAGAAAATATTTAAATAACTACTGAGACAAATTTTGGAGAATTAAAGAAAGATAAAAGATACCAGACTTAAAATGATGCCAAACATGAGAAATCAGAAACAAAAACCACACACACACAAAACTACTCATATACATTATGGTGAGTTTTAAGAATATCAAAAACAGAGAAGAGCATAAATGATGACCAAGAGAAGAACAGATCACCTAAAATGTACAAGAATAATACTGACAGCAGAATTCTCAATAGTAATAGCATATAAAGGAGACAGCTGGGTGTTTGTATAGATGGAAAAGATATTTGAAACTAGATATTATACATCAAGCCAAATTATTGATTAAATTTGAGAGCACAGTAAAAATACAATGAAGCATGTTAGGTCTTAGAACATTTATCACACAGAGACACACATTTTAGAAAACTTCCTTGGAGGACAGCTCAATTGAGATAGAGAAAACAGAATTATGTACTCAAAGGCACATTTTGAAGGAAGGATTGAATATAGTCTGCACTGCAAATATTCTTTAATTGTATGTTCTGAATTTCCTAAATTTAAGAAGTATTTGTTTAAATATTTATCTTCAAATAAACCCTAGGAGACTTTTTCTTGGATTCTGGAAAATCAGTCCATTTGGATACAAATCTTTTTGCCACTGATGGAAATTTTGATAGCCCTTAACTGTGGAATGCCTAATGTATTGTTACAGCCATTGTAATTAGCCTATATATGGGTGATGTGTGTGTGTTGTGTGTGTTTATTTTTATTTATGATGGTTTTACTCTTCTATGAGAATTTTAAGTAGACATAATTTTAATAAATTATGATTTGTTGAAATTTATCTGAGGTTATATATAACAAAATGAAATTTGTGTGAACTAAAGAAGCGCGTCTCCATATTTTTGTTTTAAGAGTAGACTGGTCTTTAAAAATTGTCCAAAGAAGTACATTATATTCATTATTAAATTTGATAATATACAATAAAGTATTTATGGGCATATGGAACCATATCAAATTCTACTATTAATTCATATTAATAATTACCATAAGAGGAAAAAGGGATATTTTTCAAAATGAAAATTAGCGTATTTTTCAGAATATGATATAGTGTTATTCACTGAACAGAGGGAACAAATGTCAAAGTTTAACACAGTCTACAGAATGTTTTAACATAAATTGAAATTTAAATCTGACCAAATTTCACAGTTTTAAGTAAAATGGTAGCACTTTATATCCTTGAAAAGTGGTAAGTGACCCAAAACATTGCTTAGAAAAACAAATTTAACACTACACTAGTCTGAGATGGTTAAGTGATGGTACAACTTGCCATTGTGTATCATCAAATGGTATATTGTTTTCTTTTGGTCTTGTCATTATATTTTATTTTAGCCATTCTGGTAAGTGTGTAGTGATATCTCAGTGTCATTTTAATTGCATTTCCTTGATGTCTAATTATGTCCAAATATATTATTTTGATGTTTAATGTTTAATGTTCTGAGCTTTCTCAGTTCAAGACCATGAAGCCACTTAGGAAAAATACAGTTGCAGATGCACTCATAGACCAACAAAAAATAGACGTGTTATGCAGTAGGGATTTTATAAATTACCTGACACAACTTATATAGGAAGATGAAATGGGACAGGCGGCTTCTTGCAGCTATATACAACATCATTTTAATTTCAATTTTCAGTATAATTTTTCCAAGGTTTACACAGAATATATATTTAATGTAAATTGTGAACATTTTCAACTCTGTATATGGAAATTAATCAATTTTAAGTTTATAACAATCAAAATTAACGGAAGTTTATTTTAAATTAGTTAGCTTTCTCTGCATTGCAAGACAGAATAATCAAGAATTGGTAAGAAACAAATAATCTCTGTAAAATTACCGGGGGTGCATTATAAAGTGTTCGGTAACCGATCAAACTCACAATTTGGATTGAATGGCAAGTGATTTTTAAAATCTGGAACTCATTGTCAATTTTTTTTTCTTCATTGTGTCTTAATAAATTACTGTGTTCATTTGCATGGAAGTGAAGAAAAATGCATGACATTTCATCTGAACACTAACACTTTTAACTGGCAACTCTGAATGTACTTTACAGCAGTGTCACAAAGTAAAGATCAATGATGTTTCATGAAATATTTGTTATAATTTTCAAGGAGATAGGGAGTTTGTGCAAAAATGCAAATCACTTTGCGACTAAACACATTGTTTATTTCAGCTAATTTTAAGAAAATATGCTAAGACTCTCTCAAAAAAGGAAGCAATGATTTAGGTTTTCCTTCAAACTCCTTATCTAGTCCTGAACCAACAGCACATAGTTCAAAGAGCAACTAATTTGAGCAGCTCCAATTTACACGTTTCCTAACGATGCTTAATTTAGTGGAATTTCTGTCCAATTATGTTAATTTAATGTAGTGAAAGACAAACATTCAAAAAGATCATCCTTAATTTATATAGATTGCCAAACTCTGCATTTTCTGAATGACGCCCAGGAACGTATTTTCAAAAACAAACAATGGCAGAACCACTATTAGGTCATCTCTAGGCAGAAAGTGACTCAGAGCCTACATTACTCTCTCCCTGAAAGTATACTGTAGGCACTGAAACTACTACCCTGAGTCTGTGATATCAAATTCCTTAAGTTAGAAAGTTTTAAAACCCGTCTGTGTGGGAGTATTTCATTTACATATAGAGATTTGGTTGCTTATACATTTTCATACTTGATTTTTAGGGTGTAATAACTATGTTTTAAAATTCATGGTGGTTTTGAATACTGTTGGATAATTGTGCTAAAATGGTATATCCATTCCTCCTAGGAAACAGAAATTATAGAAAGATAGTGCTTTTCAGATCTGACAATTTGAGTCATTGCAGTTTCAGTATAAATGCAATAGGAAAAGTGACATTCATGTTTATGATATTTTCTATAAATAAATTAGAATGTACTGGAGGCCTGATATAAAGTGGGATGCCTAAACTTCAGTAAGATCTTGTTTTCAATTCAAAATAAATTTTATTTTTTATATTTTTTATAATGTCCCTCAATTTCAGATAAGCACACCCCTAAGGTCTACTCCATTTTTTTTAAGATTTTATTGATTTTATTTGACTTATAGAGATCACAAGTAGGCAGAGAGGCAGGAAGAGAGAGAGGGAAGAGGAAGGAGGCTCCCTGCTAGGCAGAGAGCCCGATGCGGGGCTCGATCCCAGGACCCTGGGATCATGACCTGAGCCAAAGGCAGAGGCTTTAACCCACTGAGCCACCCAGGCGCCCCCAAAATAAATTTTAAATTGAATTATGCACTTCTAAGTTCAGAGACAATAAACATCAACCAACACAATTAATAAGTTCTATTTCTTGAAATTTCGGGAACATTGATAGTCTCATCTCCTGGAAGAACAACAGCTAAAATTTTTGGTCATGGATTCTTGTTAAAATATCACTTTCCCAAAGAAAATTAATGTTATTAATTTTCATTGATTGTTATTGATCATGAAGAATATAACAACCACGATAAAAAGAGTAGGAAAACCATGATATCTCATCTGTAAGGACATGTGGAAAGAAGGAAATGCTAATAAAAATAACTACCATTATTTCCTAAGTTAACATAATATAACAGAACACAAATATTTCATAACAATATTTTCTAGGCTCATTCTGATAACTCTTTTCTACATTCAAATTTAAGGTTGAGGCATGTGATATATATTACATAAAAAACATCCCAAGGAATTTGTTAAAAAAAAAAAAACTCAATAAAGGTCAAATGCAAAGTAATTTTTTTCTAATTTAATTAACAAATTGTGAATCGACTTACCTATTTCATCACAGTGTATCAGGCACCAATAATATTTTTTAATAGTCATACCTGATGCAATAGTTACCATCTTTCAGACATACTGATCAGGAACAAGCAAATAAACAAGAGCACCTTAGCTTAAGTTCTACCTACATAAATATAGGACTACTTTAGACAATCTCTTCACCACAACATAGCAATGAATAGAAATCATACATGCTCTGTAATGGACATACAGATGAGATAGAAGGGGATGGGTGTTAATATATGCAGAATCTTTATTAATTACATTGTAAAACATAATATGGAAAAACAGAATACAATTTTAGAAATACCCAGGTCACCATCATTGTTTTATTTATATATGTGTAGATAAGGAGTTTAATAAACAATCCATGACTATTCAACTTCTTATATTTTGAAAATTTTAGGAAAAGTAACAAATCTAGCAACTAGAAAATTGTATCTATCTGCAAAATACAGCTTTGCCAGCATGGTAGAGGAAAAGCAAAACAAAATAAGTAAGAAAAGTGTAACATTTCACATGAATTTTACTTTTATTTTTTTATTTATTTTTTATTTTTCCTTTATTATTTACTTCTATTTTCTACTTTATTTTAATGAAAATGTCATGAGCATAACATAAGAGCAGAATTAAACCAACATGAGAAATTATTTTTTCATAAGTTATAATAAACTAGCTTGGTGATTAATTCAAAAATTATATTACAAACTTCAGTGTTCTTGCAGTAAGTATCACTGCATAAACAAATGAGTCAGGAGTCATAAACTAATGATGATTCTAAATGTTATTTAGAGAGACATTCTGTTCTTAATATATTTCAAATATTCTACACAAAGCAAAGTGGATCCAAGTAATCTGTAGGCAAAATAAGATTTTAGAGAAGTATATATTTCCAACAGTATTTATAAAATATTATCTTTATGTAAGGCATCATCCTGGACTTTGTGGAGAACACACAAAGGAGTAAGAAGTGGCCCTTCAGGGGCGCCTGGGTGGCTCAGTGGGTTAAGCCGCTGCCTTCGGCTCAGGTCATGATCTCAGGGTCCTGGGATCGAGTCCCGCATCGGGCTCTCTGCTCAGCGGGGAGCCTGCTTCCCTCTCTCTCTCTGCCTGCCTCTCCGACTACTTGTGATTTCTCTCTGTCAAATAATAAATAAAATCTTTAAAAAAAAAAAAAAAAAAAAAAAAAAAAGAAGTGGCCCTTCAAGAAACATATACAATATCAAGGTTTAACATGAAGCAGCATGTCTTCTCTAAGTAAAAAAAAAAAACATTGTACCAACTGACTTTACTGAAACTTTATATTTATTGCTCTCGTTTTAGGTCATAGTGTCCTTCTGCATGCAGGCTGCTATAACGGACATGATATAGACTGAATAGCTTATAAAGAACAGGAATTTATTTCTCACAGTTCTAGAACTGAGAAGTTCAAGATTAAGGAATGGGCAGATCCAGGGAGAGCCCACTTCCTCATAGATGGCTATCTTCTCACTGTAAACGTACATGATGAATGAATCAAGAGAACTCTCTGGGGTCTCCTTTAAAAGGACTGTAATCCCACTTATGACCTAATCACCTCCCAAAGGCCCCTATGTTTTAATACTATCACTTCCAGAGTTAGATTTCATAATATGATTTTGGGAGACATAAACATTCACACCATAGTATATATAAACAAAAAAAGACACAAAAACAACAAACAACAAAGGAGCCCAATTATCCATCAATTGATGAATAAATAAAGAATAAGTGGTATGTATATACAATGGAATATTATTCTGCCATAAAAAAGACTGAAATCTTGCCATTTGCAATAACATGGATGGAACTAGACAGTATAATGCTAAAAGTGAAATAAGTCAGTCAGAGAAAGACAAATACCTTTACTCATATATGGAATAAAAGAAACAAAACAAACAAGCACAGGGGAAAATAATAAGACATAGAGAGAGAAACAAAGCAAGAAACAGACATTTCATTACGGAGAGCAAACTGATGGTTACTTGAGGGGATCTGAAAGGAGTGATGGATTAAATAATTGATGGGGGTTAATTAGAACACTTGTAATGATGAGCACTGAGTGCTATATGTTATATTGTACACATGAAACTAATACAACCATATATGTTAACTAACTGGATTTCAAATGAAGACTTTTTTGAAATCCCAGTTTTTAGCTCACATTCTGGCTTACAAAAGGGATTTAGTCAGGAATTTGGAGATTAGTTAATGAACAAATAAGGGGTGAACAGGCAGTTGTTAGATAAAATTACTATCCTTTCTGGCATGATCTTATACCTTTTATCTAGAATTATTTTTAGCACTTTAGACTCTTCCTATTTTATTTTGAGTCATTAAACAAAAATTTCCTCAAAGGACCTTAGACTCCATCCAATTTGAGCAACAGTGTGAGAGAGGAAATGGTGTCCAGGAGGGAAAAAAAAAAAAGGTGAAACTACTTTTGTTTACTAGTGAATGCATAGTTCTTCCACAGAAGAAGCTCTAAATGGTCATGGCTCCAGCTTTATATGTGTTCAGTCATATGTTCAGAAGTAGGTAACACTATCAAAAAATATAAAGCATCTGAGATTATTTTCCCTTATTTGAAAGCTGGTGTATGAGTCTGCCGTGGTTTCTTGGGTGTTGATAGAAGACGCAGACTCATGGTTCAGAAATAATATAGTTTATTATTCACAGCAATAGAGGTAGCCAGAATATTAACAGTATTTGTGTGTGTTTGTGTGTGTGTGTGTGTGTGAAGGGGTGGGAGTTATATATCAGTTCTGAGCCTCAGTTCCCACAAGAAGAATCAAAACAGAGGCAGATAATATTTGCAAACACAACGGGTTAAGTTAAAAAAAAAGATACTGTTTCTGTCTTCCAAGTCTATTCAATACAACCATCTTCAAAGGATGGTCTAGAACAAATAATAAATGCAGAAATGTAAGCAACCAATTGAAAAGTGTCTCCCAAGAAACACACTTTGAGAGTCTTCATTTGACAAAAATATTATAGGATATTACATGGATCAGGTGCATTGAATACTGGAAGGTTAAAATTACAAGGGACCAAATATTTTTAAGCAGTTCTGGCATCCAGTAGAGTTCAAATAGGTTTTATAAGATTGAGGAAAGAAGCCATCAAAACCTGGGCCCAGGGGCGCCTGGGTAGCTCAGTGGGTTAAGCCTCTGCCTTCGGCTCAGGCCATGATCTCAGGGTCCTGGGATCGAGCTCTGCATCAGGCTCTCTGTTCATCAGGGAGCCTGCTTCCCCACCCCCCTCTCTCTGCCTCTATGCCTACTTGTGGCCTCTGTCTGTCAAATAAATAAATAAAATCTTAAAACAAAACAAAAAACCTGGGCCCAATTTTCCCAAAAATTATGATTCTGATTCTAGTCTCTATGATGTTATCCCTTGAAGACAATGTCTCTAATTGAGTTGAATTAGTTTACTAAAGAGCATAACCCCATTTGTTGTAGGAGATGAACAATATGCAAGAGGCAAAATGCCACATGGAAGCCACCTGGTCTTCAGTGGAATATAGAATCACTTCCTTTGGGATGAATTTGTTCCACATTTGACTTCCCACTTAAGGGAAAATAAGAGTGCCTTCTAATAGATTTTAAATAGGAAATGACAACGGAAGCTTATACAAGATTATAAAATGGGAAATTTCATTTAGATAAGCAATAATTTCAAAGTCATCTTCTTAATATTACAGACTCTTCACATAATCATAATTTTATTTTGGTATTATATGGTAATTTCAAATATAGTAAATGTAAAGAATTTACCTCTGTAATTATAGCGAGTCTGGTCATAGTTTAATGGCAACAAAACTTCAAGTTAGAAGTATGGTTTACCAATTATTAATACATTTAGAAATGCTGTGTCATCTTCACTCCACTTGTCTCACTAAAACAGTGAGCCAAAAAAAGTAGGTCCAAGCTGTTTACTATGGTCAAAATGGGTTGCTTTTGCACTTGGTAAAGAAGCAGTCATATTCTGGAAGAAGAAACTGAGGCTATTAATATTTTCAACTTATTTTCAGAAAAGGAAAGAAAGGATAATCTAAGCTAAAGCCAAAATCTTACACAAGGTGGCAGGAGAATGATCTTTTCCCAGATAAAGGGTTTTTCAACTTAGCCATGTTAGGAGGAAGAAGAGATGAGACATTGTGGACTTGACTAACGTTTGTACACTGTTCAAAATTTTTCAAAATAATGTGTATTATTTTTCTTCTTTTAGTTGAGACAAAAACAAACAAACAAACAAAAAACCACTAATGAGCTTACTCTTAAAATGAGGTAAACAAGAAACTAGCAAAGATTGAGTGTTAGGTATTGTCCCCCTCCTTTTTTTTAAATTATGTTATGTTAGTTACCATACAATACATCATTAGTTTTTGAAGTAGTGTTCCATGATTCATTGTTTGTGTAAAAGACCCAGTGCCCCATGCAATATGTGCCCTCCTTAATAACCATCGCCAGGCTCACCCATCCCCACATCCTTCTCATCTTTACAACCCTCAGTTTGTTTCTTGGAGTCCATAGTTTTTCATGTTTCATTTCCCCCTCCAATTCACCCACTTCATTTTTCCTTTCCTTCTCCTAATGTCCTCCATGCTATTCCTTAGGTTCCACAAATAAGTGAAACCATATGATGATTGACTTTCTCTGCTTGACTTATTTCACTTAACATAATCTCCTCCAGTCCCATCCATATTGATGCAAAAGTTGGGTATTCATCCTTTCTGATGGCTGAGTGATATTCCATTGTATCCATAGATCACATCTTCTTTATCCATTTGTCTGTTGAAGGGGATCTTGGCTCTTTCAACAGAATGGCTATTGTGGACATTGCTGCTATGAACACTGGGGTGCATATGGCCCTTCTTTCCAGGAAAATAGAGCTAGCCTATGACCCAGCGATTGCACTACTGAGTATTGACCTCAAAGATACAGATGTAGTGAACAGAATTAGGTATTGTTAAAGCACAAATGCAGGGGATAGAAGTTATGGTACAGAAGAGGGAAGGGCAACCATATGGCAGAGTAGAATAAAGTAGCTCAGGAAGAAATTAGTCATATCCAGATATTGTAAGGCATGTGGGGTTGGCAGGGAGAGCATGAGAAATCATGAGAGAAGAGAGAGAAAATGGACCAGGCAGGAGAGGTTTATAACATTTTAACATCTAAGGTAAGCATATGCAAAGCAGAATAGGGAAAGAAATAAAAGTTTTTATAAGACTCAATACATAAGGAATAACGTGGAGGACACTGGGAGATGGAGAGAAGTGTGCTGGGGGAAATCGGAGGGAGAGACAAACCATGAGAGACTGTGGACTCTGAGAAACAAACTGAGGGTTTTGAAGAGGAGGGTGGCAGGTGGTTGGGTGAGCCCAGTGGTGGGTATTAAGGAGGGAATTAATTACATGAAGCACTGGGTGTGGTGCATAAACAATGAATTTTGGATCACTGAATAAATAAAAGAAAAAAAAAGACTGACTACAGACATGGACCTCAGTGTAACACAGATATGGAACTCACTGGAATACCAGCCACTTCCCACCAACACACACAGACTATGATAATAATAAATAATAATGCAATTAAGAAAATTACCTGCCAACTAATTTTTCCTCTTTTTTATTTTTATTTTATTTTTAAATTTTTTATTTAAATTCCAGTTAGTTAAAATAAGGTGAATATTAGTTTCAGGTGTACAATATAGTGATCAACACTGCCATACAATGGCTTAAATAAAAAAATGAAAAAAAATTTTTTTAAAGATTTTATTTTTAAAAACCTCTACACCCAAGGTGGATTTCAAACGTACAACCCCAAGATCAAGAGTTACATATTTTACTTACTGATCCAGTCAGGCACCCCAACAAATAAAAATTTTATAAAATTGTTGAGGTTGGGGCGCCTGGTTGGCTCAGAGGGTTAAGCCGCTGCCTTTGGCTCAGGTCATGATATCAGGGTCCTGGGATCGAGTCCCGATCGGGCTCTCCTCTTGGCAGGGAGCCTGCTTCCTCCTCTCTCTCTCTCTGCCTGCCTCTCCATCTACTTGTGATTTCTCTGTCAAATAAATAAATAAAATCTTTAAAAAAAATTGTTGAGTTTGTGGGAGTCTCATTTGCTCAGTCAGTTAAGTGTCTGCCTTTGGCTCAGATCATGATCTCAAGAGTCCTGGGATCGAGCCCCATATTGCTCATGCTCTCTTTCTCTCTCTCTCTCTCTCTCTCTCTCTGGCTTTTGCTCTTAAATAAATAAATAAATAAATTTTTAAAAAAATCATTGAGTTTGTTTAACTAGTTTTAAACTAGTAGACAGAGATGAAGATAAAGTATGATGTCATGGCAGGGAAAAATACAACTTACACGTTTTAAAAATAAAATGCGCAATGCAAGTTACATCACTTTTTTTAAAAATTTTTTATTTTTTATAAACATATATTTTTATCCCACTCTTAATCTCACAAAACAAACTGAGGTTTGCCGGGAGGAGGGGGTTTGGGAGAAGGGGGTGGGATTACATCACTTCTTTTATCACCACACTGGGACTTTCCCTACTGAGTTGTTGTAATGTAAGGACCTATTTTATATTTTTATATTTTAGCAAGAGGCTTTCATTGAGGTTAACCCTTAAACTGTCCTTGCTCCCCTTTCCCCAGGGGATTCACTTAAAAACAAGTCCTGGAAATCAGCTCCAGGTAACAAAGCCCATCCATATACAAGAGTGGGTCAGGCCAGGTGGAGACATCAATCAGCGGCGGGGGGGTGGGGGCGGTGTTTGCATATTGTCTCCCTAGATACTAAGGAGTATGCCCCACTCCTCCGCACTTTGGGAACCGTTTTGGCACTAATCCTAATCAAGGTGTAATAGGCTGGGTCAAATGTCTATACTACGGTAAATTGAACCTCAATTGGTCACCTAGCCTCACTGTGGAGTTTCCTGTGTGTGTTAAAATCTCATTGGTCACCTGTGCGTGGCCAGGCCTGACTGCATGGCCTTTGCCCTTAAAAGCTAGACTGAAACAGCGAAGGGTTGCCTTCTCTCATAAGAGGTGTGGCCCCGAACTTTCGGTTAGATTCTTGATACTTGGCATGAAATAAAGCTTTGCTTGACCTTCGCTTTACATCAGTCTCTCTCCTTTAATCATAGACCCATTATTGGGGCATAACAGTATTAATCTTATAGTTATAAGTCCACAATGCATCCATCATCCATTCTACCCCTTAACATTCCCCTTTGGACAGACCCATGATCTAGAACAAGCCTTATTTTATAGTGCCTTGTAGGAGATTTTTGCTGCTGCCTAAATTGCCTACTTTCCTCTCACCATTACCACGGAAATTGGGTCCACTGAAACAAAGGGGTAGTGTAAGAAATTAACAACTTCCAAGCGTCCCTGGTGGTCTAGTGGTTAGGATTCGGCGCTCTCTCTAACAACTTCCATAAATCTCTTTAAATAATAAAGTATAAGATAGTGATACCTTTTTTTCTGCCACATAACCAATTCTTGCAAGAATAAGTTCATATAAGAGAATTTACAACACATGCTAGCATTATCCTACTGGACCCAGATCATTTGTATGTTTCTCTGTCTCTGAGAAATGTAGTTATTTACATGACTGAAACCTACAAATTGTTTGATATGACTACTAATATCACCTACATTATTTGAAAGCCTATTTAAGGCTTCTGAAATACATAGGTTTTGTAAACACTTATGAAGCATCTTATATATACCAAACACTTTAAAAATCTCTGCTTTAAAAACAAAACAAAAAAACTCTACCTCAATGGAACTTTGAGTCTGAAAAAGATACAGGCAATATACAAGGCAACAGATAGAATAATTACATATTTGATTATATACTCAGAGGATGTCACATTAAATTGGTATGAAAATAATGAGAAGGATCTGGATTTCTTGTCAAAATTTTTTGCCTTAAAAAGAAATTGATATTTAGGGAAAGTTGTTACTGAAAGAGGTCCTGTGTCAACCAAAAATGTTAAACCATGATCTGACTAAATGTTCCAGTTGTGATCATTGCTTTGTTTAGCTGTCTTATATTAAGACTGAATTTAGTCATTCAGTCTCAGATTTCAGTAAGTCTTTTTTTAAATGATTTTATTTATTTATTAGAGAGAGAGAGGGAGGGGCAGAGGGAGAGGAAGAACCAGACTCCTTGCTGAGCAGGCAGCTGATGCAGGACTGGAACCTAGTACCCTGGCATCATGGCCTAAGCTGAAGGAAGACACTTAACCAACTGAGCCACCCAGGCACTCTAGACTGTAAACTTCTTAAAGGTAAAAACGTTTATTCTTCTAGTAGTTCCACAGACATTTCTAACATCCATAAGAAAGCATGTACTGATGTAAAATGCTAGCAAATCAAATTATTTAGAAAAGAAAGAAAGAAAAAAAAGATATATCTGGATAAAGAGAAAAACAGAAAATCTAATAATACATTGAATTATTAGAGCAAAGAGTGGAGGAAGAGAAAATAAATATGAAATAGAGATTTCCACTAAAAGAAAAAAATTGAATAAGGCAGGAGATTTAGAAAATTATTATGACACACTTGAGAAAAAAATAAAATAGGAATTTTTAGAAAATAGCAATGAATGAAAAGGTAAATTGTTCCTACCTCTATAATATTAGCTGTTTGTTGTTGTTGTTGTTGCTAATTTACCTATTTAAGCTAATAAACAAAGAAAGGTTTCATTTAGGGATAAGGTTTCTATATATATATATATATTTTCCATTTAGGGATAAGGTATATATATATATATATATATATATATATATATATATATATATATATATATATATATAAATTATCATTGTTAGAACATGTGTCACAGAAAGTGTTTAAACTTTAAGATACAGATGCAACATGTAACGAACTACATTGTTTGAACGTCTAATTTGTAAATACTGTTAGAGAAAACTTGGTGGAAATGTCCTTATGTGGTTGTGTTTCTGGAACGAAGTATATTTATTAATAAGGAATAGTTTAAAATTATGAAATGACCAGGAGTGGACAATTTTCCTAATCCTATCAGCTCTTTGCAGCTCTTTTATTAGCCCCCTTCAGGAATATCAGCTTTATTTATCTAATTAAATTTTATATTAATGCGCTTTTGACTTTTGGCCTTTCTCTTCCTTCTGTTCTTTTTTTTCCCCTAAATTACATGTTTCTGTTTAACAGCTACTATCAATTCTTCGATATGAATTCTCAGCATCAATTTACTAACTCCAGAGATGAAGCAGCATCAATATTTAGAAGCGAAGAATACAAAGCCTTGGGCATCTGGATGGCTCAGTCAGTTAAGCATCTGCCTTCCAATCAGGTGGTGATCCCAGGGTCGTGGGATGGAACCCCAGGTTGAACTTTCTGCTCAGCTGGGAGCCTAACTTTTCCCTCTCCCTCTGCCTGCAGCTCCCTTTGCTTGCGTTCTCCCTCTCTTTGTCAACTAAATAAAATAAAATAAAATAATGTAAATAATACAATTATTTATTTATTAAAATGCATTTATTATACAATACATAATGTATTGCATAATTATGATAATGATTAAATAATTTATTAAATATTTATTAAATATATAAATTTAATTAAATAAATATTTTAGAATTTAAAATATTTCAAATTTAGATTGTTAAATATTAAATCATTAATTTAATAAATATCTAAACATAATTAAATAAAATAATTTATTTATTAAAATGAATAAAATAATGTTGTCATTATCTGAGCATGTATTTTTAAATAGTCTAAAAAAACCATCTAATACAGTCTAAATACATTGAGTTCAGATATTTATACAAGTTAACCCAGACACTCAACCCACAGACAGTTTCAAAACATTTGTTTTATCTACTACTCAAAATACGATTGTAATGTATTTATTTATAACTTTGACATAGCAAGGAAACTTGGAGGAAAAGGAGACATTTGCTTTTAATATTTGAAAATTATTTTGTTGATTTAAAAAAAATAAAAACCATGAGCATTTCTTCTTAAATAACACTGTGAAGTTTCTGAGTCGCATTCTATTAAAAGTGCTGATAAAATGGCCTCAGTTACTCATTTAAATTATCAGCTGAATGGGTAACAAATGAAGTAGAGAGCTTTTTAATTATTTATGAATGTATTGCTTGTGGATGGAGTGCCACATAGAGTTACCTCTCTTTTTGGCTTTGTTTTGTGAGCAGCAGTGGAATCTATGAATGAGATTAAACATAAGGACATTCACAGAAATTCTTAATGAACTTCTGGGGAAGGGCAATAAGTGCAAGGAAAAACTGCAGCAAGACTAATTACAAATTTCAAGTGGTCATCGCTTAATTATAGAAGCTTTTAAGTTCAAGTAATATATCTTTTTTATGAGCCTATCATATTGTATTAATTACCACAAACTGCACTCTTGAACACTTATCTTTTCACATATTTCTTATTCTTAGTACTTAAAATTACCCTTATGATTGATCAGTAAATGGATTTTACTGACAATGCATTTATTTACATAAATAAATAATGCTGTTTATATATATAAAAACAATTGAATATGTGTATGTGTTCAATGAATTTTTTTTTTCAAATTAACATCTTAATTCTACCACATTGGTTACAAATAGATATAGACTTTATAGATTCATCAAATATTTTATTCTCAAATTTATATCTCCTTTGTGAAGTAAATGAAACTGTATATATTAAATATAATCCTATCACATGTAACAGTTACTAGTGCATCCCAGGACATACATAGGTCAGGTCCTACTCAAGGCATCACGGATAACTGGATTTAACTTTCTATCCTAGGAGTCTTCTGTATATTTCTGTGGCTTTTATACTATAATCAGGAGGAAGAATTCTTTTGCTAAAAGCTTCCAAATCACTATGTGAGTAGATTATTTGTAGACTAGTGATATAATATTATAGTTTAATATGTAAAGCATGATAAAATAAAATGCTATTGCCATATTGTTCAGTAAAGCATTCATTTAGTTATCAAGCATTCATTTGCTTTTTTAAAAGATTTTATTTATTTATTTGACAGACAGAGATCACAAGTAGACAGAGAGGCAGGCAGAGAGAAAGGAAGGGAAGCAGGGTCCCTGCTGAGCAGAGAGCCTGATGTGGGGCTCTATCCCAGGACTCTGGGATCATGACCTGAGCAGAAGGCAGAGGCTTTAATGCACTGAGCCACCCAAGAGCCCCAAGCATTCATTTTCTTTATGCAGAACAATATTATATAGTAGAAAATACAGTAAATAATCTAGAAACCTTGATCATTTTGTTTTGGCAATTTTAGAACATAAAATTAGCTAAAGCTCAAGTGCAAGTTATATTTGTATCATAGGAGGAAAAGTTAATTAAATGTTTGTTTATTACCATAGTTTAACACTTCAACAAAATGATAACGAGTCAAAAATTAATGAATATATGAAGTATACAATAAAAACTATAATCTTGAGTGTATGTGACTCACTGTAGGTATTGATAGGCTAGAAATCAAAGGGAAAGTATCTATAGGGTTTGTTCAGTTCCATGCTCATCAGATTAACAGGCTTTCTCATATTGCTTCCTTCACCACATTAATTTGTCTAATGAAGTTTTCAAGAGTTAAAGACAGTGATAGGTTCATGGCTGGAGAGAAGGTACAGAATCTAAGATAGTTCAGCAGTGCTTATTATTTCAGAGAAAGACAGCATGGCAGGTGAGGGGTGGAAGGAAAGGGATAAGAAGAGAGAATCTTAAGCAACCTCCTTGCCCAGCACAGAGCCTATAGGGGCTTCATCTCATCGCCCTGAGATAACAACCTGAGCTGAAATCAAGAGTCAGATGCTTATCTAATTGAGTCACCCAAGTGCACCATTTTTTTCCCTGTATCTTTATTTTCATCTCTTTCTGTAACTGAGTTCCCTTCAAAATCAGGACTTGCATACACAACCTAAATAATTATTTTGGGATTTGATCACGTGGAAGAGGAGAGAATGAGAAGAGCTAAGTGGTCCAGGAGAAACATATATGAGTTCAGACTGAGTGGATTATGATTGTGGACAACTGAGCATCAATCCTAATGCACAGAATACATCTCAGAATTATTTTCCTGAAACAAGAAAGAATCTGTTTAACCCACTGGCTTCTGCATCCTATCCACAGTGGTTAAAATTCATCCCAGAAGTAATGTCCTTGACTTTTCTATTACTGGGCATGAGAGAGGAGCTGAGTGGGCTTGGTCAGTGTCCCACCTAATGAAAGGCAGAGCAGATTCAGGCAAAAAAAAATTATTAGTTCTTTCCAAATTAGATTTAATGGGATTCTGTTTTTCATTCATGAATTCATTTTACATTTTATATTTTATCGATTTTTCTAAGCTTTGGCCAATATTCACTGCATTTTTGAAGAGCTTTTATCTATTATTGTAAATCATTTTTCTGCTACATTTGTTTAGTCATGGTTATCCATTTCTTCTTTCAAGTTTTTCAGATATGTGATATCAATTTCCAAATAAATTATTTAAAATGTTTATTTTTTATACTAAACTTCTATGAAAAACATTGATATATGTATTATGGCATATTGTTCCCCTTTCAACTTATTTTTTTAAATGTGAATGTGCCTTGGCAAATATATATTGTTTCTTTTTATGTTTATGTAGATTCTTCATAATTTTCCCAAGTTCATTGGCTTATGGTTTCTATTTTTTTAATAATTTTCCTACTGCCAATTAATAGATTTTTTTTCCTTTACCTTGTTTAAGTTGCTATTGCCATTATAAGTAAAAAGCATCTGGAAATCTATATCCCTGTCCAGTTTCCTCAAATCACTCATTATTTTCAGGATCTAGTTGGATTTTCTTACAGGTTCCAGGTGGACAAGCTTTTGAACTGGTGCTAATTATTATTTCTGTTTCTGGCTTCCTGCATTTACCAGCTTAGGGATCATTTTTAACAATTATGATGAAATGAGGCATCATATTCTTATTCTCAACTTCATTAATAATGATATTAGTGTAACATGTCCTACAAGATAATAATAGATACATGTAAAATAATTTCATTGACCAAAAAAGTGGTGGAAAATGTAAATAAAACACAGTGGCAACCAACGAGTCATTTCAAGTTGAGCTATTTTTCCCCCCTTTATCTCCCTGTCTCTTTAATTTCCTGTAGCACATTCCTACAAAGTATTTTAAGGTGTTTTATATGCACATACATAGAGATCATCATGGAGTCTAAATCTAATAATTCCTTGTCAGTTTTAAATATTTTAAGTATTGTTCATTCCTATGTCAGTTGTCTATTAACTTTTTCTCCACACTGCACTTAATTGCAAGGAAATATTTAATTTTAATATAAATTAATTAATCACTTTAATAAATATTTTTACCTTATGGATTAATCTTTGATGCTTATTTCTTAATTTGTTTTAACATTTAAATTTTATTTATTGAGAGAGAGAGAGAGAGAGAGAACAAGCGCAAGCAGGGGAAGCTGCAGAGGGAGAGGGAAAAGAAGAAGCAGGTTCCCCACCAAGCAGGGAGTCAAGCTCAGTCTCAGGGCCTTGGGATCATGATCTGAGGTGAAGGCAGAGGCTTAGCTGACGGAGCCACTGAGTCTAATTGTTATCTTTGATATTTAAGGAAATACTTTATCATCTCTAATTGATCCCCTATGTCGCAAATACAGTTTTCTCTATGGTGCTATTAATTTTATTGTCTTCAAATTAGACTCTTTTTCTAGAAGCATTTTTAATCAGTCTCTTAGGTCTATAATTTAGTTTTTATACATTTCTTTTAGCATTTTATTTTATCTTCATCATCTCTGAGTATTCCTGACCAGTACTCATTGGTCAAATCTTTCTTATTAATCTATTCCAAAAATTTGTTTGTTTCTATAAGATTTTGTTATTACTGCTGTCGTTCTTAGGTTTTGCCTTTATATTCTTTTTGTTTTGTTTTGTTGTTTTATGCTTTGGTGTTTTTGTTGTATTGTTTTGTTTTTCTTTTGAATTAATACAATTAAACCTTTAGATTTCCTTCATACCTTTAATTATTGTCACTTATTTTCACAAATGATATTACCATAGTAGAGTAATTCTAAATATTTCTGAATTAGCTGTATTATTTCTTTTTAGGTATAAAGTTAACTTCCAGTTACATGGACTTAATATTTTGGTCATTCTATTCTAGTTTTATTGCCTTATCATTGGAAAATATAGCCTGATACTTAACTCTAGGGAATGATGTGGGAGAGCTAGGTTCTTGTCTCTTGGAGTCAAAGAAGGAATCTCGTGGGCAATGGAGAGTGAGAAAGTGACAGAAGTTTATCAAGTGAATATATAGAAAAAGCTCTCACAACTAAGAGGGGTCCCCACACAGTTAACAATGAGTGCCTTCAGGGTTTATTTTTTATAAAAAGGCAACCAGGCAACTTTAATCCTTTTAACATCTCTATCAATGATACTATCTGAAATATTATTTATTATCATTATTATTATTATTATTATTATTTTTAAAGATTTTATTCATTGGGGTACCTAAGTGGCTCAGTCAGTTAAGTGTCTACCTATAGCTCAGGTCTTAATACCCGGGTCCTGGGATAGATCCCCGCAGGGGGTTCCCTGCTCAGTGGGGTGCTTCTCCCTCTCCCTCTGTTATTCCCCCTGCTGTGTGCATGTTTTTCTTTTCTCACTCTCTCTCAAATAAATAAGTAAAATTTAAAGATTATCTCTCTCAAATAAATAAGTCAAATTTTTTTTCTCAATGGGAGGGAGAAGCAGACTCTCCACTGAGCAGGGAGCCTGATGTACGGCTCAATACCAGGACCCTGGGATCATCACCTGAGCTGAAGGCAGACACTTGAACCGACTAAGTCACCCAGGCACTACAGTTGTTTATTTATTTATTTATTTTTATTATGCATATGTTTTATCTCTCTTTTCTTCAAGTCTTTTTTCGATCTTTTTACTTTTTTCATAAAACTGAATTATTTCAAGATGACTTGGTCATCCTCTTTTCCCCACACCATAGGTCATAGAGTACATTTTAACTGTTAAAGTAATATTAGTATTTAAGTGCTGCCTACACAAATTAAGGCAAATTATCTGTGGTCTGTATTCCTGAAAATATTTTTTTTATTATGCCTTCCTATTCCAATGACATTTTATAAGGATTTAAATGTTTACATTTGTGATTATTTTTTTCAAGATAATAAAGCTATTACTTCATTCTTTTTTATATCTGATGTTATTTTAAAAATTTCTGTCAGCCTGATTCTTGTTTCTTTTTTAATGAATTATTTTTTTTTCTCTAACACTTATGATTTTTTTTGTCTTTGGTATGCATGCCCTAGTTTGGGATTCATAGAGTCAACTATAGTTATGAATATTTTCTTTCTTTTCTTGTATGTAAGTTTTAATCCAGTGTCTTGACTATTTTATGCTTGAGAAATAGATGTACATTAATATTCAAATATTTCTTTCCTTTTTCTTCTTTCATTTAAAAAAAGTCATTTATTTTATTTTATTTAAAAAATATTTATTTATTTATTTGGAGTAGAAAGAGAGGGTCATGAAGAGTGGCTGATTATATACTTTCAATTTGGGAGGAGGTTAGGGATAGCACAAGCCTCCAAGGTATTTTATAAACAAGGTTTCCAGGACCTTGAGGGGGCTAGCTATTGTTAGGGAAAGGTCATTTATTACTATTTAGTAAAAACTCAGGGAAGAGACTCTTCTGATGTGTATCAGTGGGTATATGCTTGGGAGATGATTGCCAATGTATATCTTGAGGGCAGGGGTGGGGAGTAGAAATAAAGAAGTTTCCAAAGTAATTTTTACATGTGAAAGTAGATTTTCAGTATCCTGGGGGGGTGGACTAAGGAATGCTTTTTGCCCTGAGTGGATGTTTTCACATGGAAGCAGCTGAGTCCCCAGAGGAATTTCAAGGACTTGTCAACAGGCTATGAGTAGTAAGGAAATCTAATTTTTTCTCTAGCTTTAGTTCCACACACATCACCTACATCTTACACCTCTTTCATATTGATAATTTTAATGCTTTGCTGGTATCCAGATGACTATATCCTTAAGTGACTTCTTATCTCTATTGAATCCATTATGTATTCTATCCATTGTATTCTTAATTCAACTAGATTACATATATTTAATCTATTAGTACCACTAGGTTCTTAGTCTTGTTTTTATTTCAAAATCTTTCCTTATTTCCTTACACTATTTATTGGGTATATTTTAAATCCCTGATATACTCACTAATTATATATAAGCTGTCAACCTTATTCTTATTTTGAGGTAGCTATATCTTTTTGGGTTTTAGGACATCATACCAACAATGCCAAATAATTTTCAGACAACAGCAGGATCTCCAAGAATTCAACTAAATTCTGACACTATCTACCTGAACATAGCGTAAGATTTCATCAGTTAAGGGATCAGTCCTCCAAGACTATCTCCAACCCCATCTCAGATGCCAGTCTCACTGTAGGCCCCAGGTTATTACCTGTGCTTGTGACTGAGCAACTACAGGTTGGACGTCCCAGTGGCCTACTTCTTACGTTCTTTTAATTTGCTACAGGGACTCACAAAACTCAGAAAAATACTTACTTTATGTTTGCCAGCTTATTAAAAGATATAATAGAAGATTTAAATCAATAGATAGATAAAGAAGTGCACAGGGCAAGGTATGGAGAATGGGCACAGAGCTTCTATTACCTTCTGTGAGACTGCCACTCTTCCTGCCTTTTCATACATTTAACAAACTAAAAGCTTTCTGAACCCAGTCCTTTCAGGTTTTCTGTGGAGGCTTCATGACATAGTTATGACTGACTAAATCATTGTCATTTGCTGATCTAATCTCCAGCTCCTCTTCCCTCCCCAGATAATCCTGAATTGGGAGGAAGGGGAGGCATGTTGGGCAAAAAGTTATGAAGGCTTTCACCAAGTGGTTGGTCCTTCAGGCAAACAGCCCTTGCCTTGAGTGAGGTCTGAATGATGAGGGAGCAGGAGGCTGGCTGAGGACAAAGCAAGAGCTGGCGCCTTTCCCCCCCCTCCTTCCATCCGCTCCCCTCCATAGGTGTAGCATTCCTCAGGCACCCCTGACTGCCATAAAATGATAAATAGTTAACTTGCTAAGATCACAATCCTACAAGACAGGAGTCTCCCTTGGTTTGCAAATGTCCTTGAGATTTACAAACAAAGAAGTTACCTTATCAATAGCCCAAATTCCAAAGACACAGAACTCAGTTTCTCAAGCCTAATGTCACCCTCCCCTCCATAAAAACCGAAGGAGGTGGAGGTAGAAGGAAGAGTAAATAAAGTTAAATTTCTTCTAAACCTAAATCTCATTAACAAGGATGTTTGATGGCAGGAATGTAACATTCCACCAGGAGACTCTCAATTGTCTTTACTTGATAGTAACTAAGCCTTCAATATCCTGATAGTATTCTTTGCCCCAATAGCCCTTTGTCCTCACCTACCCAACTCCTGCGTATATAACCAACCACCCCTCACAACCCGGGGCGGCCGCATCTCCGCCTGCCCACGGGCCCTGTCCCCGTGCTTTAATAAACCACCATTTTGCACCAAAGATGTCTCAAGAATTCTTTCTTGGTCATCGGCTCCGGACCTCAGCCCACCAAACCTCACCTAGGTTCTAGAACTTCATCATGAAGGTCACTTCATGAACTTAACAAAACACACCTCTCTCACCCTTATCACAGGAAATTCCAAGAGTTTTAGGAGCTGTGAGTCAGTAGCCATGGTTGAAAACCAAATATTCAGATGACCAAAATATATTTCTTGTAAACCACTATATTACACTACATGCTTAAGTATTTAATTATGTGATCTTTTAAACTAATATTTTTCTAAGAGTCTAAACTGTTCTGTCAGTAATCTGGATTGGGGAGTGATGTATTGCCAAATTTCTGTCGTTTCAGTCCTGGAAGTCAAAGAGAAACAACAGGAGAGCCCCTTAGGGCATGAAGTTCAAAGTAACAATGTTGACTACTACTCACTTTTCTTGATTTTTTTTTTAAAACAAGCAAAGCATCTCTTCAGAGTTGCAGTTTAAAGCCAAGAATATGCAGAATTGGGAGAAAAAAATAGTTAAATTTGGAGACTTGCAGAGGTAGAATCAGAGTAGTGAAAGCCATTACAGTAACGGAACTAACTGAGGTCAGTCTTTGGTGAATCACAGAAACAGGTGGAGTTGTCAAACAAAGGAATCTTTGTTTACAACATACAAGGAGATCACAGGGAATAAGTTCCAAAGCCTTCACTGTTTGAACAGGAGAGAGATTTTTATTTAGTATTTAAGATGAATACTCAGAAGGGAGAGTTTTATTATCCCGTGTATGGTTGGTCATAAGGTTGTGAATGCATGCACATCCACATATGTATTTGTGCAATATGTATTGCATGTTCACCTGAATGAAGCTTGTATTCCACCGAGGGCAGAAACTTCAACGTTAGAATAAAGCAGAGGTAACTGTTGGACAAGGGAAAGGGACTCTGCAGGCTTCAAGAGCAGATATAAACTAGATGGGGTCTTGGGCTCATTTTCTGGGACAAGGAATGCAAGGCCTTGATTACTTTTGAAATAGCACTAGGAGTTTTACCACTGATTTATTGTCTTAATAGCTTAGGCTATTTCCTGGTCTGGTGGTGACTGTTAGTTTTCCCATTGCCTTGTTCCCTCAAAATCCTGAACTAGTGAGGTTTTTGCATTTCTTTGTAAGAACCTCCCAGGGAGTTTTGGAAGAAGTGTGCTTGGGCAAGTACACAGGTGGGGTATAGATCATTGAAAATAGCTGGGGACAAAAAATGACTTTTCTTATGTCAGGAAAACTATATCTCATCTTTAATTTTCTGGGAACCTCTAACTCTTTCTGCTGATGTTACCAGCAGGCATCTGAGATATTACGATTGTTCTCTTGAACCTAAGGAAAAGGAAATGTACAAAGCAAAAGACAAAACTTTAAAATCTATCCTGCAACTCATCAATTCACTGCAGCCACCTCTCTGTCTTTCCCTTTCTCTTTTTCTCTCTTTCTTTTTCTCTCTCACTTTCTCTCTCACATACGCACAACACACGCAAATCAACTTAAAACAATTTTTAATTTTTCCTATTCCATTTTAATATACTTGAGGCATGATCATTTTCTTAGTAAATACAAGAAAAAAAATCTAGGATTCCATCATTCTGTGTGATTAAAGTATTGAGGAATTTACTTCCAATAGCACTTATAAAAACATATTTTATTTAAGTAATATTATATAATCAGGTGCCTGCATTTTTCTTATTCTCCAACTAGTGTTATTTGGCAATTAATATTTTGTCAATCAATATTCCCCTATATCTGAATGTATGGGCAGTGAGAGATGAGTTAGAGGCAAGGATGGTGAACACTCCCAACAACTGCAGACTACATATATCTTAAGCCATGATTTTCTTTGCAAAGGTCAACCTCCGTGTACCAGGAAAGAAGTTGCATATTTCTTGAAAGACTAAGCTATCAAAGCTCCATTGAGAAACCATAAAGATGGAGAAGGGATTTGCAAATTATATATCTGATAATGGACATCTAATCTGATTATTAAAAAATGAATAAAAATAAAAAACCTTACTAATAACCAAACAGAGTATCCAATTTTACATGTGAAGAAACTTATTGAAGAGACATGTCACCAAAAGGATATGGATGGCTTATAAGCACATGACAAATTTCTCAACATTTAGACATTAAAGAAATACAAATTAAAATCATAATGAGACATGCTTACATATCTATTAGAATGGCTAAAATTATAAAGGCTAATTGTACTTGGTCTGAGCTAGATTGAAAAGCAACAAAAAATCTAAATTGTTGTTGGCATATATCATGATACAACCACGTTGGAAAATAGTTTGAAAATTTTTTTAAATGCAAAATATGTTGCAGTTAAACAAATAGCCATTTTACTTCTAGGCATTTAACCAAGAGAAACATACCCTATGTTCATACAAGGACTTGTACATGAATTTCATAGCAGCTTTATTTTTAAGAATTGAAAACAGTGGAAATGTTCATCAATGTCCATCCATAGAGCAAAGACAAATTATGATCTATTCATTAAAGAGATTACTATTCAACATCAAAATGAACTATTTACAATTGGAGATTCTCAAAGTAATGATGCTGAGAAAAGAAAAGCCAGGCAATGAATAGTATATACTGTGTGATTCCATGTCTATAAAAATTCTAGAAAATACAAATTGATATATAGTCACAGTCATCAAGTATATTGGTGTGATTTTAGTGCCTTCTTCTGTGCTCCCATAACTTCCTACACTTGGATCTCCGAGCATTTGTTACACCATGTGAAAATATGAACTCTTTTTCTTTATTCTGTCTTACTAGAATAAGAATCCTTGAAATTTTATGGACATTTGAACTGTCCGTTATTAGCAGAAATTCTATCACACAGTAAGTTTCCAAATATAAAAGCCAGAGTTTTACAATGACTTCTAAGCTTTTACATGATCTAGCCACTCATTTAACCTCTGTGACCTCTTTCCCTGCTACTCTTCAGTCACTCACAGTGGCCTCCTTGCTATTCCTCAGATATGCCAGGCATGATCCAACCTTATGGCCTTCAAGATAGCCAATTCCTTTGTCTGGAGTGACCTTATTGCTGATAGTTCTGGGCAAATTCATCACCTTTCCATACCTTTGTTCAATTGTCAGCTTCATTGTAACTACCCTGATCTTCCTATTAAAAATTTTAACTCCCCATCCCCTGCCTAGCAACCTTGATTTTTCTCACCCTGATCGAATTTTTCTTTTTCCCCATTGTACTCATCATTTTTGAATGCACTATGCAATTTTTATTAAGGTTTATAGCTTTTAATTGTCTCATCCATGAAAATAAAAGATCTACAAAGCCAAGTATTTCATTTACCAGTGTAGTCTGAAGTAATATCTGCCATATAATAGGCTCAGTAGACAACTGGTAAATTTCAGAATAAATTAATGTTGAGAGTACACTGAATTTCATAAGTCATTTCAATATTTTTTCCAAAAAATAAACTATGTAAAACATACTTTAAATTACTTTCAAAATATTTTATAGCATATAATGGACAATATACATAAGCCTTAAAGAAACAATCATATAAATAACCATTTCATACCTGCTTAAAAATTGCATAATACCACACTCCTAGATCCTCTCTGAAAGCTCTAAAATAACCCTTTAATGGAAATACATTTTTAAAAATAACAGATTTTTTGTCAAATAATTTAATAAAATAAAAGTTTCATTCATCTATGTAGATCATAATAAATGTTTTTAATAAGCATGAAATTATAACTCTGAAGTGTGCTAAAATGAAACCACCTGCGAAGGGTGAGAGAACAAAAATAAACATCATTTTTCCAAATAAGAGGAATTTTTTACCTTTGAATCAAAGCGTGTGGATTTGTTCAAACTGGCAATAAAGGAATATGGAAACACAAACCATAGACAGTCATATTTTAAATTTCTAAAAGACTTCAGAGTGAAGAGTATACATTCACTTTTCACTTATTGCTCCTACATATTCATGAATTTGTGAGAAAAAGTAGGCACTGTGTGTCTTTGCAACTAATGGGATATATTTTGATATTTACATGCTTACACATATTATGTGATATAGTCTTCTATTTTACATGCTGTAAAAAGGTTAACCCCTTTTTTGCAGAGATCTGAAAATGTGAAACAGTGCCTGAGTAGCTGAATTCATCTAATTCGAATTTCTTGCAGGTCTAAGACCTATTGTTTTTCACTTGACTGCCTCCTTTTTCATCTGTCAATTGGTTACAAATTCTGGTACTGAACAGAATACATTGGGGCTGGTGGCTCAGTGGGTTAAAGCCTCTGCCTTCAGTTCAGGTCATGATCTCAGGATCCTGGGATCGAGCTCCACATCGGGACATTGTGTAACGACAGATAGTTTATATGGGAGCCCTTTGGGTACTCTGGTGGATGAATGTTTTTAAATTAGTTTTTCATGGACATGGGGAGTTAGAGACAAGAAGGGAGGTGGGGGAAATTGGAAGGGGAGCTGAACCATGAGAGACTATGGACTCTGAAAAACAATCTGAGGGTTTTGAAGGGGCGGGGGGTTGGGAGGTTGGGGTACCAGGTGGTGGGTATTAGAGAGGGCACTGCTTGCATGGAGCACTGGGTGTGGTGCAAAAAGAATGAATACTGTTATGCTGAAAATAAATAAAAAATAAATTAAAAAATATTAGTTTTTCGTAAACTGCAAAAAAAGAAAAGCGCTCTCATTTATAGCGTACACGTTATGGTTCACAAAGCACGTGCGAACAATAAAAATAATAATGGGTTACCGTTACAATTCATAGAAAAGGAGGTACAGGGAAATTGAATGAAAAGGAATAATAAAGTAGGTTTATAAGTCAATCTTCCTTGTAAAAAAATTAACCTGAAAGTGTGTTTCTGCCACCTCTCTCCTGTGTGATATGATAAAGAACGACCACGATACATGAATTATAGTTCGGAGTTTTGAAAAGCATAATAGCTTTATACCAACACTTGAGCTTTTATTTATTTATTTATTTATTGCTAACGAGATAGCTCGATTTGATATGCGGTTCCTGACAAGCAACCTCAGAAATAATTCCATCTTCATGAGAAGTCAGAAAGAACCACAAACCAAACCTCAAGATAGATTCAAAGAGAAAATTATCTTTAAAAAATTTCCCTTCCTGGGGCACTGGAGTGGCTCAGTGAGTTAAAGCCTCTGCGTTTGGCTCAGGTCATGATCCTAGGGTGCTGGCATTGAGCCCCATGTCTGGCTCTATGCTCAGTGGGGAGCCTGCTTCCACCTCTCTCTCTCTCTCTCTCTCTCTCTCTTCCTGCTCTCTGCCTACTTGTGATCTCTGTCTGTCAAATAAATAAAGAAATAAAATCTTTAAAAAAAATTTCCCTTCCTATCAGAAGCAGAACAAACCACTAACAAATTCCCCAGAAAGCTTCATCTAAAAGGTTGTACTTTCTTCAGACACCCAGCAGGGTCTTATTCTCTGGGCCTGGTATTTCTTCAATGGCCTATTCCAGAGAATAAGACACTAAACTACTGAGCGCCATGGGCCTCAGAACCACGAAAGAAATGATGAGGGGCACAAAGCAGGCCTCCAGTCACCAAGAGGGTATGGAAACGTTTGCTGCTTTTCTGCATTTTTCAAGGCTGAGTTTTTATCTGGAGGCCGCTCCTTTATGATAAATTGCTAATACAGTATTAGTAAAAGCTATTATAGGATCTTTTACAAACCATTTCCTATCTTTGCATTCTCATGTGCCAAGACAGACACGGATTATTTAAAACCCTGAAGAGAGTGCTCTTGCATTTAAATTGCCTGTAACCTTCGTGTAATAGATTTATGATTGATGATAGATTTAGTTAAAATATAACTATTAAAAATATTTACTCTCAGTAAACGATTTCAACCTATGCTCATTTAAGTAACTTGGTGCATAATCCCTTTTCTATTAAACCATAGTGCAAGGACCAATGCCGCATTTCCGAGAGAACCCCAAGCTATTTTTCTAGAATGGCCGTATGCCTATATATCAGGTATCCTGTTTTCACTCCCTTTGTGGAGCACCTACCCTGGAGGTCATGTAATAACCAATGACCAAAAAAACAAACAAAAAACCCAAACATCCAGGTCGAAGTGCCATCCCTGCCTGGAGAAGAGGAGACTGCTCAGACAGATCCCGGGCAGGCATCTCAGCCCAGACCTGTGCTGGGGAAGCTGGTTCCTGGCTTTGGGCGCAATCTGGAAGCCAGCAAACTGACCGAAGAGTGCAGCTGGCATATAGGACTGATGATCTTTTCCCAGCCAGGCCGCGCGAGGACACCAGCTCATGGAGCCAGGCTAGGAGTATTACCAGCGCAGGCGCTGGCAATGCTTGCAGCCCTCCAGAGCTTTGCCCCGCACCCCAGCCAGGGCCCGGGCCTCAGGAGGGAGGCGGGCAGGGGCGGCGCAGAGAAGGGGCTTTGCTAATTTCCAAAGCGGGAAGTGAGCTCACGGAGGACTCAGGAGGGAGGGGGTCCGGGGCCGGTCCGGGGCGGCCCGAAGCAGGGGCTTTGCTAATTGACAAGGCGGGAAGTGAGCTAATGGAGGATGTGCCAGAGAGTCTGGGAGGAGGTGGAGGGGCTGGCGGAGGTGGGGCGCGCAGCGCCAGGGTGCTGTGCTGAGGCCCATTCGGGACTGCAGGACCCACCGAACTCGCTGCCCGTGTGCTCCTGCATGAGGCCCTGCTGTCCCGCTCCTGCTGCCTGCTGCCCCTCCCCGCCCCAAGGCGTCTCCAGACCACCCTCTGCGCACAGGTAAAGTTATACCATTCCCTCACCTGGAGCAGAAAGTGCTGGACGCGACCTAGGGGCGGGGCGGGGGGTTGTCGAGGCCCAGCCTCCCAGGAACCCCAGGGCACCGCGACCACCCCGGACGCTGAGTCCACATGGGGTCGGGCTGGGGACATCGCCTTGCGAGGTGCCCCCCACCAGTGGGTGCACTAGCCCCCATCGTTCGGCACCCCCACGCGCGCGTGCTGAGGACCCCCTTCCCTCCCCCGCCATGGCCCCGCTGCTTTTGTTCTGGACTTGGGATCCCAGGTGGAAACTAGTCCCTCAGACCTCCCTGGCAGCAAGGAGGGCAGGGAGGGATTCTTGGTTTTCTACCCTGGCTCTCCCCATTCACAAGCCTTCTGGCTTCCCTTTCCTCTCCTCATTGTCAGTTTTATTAAATGGTTTTCTTCTGCATGTTGACCCGAAGAGCTATTTCATGAATGAATATACAGGAAACTGAGTTGGAGCCCACCTGTGAGAGCCCACCTGTAGAGGCCTTTCATTAGAATGGTCTCTGGTTCTAGCCTCAGTTCAGAATAGTGCATGTACCTGAGGACCTAGTCCAGATGATTCTTTCATCTCTGACTTGAATTTGAAATCCTCCTCAGACTTCAGCTTCCAGGATTTCTCCAGTCCTTGCTCATCCAGGGTCTTGGTGGGGATCCGCCATGAGTGTTGAACCCAGGAATGAATGAATGATATATACCCCAGATCGCTGGGGCTTTGTCTTGTTTTGCTGAGGTTGGAAAGACTTGGGAGGGACACCCTGTATGCAGATACAGAGCTGCATGCAATTGCTTAGATAAACGTGTTCCCCACTTAATTGCTTGGGCATTGAACATTTCGCCCTTAACCTGTGCTTGAGCAGTTGGGAGGAGACAATCTGGAGGTGAATCAGAAGATGGCTGAATCCACATGGTGGTGGTCTGGGTTTGGGAGATTTTCCTGGAGATTCAAACGAAAGATCTAAATTCTTCCAGTGGGGTGTGGTAAACATTTTATGGATGGGAGATGGAAAATAACTGGTCTGGTTAACCTTTCCCTCCCCCTCAAAACCCATTATTTGAAAAAACAGGAAGGGAAGTGAAGGGAGAAATCCTCCCACACCCATCCCCACTCACCTCCATAGCCACCTCCTCTTCCAAGAACCTAAAGACAAGGTGCCAAGAAGTGTTAGGTACCAGCATTGGTCTCAGATCTCATTCAAGGATCATGGTGAAAGGCATTCAAAGAGATTGTGGGGGCACAAGGATCCAATTAAGGGGGACAAGTTTAAGGTTTGCCTGGTCCCCTAAAAATTAATGGCACTAGAGAAGATGACCTTTGGGAACTATAGCTTAATGGATACAATGTGTAAAAAGCTTCAGTGAGTCATGGTGGGAAGAGGCCATGAGGGCAGCAAATACAGTCTTAGATGATGTTATTAATAGCACTACAGGCTCTAGATTTCCTGTGGTGGTGTTCTTGGCAAGACCAGCCCGCCCAAAGTGGATACTCACAACCTGGAACAGAGGGTCTTGGAGATCCCAGCACGTGAGGTATGATGAGAGGGTAAAATGATAGGAGGTGTCCTTTGGAAGGACTGTCTCCTTGACTTTAAAAGGGAGAACCCAAATCTGTAGGTGAAATCTTTTTGGCTACAAAGAGGGCCAAGGACTCCTAAGGTCAAGGTCTCCTCGTCACTTGCAAAGATGTCGAAGAACATATTCAGACATTTCAAAGATGTCCTCATGTCCATCGGTTCCCACTCTGGAATTCTATCAATAAGGTGAGAGTTCCTCTAGTTGAAAAAAAGATCTAAAAAGATGTCCCTTTCTCATGTAATTTCTGTAACCTCCAGGACACACCCACCTCCCCCTTCCAGCTCTGTAATGAAGCCACAGCTGGTGCCAATTTGTGGAACTCCTTAAAGGCTATTCTCCCTTATATACCCCAGGACCAAGTTCCCATGGTCCCTCACCTGATTTATTGCACTCACCTCCCACCTGGTGTGTTCACACCTGCAAGTGCCTTTTACCAACCCCTTTGCCTAAAGGCAGCCAGAGTGACCTTTCAAAGACCTATCAGTTCCTGGCTTTTGTCTCCATAGAAATCTGCACTGATCTTCTAACAAATTCTCAGTCCTCCAAAGGCACCCATAATCTTCCCATCAGTCTCTTCATACCCCTCCAACTGACTGATGCCTGTTCTGCCCCATCTCTCTGCCCTTCAACCACACTGCCTCCCTCTTCCTGTGGAGACCCCTCATGGCGCCTGCCTCCAAGCACAGGTGATTCCCATTGATGGGAAGACCCTCTTCCTCTCCCCCATCTCCCCACTCCAGTTACTCCCACTTATTCCTGAGCTCACAAGCCCCATGGTACACACTCCCCATGCAGCCTGCTCTCTCTTTTCTAGCACTGGCCTCTGTTTCTAGCTGTGGTTGTGTCATGGATGTCCCTCCCCAGCCAGCCTCCAAGCTCTCCTTCCCTTTAGCTCCAACACCTGACACAGTGCCTGGCAAGTAGTAAGCCCTGGCTACCTTCAATAGCCTCACTGAGGGACTGAAAGCATTTTAAAAACGTCACCACGTAGGCTCCAAACTGTAGGCAGAAAAAGCTTTGCCTGGATTGACATTTTAGAGACGTATTCGTCAAGTTGGATGTGTTCCCTGACTTTACCTTGTAAAATTTAAAAAAAAAAAAAAAGGACCTCTGTATTGCTTCGATAAAAATAAGCTTTCTCCAAACTGACAGGAAGTTCTCGTTTTAGCAATGTAAATCATTCTGATCTTTATCACTAATGTGATCTAATCCTGTCTAGTAAAGAAACTTGAGAGTTCTATATCTCTGTAAACATTTAAGAAAAACAATGGACTCAACTCTAATTAATTTTTAACTGACTTGACTTGCCAAAGGAAGGAGAAAGTAAATACCAGAAATCTTACCACTAAGCACAAGTTGCAAGTTATACCTGCCAAAATGTGGTTCAAAATATAAGTAACCAGTCTCCTTAGAAGCCTTTTACCTTCTTATATCTGTTATGTAGGGTAAATGAGTAGTTAATAGAACACAGCTGGCTCAGTGATCACAATTCAGCTTACCCTCAGAAATATAAATAGATTACATGTTTAGCCCGGTAACTGGACACTGATATAGAATTATTCACTGGCTGATTCCTAGATCAGAAACCACAAAAAATTTTTCTTTTTTATGGAAGTATGGCTGTTACAATAGTCTCACCTGTACCACATACTGATTGACTTAACTACTCTATACGTTACAGCTCTAGAGGTAACATTTTAATAAAACAACAATATCTTTGATGGTATCATGGAAATGTAAGTGCCTTCTGCACTTTTCTTAATGTGTATAATTACCTAAACATCATAGTAAGTAAATCAAGGCCATTGTCAATCTTCCGTCAAGGAGAGTCCTTAACTAGAGGGATTTCCCATTGCTCTCAGGATGATAACCTCTGAGTTACAGGTTCCATTAGTTGGCCACACACATTTGGAGCCTTGTGGACTTTCTGACAGCTGAGCAGCATATCTCTGTTTCAAGTATTGTGATCCCTGTTCTTACTGCAAGAGTGACAGTTGTCACTTTTCCTGTGACCCCTGTCTTTAGGAAAGTGTCTGACTCAGAAAGTCGAGTCAGTACCCCCCAAAGGTACTTTTCAGGAGAACCAACTCAAAGATGATCACCTGAGATACTGTCAAGAAAAAAAAAAAACTGAAATTCTAAGCAACATCCATAATAAGTTTTTTCATGTTGATAAGGAAAGATTTTCCCCTAAATACCAGATAGGCTCCATGAAAGTGAGATCTTTACCTATTTTGTTCACCGTGTCACCAGTCCCTAGAAGAGCGCCTAACACATCACTCAAGATTAGGTTGCTTTGAATGAATCAAATGAATGAATGAACTGTAGCCTTTGATAGTGAGGAAGTTTATGGTCCTTAGGAAAGAGATGGGATTTGTGTTGGTATTTCAAGAATGGGAGGTGCCGAAGAGAAAATTGAGAAGCTAAATGTGAAAATATGCAATTTACTGACTGGAGTAGTTCTGAATACATTTCAAACATAATTAAACTATGGCTGTGGGTGTATATGCGTTTTCATAATTTTCCCTTGAAAATGTGAGGCATACAGATGTCATCTCCAGTGAATTCTCCTTGTCCATATACAGACAGAATCACCAAAAAAAAAAAAAAAAAAAAAAAGGCATTCTGATAGTCCTCAGCCCATCCACTCCAGGATTGTGACTCTTTCTTCCCCATGTTCTTTCTGACATCATGGACTTTCAGGTTGACCTCTCCCATCTTGGGTCCCACTCTCATTAGCTGTAGAAGTCAAGCGATGTTTGTGATGTGAGGGTGGCAATACTCTCTGACCTTTGGTTACAATATGTCTTTGAAGGCCAGTGTTTATTCTGCTTTTACAGCATTTCTCCATTTGAACTGGCCACCTTTTAAGTGGTCATTAGCCACATGTGGCTACTAGCCATGGGACTTGGACAGCAGAGGTATGGAAAATCCGCACATTCTTCCACTCAAAGGATATTGTGAGTTATGCTACATCTTTTTTTTAAGTGTCTTTTTTAGATATTTAAATTCAATTATCCATTAGATAGTACATCATTGGTTTCAGATAATTTAGTAACTCATCAGTTGTGGATAACCCTTGGTGCTCATCACATCACGTGTCCTCCTTAATGCCTATCACCCAGTTACTCCATGTCTCCCACTCCCCTCCCCCCCCAGCAACTCTCAGTTTGTTTCCTATAGTTAAAGGTGCCTCATGGTTTGTCTCCCTTTCTGATGACTCCCATTCAGATTTCCCTCTCTTCCCTCTGATCCTCTGTACTACATCTTAATCTCAACAGTCAAGCAGTGGTAGTAATTCAGTCATGGAGTCATGCTATTCTAAATCTGATGAGGTGGATTCCTATACTGCCTTTGTCTCTGCTAGAGCGCTTACATTTGTTATATTACTGCTGCTGTGTTCATGTTTCTCGTTCACTGAATGTCTGATAAAATAATTAGTAAAATGTGTGACTGCAGAAAATACAATGGTCATGGATGATGAAGATTTTCTCCTTGACCAGACTGGAGTCAAGTCCTCTTTCTGTTCAGCCTTGACCTCAGGCTCTACCCACTTAGCCCAGTTTTAGCAAGAAGTCTGCTTAGTCAATTTTTCAGCAATCTCCTATCCTACTCTTGATATCTGATCAAATTCCTTATCTCTAATCCCTGGTATCTTACCACTCTTTTTTTTTTTAAGATTTATTTATTTTGACAGAGAGAGAGCCTGAGCAGGGGGAATAGCAGAGGGAGAGAGAGAACCAGACTCCCCACTGAGCAGCAAGCCCAATGCCAGGCTTGATCCTGGGATCAGATCATGACCTAAGCCAAAGCCAGAGATTTAACCAACTAAGCCACCCAGGTGCTTCAGTATCTATAACCCTTAATATCTGATCAAATCCCTTATTCCCATGGCACCTGGTTGTTGCCGCTCGTTGAACGTTTGACTCTTGGTTTCTGCTCTGGCCATGATCTCACGGTCCTGAGATTAAGCCTCACCTCAGGCTCTATGCTCAGTGAAGAGTCTGATTAAAATTCTCTTTCCCTCTCCCTCCACCCCTACCCCTGCTCCCTCTCTCTAAAATGTATTAATAAGTATTTTAAAAAATTCCTTATCCCCTGATCTCAATTGTTTATGACCCTAGCCTTCCTTCAACAATATTAATGTCCAGATGGTTTAGCCAGAATCCCTTCATCCTTACCCTTTATGTTCCATCTTAATTGTACATTCAGTGACCCCCACCATGCTCTTTAGCTGTAAATCTCCATTTGTCTGAGCTGAGACAGATTTCTCTCCCATACTATAAAATAAAATCCCATCATTGTAGCATCCCTTGAATAAAATCTTCCTTACTGTCTTTAATGGGTGTCACAATTTTTTTTTTCTTTAACAGTCAGGAGGGTGCTAATGGAGTACCACGACAAAAGGCCTAACTTCCTATAATGGACATTTCCTTGGTTTACCTGACAAATACTCTTTCTCTCTTCTAAGGAAAATTTCCAGTTCTCAGTATAACTGCCAACTGGCCCAGGGGTGGACAAGTGAGTCAGATGAGACCAAAATGAAAATTCTGTTGAGACACTGGACCTTGAGGATTCAAGCCAAGGACAAAAAAGTGTTGGTACTCCATTATTCTGATGGTCCATTAACTCTTGCTTTTTTGATTCCTGTGTCTATCACTGCCCCTGCCTTTTTGAAGATAATGACCATTCATCTGAGTACACGGTTCACAGAATCCCTTTGCAGTGGCCCATGCGGGCCAAGGTAGTAGAGCATAATAGATCTCTGTAAGTTTTTAAAAAATGTCTTTGTCCCTGTTGCCCATGGCCATTAAAGACAAAAGGTCGGGGGTATGGAGATATTGTAAAAGGTGAAGTTCTAGTTACTCACTGATTTTTTGATTGGTAGAGAGAAAGCAACACCTACATACAGGGCCAGTGGGTGAGTGGAGGAAACATCTTTGGCTCTAGGAGGAATGGGGGAAGGAGAAATATTAATATTCTTTGTCTTTGGAACTGCCCCTGAAGACTTCCCCACACAGGAAAATGACCTAGCGTGACTCTCCTAAACTTCGGCAAGCCCCTTAAATTTAACTGACATCTAGATCTGATACTCCCTGCTGGATAACTCTGATCATTATTTGATTGTTATTTATTTTATTTTAAAATTATTTTTAAAGAAAATTTTAATCTAAATACAATTAATTAACATAAAATACTAGTTTCAGACATACAGGTTAGTGATTCATCAGTCTTTTATAACACCCAGTGCTCACTGTATCACATGCCTTCCTTAATGTCCATGACCCAGTTACCCCATCCACCCATCCCCCACCCCTCCAAGAACCCTCAGTTTGTTTATTGTGATTAAGAGTCTCTGCTGAGGGGTTCCTGGCTGGCTCAGTGGGTTATAGCCTCTGCCTTCAACTCAGGTTATGATCTCAGGGTCCTGGAATCGAGCCCCACATCAGGCTCTCTGCTCCCTGGGGAGTCTGCATCCTCCTCTTTCTCTCTTCCTGCCTCTCTGCCTACTTGTGATCTCTGTTTGTCAAATAAGTAAATAAAAATCTTTTTTTTTTTTAAAGTCTCTTCTGGTTTGTCTCCCTCTTTGACTTCATCTTGTTTTATTTTTTTCCTTTACTCCCCTATGATTCTGTTTTGTTTCTTAAACTCCACATATGAGTGAGATCATATGATAATTGTCTTTCTCTGACTGACTTATTTCGCTTGGCATAATACCCTCTACTTTCATCCCTGCCGTTGCAAATAATTGCCATTTGTTTTAACTCGACAGAGAAGGCCACTAGAAACAGCAGGTCATGGCCCCAGCTCCTGTCCCTCCATGCAGAACATCTGTCAACACCTGTGGACATCTTTTCCTCCCCCCATTCCTATGAATGATGCTCAGTTGTTATATGGCATGGACAAATGCTGTTGGCTGGTGGCATGGACACACTGGACAAGCTTGGCCTTTGGTAAAACAAAGACTGGATTCAATTACTCAAACTGAAACAGGAGTGCTTGTATTAACAAGCCTGCCAGGAAGTCCCACTGGAGGTACTCAACCTGTGCCCCTTCCCTCTTTGGACCAAGAACCTGAACTTGAGAGATGAATGGCTTACCCAAGGTTATGGCAAGGTTACACAGAGCTGAAACTAGACACAGGTGTACATGCCTATTGATCAAGGCTGGCTGTGAAATCGAACAGCCTCAAATCTTGATTCTTTTTGCCACTTCTGATTCTCTGACCCTGTTTTTCATAGTTTAGGATGTAGGAATAATAAAAATATCAGGTAATGGGGTATCCTGACATTTTGATGTTTTAGTTCTTGTCAGACATTTACCATAATGCTTAGCACATGGATATGTGTGTGCACACACATGCACATGCTTGACACTCAAAAAATTGTTCCCTGATATTAACTTTATCAGTGCACTTTGCATCCACCACCAATTGGCTGTTTTGTCACAAACTGATTAAAGCAGAACTGTCAAGTGAGGACCTTCAAAGCCAAAGCATTAAGTGCTTTGAAAAACCAGCACCTGGGAGGATTTGTCTCAGCATCTGTGATTAGAAGGCAGCAAAAAGAGACCTTGGGGACACAGTTCACCCCTTCATGAAGCAGCCATTCAGAACTTTCTCCGAAGGGCTAATGCCTAATCTTCCAAAGACCAGCAAGAACAAGCTTATGGTCTGTTAAAATCGGATTTTTAAAAGATTTTTATTTATTTATTTGAGAGAGAGAGAGAGAGAGTGAGAGAGAGAGAGCATGAGAGGGGAGAAGGTCAGAGGGAGAAGCGGACTCCCCATGAAGCTGAGAGCCTGATGCAGTCCTTGATCCTGGGACTCCAGAATCAAAATCAGATTGATTGACTCAGTACAGTCTGGGAGGACATTCCTCAGGAGTCACAGAATGCTGGTTGCCATGAGGGAGGAGTCTTTTACAAAGTCTGGGCTCTCACAGAAGGAGTCTGAGGCACGTGTATGGAAAGCAGAGGTCAGTTCTGGATTACAAGCTCTTTCTGAGGGGAAATGAGTAGAAGCAGGGAGTAACCAGGACTTGGGCTCTGCCTTATTCAGTTCACGTTGCTGCAACAAATGTTGACACTTCTGGGTGGCTGAATCAGCAAAATATGTACTATTCCTTGCAGTTCTAGAGACTGAGAAGTCCAAAAGCAAGATCCTGGGAGATCTGATATCTAGCAAGAGACTGCTTCATTATCTATAGATGCCCATATTTCTGTTGTAGCCTTGCATGGATGACAGCTGGCAGAACAATCTCTCAGGTCTTTTCTCAGAAGTGCTTTTATCTCATGCACAAGTGTTCCAATCTCATGACCTCATCACCTCTCAAAGCCCATACCTCCTGATGGCACTCCTTGAGGGTCAGGGCTTCAACATCTGAATTGGGACAAGACACACCTTCAGTCTATTAGCAAGTGTTGTCATGAGGACAGCGTAGCTTATCAACTGGGTATCCCCAGGAATCCATGGGACTAGCAAAGCAGAATCTGGGGGCGTCACTGGTAGGAAAGCAGGAGTTCCCCAAGAGACAGTCCTCATAGCATTCTACAGAGACAGCATGACCCTTGAGAAACAATAGTTTCCGTGACCCATACACCAGCCTTTATCTATGCCTGTCCTCCCTGCTGGATTCACAGCAAGCCTACTTCTTTCTTTTCCAGTACAAATGGATTTCCACTCTCTGAATCCTGATGAATTTTTGCTCTTTTGCAGTTAGTAGGTTGTCCCTCATGATTCTGCATGTCTGGATTTGCAATCGTGGAAACTGCCAAAGGTCTAGGGACCTGCGTGGCAGAACCCGGCCTCTACCACTATTGCCCAAGGTAGGGACTCTGGTCCCTTGAGCGTCCTGTGCTGCTGTCAAAGGTCTGTGTGCATTGGCTTATTGTTTATTTTTTTAAATGTAATTGCTTATACGTGTGTTTGATCATGCTCAAGTGGCCTTTCTGTGGAAATAGTGGCCAAGCGACACCTAGAAGTCACTGAAGAAAGTTCTAAGAACTCCCGGTTGGTATGAGGCTAGAGAGAGAGAGAGAGAAAGAGAGAAAAGAAATCTGCCTCTCTGCATTTTGCAAGTCCCTGGGCAAAATCTGTTGGCTGTGCACTCGTCACACGGAGATTCCAGGCAGGGAGGCCCTCCTGAGCCTCATCTCCCTGAGTTCCTCCTCCAGGAGCAATCCGTAGTTTGAGACCAGGATAGGGAAGGAAGAGCAGCAAAGCAGGGTCCAGAAGGAAGGACTGCCACAGACCATGGAGCACCAGAGGGCCAGGCTGGTACCTTCTCCCTGTTGGGGTAGTACAAATGGGCTCAGCTCAGCAGGTACAGGGGTGCCCTTGGCCCCTCTGGTGGGCTTTGCAGTGCCCCAACTCAGGAAGAAAAAAGGCTGGCTCAGGTGACT